>NC_083232.1:99180339-99485532 GCF_032191835.1 Heteronotia binoei | reverse complement strand
CCAGCCTCCAGGTGATGGCTGGAGATCTCCACCCTTCAAAATCTCCAGGTATTTTCCTACCCGGAACTGGCAATGCATCCCTGAACCATGTGACCTGTTGGGTAAAGCCACACCCAGTTTCATGGCTGCTGTGGCTGAGATCCAAGCAGAGGAGACCCTGCTATTCCACCCATGTAGCCCTTGGGTTCTGACGGGCAGGCCCCACTAGGTAGTTTCCTGGTAAAGTAAAGGTTCAGTCTGTCCCTGCCTTGACCAGCAGGTGTCAGTTAAACAGCTGCAGCCTGTGGCTGTCCAATCAGCACCACCCAAACAGAATCACATTTTTTAAAAATCTTCTCTCCCTCCCCCAGTAGTACAGTATGGCTGTGTTTCCACTGTGCAGGCCCAGGAACAATGAGAAACTGCCAGGCTATATTTCCTCACCTTTGAACGACGCGTTATCTGGACCTTTCAGCCTTTGACTTGAAACTCATCTATTTCTTCAGTGCTTGAAAAGACCCTGTGCATAATCTAATATTGAAATATTACACAGCCTTTGCCCACTGTGAACTCTGTCTAGTCTGTGCCCCCCTCCCCCCAAGGCACGTCCCTCCCCCGCCCCCAATTAATGACTCAGTAAGTCCTTAATCCCAGGTCCATGAATTCTGGCATCTGCAACAACCAAAGACACAATTGCAAGCTGTTCTATGCAGATCCAAGGTTCTGAATGTCAACTTTTTGTTCTTCTCTTTTTTAAATTCCAATTTTGAACTCATCTGCAACTCCTGTGGCAAGTGATAACTGCATTCCCATGGCAAGCAGTCTCTGACAGATGCTCATTAGACTTCATTCTCTTTGTGGATGAAGGAGAGCATCAGAGTTAATACAGCCAGAAATGACGTTTTGAGCAAAATTAAAAGCATGTTATAGGAAGGGTAGATTAAGGCAGTGTTACGTATTTTAATTAAACACATTGAGGAGGGGTTCACGAGGGAATAAAGCAATTTAGAAAAGAGAGGGATGAAATAAACTACAGTGAGAAGTGGCAGGAAGAAGGGGGACATCATCAATTGCCCTGGGAAAGATGCAGAAATTCTAGAGTCAGGAAACAAAGGGGGATTTTTTTTTTCTGAGATGCTGAAGCCAAACATGGTATGTCCATCACTTTCTTATCTTGGCCAGTGTCTGCTGGAAACAAAACGCTGGGCCAGATGGTCTGATCCGTCAAGGCAACAACATTCTGACAGCCAGCAGAGTAGAGAGGCCTCCTGAGAGGACCCTCACCTCGGCGATCCAGATTCTGGTTCTGATTCAGCCACAGAGTCACCAGGTGGTCTTTGGCAAGCTTTCTGTAACCTTCCATTTTACATCTTTCAAGGATTTCATGACATGACTGCAGGTGCAACAGTAAGGAAATTAAGTATTGCAAAGCAGATCACGAGTGCTATAGAAACATTAAAGGTAAAGGTAGTCCCCTGTGTTTCTGACTCTGGAGTGACATTGCATCACAACATTTTCACAGCAGACTTTTTACAGAGTGGTCTGCCATTGTCTTCCCCAATCATCGACACTTTCCCCCCAACAGCTGGGTACTCAGTTTACCGACCTCGGAAGGATGGAAGGCTGAGTCAACCTTGAGTTGGCTACCTGAACCTAGCTTCTGTCAGGATTGAACTCAGCTCGTGAGCAGAGAGCTTGGTCTACAGTACTACAGCTTTACCACTCTGCAACATGGGGCTCTTCATAGAAACAATAAACATAAGTAATTGTAAGCCAGTTTGGTGTAGTGGTTAAGTGTGCGGACTCTTATCTGGGAGAACCGGGTTTGATTCCCCACTCCTCCACTTGCTGCTGCTGCAATGGCCTTGGGTCAGCCATAGCTATCACAGACCAATGAAAGGACAGCTTATGTAAGAGCTCTCTCTGCCCCAACTACCTCACAGGGTGTCTGTTGTGGGGGAAGAAGATAAAGAAGATTGTAAACTGCTCTGAGACTCTGATTCGGAGAGAAGGGTAGGGTATAAATCTACAGTCTTCTCCTTCTCTGCACATTTCTCCCTCCATCCCGGGACACATCTGTAAAGGGTCAAACAGATGGGACCACCTGTTTGGCAGAGGACACCTTTCCAGAACCTGGAGAGCATTATTATGTATTTTCAAAACTGTTCTCCATATTCAAAGGTGAAGAATACTTGTTATATACATTACAATGAAACAGTCTGTTCCCCCCTCTGATATTCCTGTGTGTTGGTTTAGTCTTCCGGGGTGGAGTCCCTGCTCAGTTAGTTCTGTTTGTTAGTTAGAGTTGTGGACTTTCTGACCTATCTTGGGCTGAAACCGGTCGCTCCGATCCCTGAATCTCTTGGCTGACAAATGGATGTTGTTCTTATGAGCTGCTTCATCTCAGCTGTATGAACGTAAAAGCAGGAACCTGCGTGACCACTCTTGAATTGCAAGCCAAGGGGAACATCACAAGGAAGCCACTGTATCCTTATTTTTCTTTTTAAAAAAGCATTCGGGGTGTGTGTGTGTGTGTGTGCCAGAAATTGTAGATGTCTCAAACTAACGTTCATCTAAGTCCGACTGATAGAGCATGTTACTAATATTAAATTTTGTTTTGTCTTTTGCCCTCAGGTTGCAGCTGGCTTACGGTGACCCTGTAGGCTTTCTAAGGCAAGAGATGTTAAAAGGTGGCTGGCCATTGCCTGCCGCTGCGTAGGAACCCTGGACTTCCTTGGTGGTCTCCCATCCAAGTACTAGCCAGGGCTGACCCTGCTTAACTTGCAAGAACTGAGAAGGTCAGACTGGCTTGGGCCGGCGGATGGAATGCTTCCCCTGAAACAAGCTTTTGCATGTCCTCACTCACTTAGCAAGTCCATAACCTGATTCCTACTGGACCATTCCCCTCAAAGTGGCATAAAACAGATTGTTAGTTTCGATTTACCCTCAACCTCACCAGTGCCATTATCAAACCAGAAGGATTTGAATATCTCCCCTCAGTTTCCCAGACTGGGCCAGCATGTAAATGACTAGGTGGGAGAGCGAGAGAAGGAAGAAAAAAGGGGCTGCTCAGCCGAGAACATGATAAAGAGACACTCTGTGAGGGGGAGTGAAATGGTCATAGCGTTATTGAAGAAATTCAAAGGAAAGTTGCTAAGCAGAGTCATCTTGCACATAAAATGACAAAAGCCTCGCTCGCTGCACAACTCACGTCTGCCAGTGGCAGCACTGCTGGTTGCTGCAGATGAAGCAGGATGTTTTGGAGCTTGCACAGAGTACCTTCAGACAACAGGGTGGAGGGTGTGGGAACGGGGAGAAGAAGGGAATGTTCTTTCTCTACCGTAGTCTATAATATAGACTATTATATTGTGGGAAGTTGTGATTGTGAATTTGACGATGTTCCCTTATTGAACTGTGTAGCAGCCCCATAGTTAGGGGCTGCAGGGGGACCATGGGTGGTGGGGGCCACAGGGGCAAGAGCTTTTTGGGATGAGAGCAGCCATCTCTGGAGATGCCCACGAATAACAACTGATCTTTAGATGACAGAGATGAAGAGGAAGAAGAAGACATTGGATTTATATTCCGTCCTCCCCTCAAGAGTCTCAGAGCGGCTCACAATTTCCTTTATCTTCCTCCCCCACAACAGACACCCTGTGAGGTGGGTGGGGCTGAGAGACAGCAGCTGGAGAAGTTGGGGGCCACCCCTCTCCTTAAATTGCATGTGTGCTTTGATTCCCCTTCTCTTCCCTTTCCTGGGGCTCAGCCTGTGGGATCAATTCACAAGAGTCCAAAAGAAGGCCAATTTCTCTCTCTGTCTCTCTCTCCGTGCTCTGCTCATTTCCCTGCTCTTGTCTTGTGTCCTTCCCCCACTGATGGGTCTGCAGTCCCTTTTGCTGCATGCCGTCACAGAGACCCTTCTAATTGGCTTGCAGAGGGAGGGCATGACAGAAAAGGGGCGGCTTGGGGGGGAGGGGAATTAAACTTAGGTTTGCCAGGTCTTACCTGGCTGCTTGAGGGGGGCTTCAGGGATGCTCTCTCATGCTCGTGAAACATGTGCAGCATGATTACATCACCCAGAAGTGACATCATCATGCTAGGCACATCATGTGTTGCCACTCTAGCATTTTGGCCCAAACTCTATGATTATGTCTACGGGTGACATCATCACATCAATGACATTGATGCAGGGTTGTTTGAGGGTGGGGTTTCCCCTTGTCAGCCAGCTGGCCAGCGGTAGATTGGAGCCCCTGAAATCAGGAGAACCCCTGCCCCACCCAGAGGAATGGCAGCCCTAATGGAACTTTTTGGGATGAGAGCAGCCATCTCTGGAGATGCCCAGGAATAACAACTGATCTCTAGATGACAGAGATGATGAAGAAGAAGAAGACATTGGATTTATATTCCGTCCTCCACTCAGAGTATCAGAGTGGCTCACAATTTCCTTTATCTTCCTCCCCCACAACAGACACCCTGTGAGGTGGGTAGGGCTGAGAGACAGCAGCTGCCCTTTCAAGGACAACAACTACGAGAGCTATGGCTGACCCAAGGCCATTCCAGCAGCCAGAAGTGGAGGATTGGGGAATCAAACCCAGTTCTCCCAGATAAGAGTCTGCACACTTAAACATTACACCAAACTGGCTCTCCATAGATCAGTTTTGCAGGAAAAAATGGCAGTGTTGGCAGGTGGACACTGTGGCATTATACTCTGCTCAGGTCCCTCCCTCTCCCAACCTCCCCCTCCCAACCAGGGGTCACCCCCAAATCTCCAGGAATTTCCAAACCAGACCTGGCAACCCTATCAGACACTCTACTTTAAAATTGTAGAAAAGGGATGATGCGAAAAGAGAACATTTACCTGGGCATCCAGTCATACTTTGGTGGCTCCCATACCAGAGACCTGCAGGAAAAGATTAAAGCCTTGGAGCCACCATCTTTCCCCCTCGAGACTCAGCTTTGCATGATATAATTGACAGGCTTCAATAAAGAGTTCAGTAGTCATTTCCCCTCCCATGGTGGATTTCTTCTTGTTCTCATTTCTGTGAGAATTCCTTGAGATTCCAGCGATTTAAATGAAAACTATTAGTACGTTCGAATGGTAGCTTTGATAAATGTCTACATTATCATCTCTCACGAGGCAGCAGCTGAAGCCATGAATATTTCATGTCATGGCTAGAAAAGCCACCCATAGATTGCATTACTCTGTTCAAGAAAGAAAGAAAGAAAGAAAGAAAGAAAGAAAGAAAGAAAGAAAGAAAGAAAGAAAGAAAGAAAGAAAGAAAGAAAGAAAGAAAGAAAGAAAGAAAGAAAGAAAGAAAAGCTATTTTTAGATTTTAGAATATATGTTCCCTCCCAAAGCCAGGGTTTGTGAATAGTATTCTCATCACCTGCAGTTTTTGGTATACTGGATTCCAGTTGCGCACCTCCCAGTCTTTGTTTATTTGGTTTAGATCAGACTTTCCATCTTTAAACTGCTTGAGAGAAGTACACTCAAGACCGCCCGTCTCAGAAGGGGGATTAGGAGGATTCCACAGAAGGAACGAACGGCTGCCCCGTTCCTCATTCCCGCAGAAACCCTGCCACAGTTAATCCACAGCGTTTGACCCCTGCAGAGCTGAGAGGGTGTGGTGGGGAGAAGCCTGAAGCTGGAAGGATCAGTTTTTCAAAACAGGCAGCCCTTTTGCAAGGGTGGAAGAGCAGTTTTGCAAAAGAATCTCACAATACTGTCTGCAAGCTTGGAAGTTAGGGGTGCTAGCTCTGTGTTGGAAAATTCCAGGATGTGTGGGGGTGGAGTCTAGGGAAGGCTGAGTATGAGGAGAGTAGGGTTATCAAGTCCTCTCCCATCCCCCTCCTGGACCTGGCAACCAGCAAGGGATGTGGGGGGGGGGTGCTTACCAGGAGTAGCAGGGGGAACTTGCCAATTTGCAGCAGCATGTTCAAGTCACTCCCCACATGACCTGGAAAGTGACATCGTCATGTCTGCAATCTCAGGGTGATGCTCTGTTATTTGGGCAAAAACTCTATGGTATATTTGACTTCTGCCATAGAGTTTTTACCCAAATAACAGAGTGCCGCCGTGATATCCTGGATGTGATAACACTTCTGGGTCATGTGGGCAGCGAAGCAGAAATGTTGCTGCACATTGATCCCACCTATACTGAAATTTTGAGTGGCACCATGAAATGTGTTTTGTTAATTTATTGTTTTAAATTGTAACTTTAAATTGTTTTAAAATTGACTGTTAGCCACTCTGAGTCTGCTCGCAAAGAGGGCAAGATAGAAAACTAAGGTAATAAATAAATAATAAATACATTGGATCACCCTCTTTTCTTTTTTGGAACAGGGTATGAACTTCTGTGGTCACTGGTCACGGCCACAAATTTTGTTTGTCTTTAAGGTGCTATTGGATTCTTGCTGTTTTCTACTGCCATAGACAGAATAACATGGCAACTCCATCTCGATCTTGTTCAGTTTTGGGCACCACATTTTAAGAAGGATATAGACAAGCTGGAACGGGTCCAGAGGAGGGCGATGAAGATGGTGAGGGGTCTGGAGACCAAGTCCTGTGAAGAAAGGTTGAAGGAGCTGGGGATGTTTAGCCTGGAGAGGAGGCGGCTGAGAGGTGATATGATCACCATCTTCAAGTACTTGAAGGGCTGTGATCTAGAGGATGGTGTGGAATTGTTTTCTGTGGCCCCAGAAGGTAGGACCAGAACCAACGGGTTGAAATTAAATCAAAAGAGTTTTCGGCTCAACATTAGGAAGAACTTCCTGACCATTGGAGTGGTTCCTCAATGGAACAGGCTTCCTCGGGAGGTGGTGGATCTCCTTCCTTGGAGGTTTTTAAGCAGAGGCTAGATGGCCATCTGACAGCAATGGAGATTCTGTGAATTTAGGGGGGAGGTGTTTGTTAGTTTCCTGCATTGTACAGGGGGTTGGACTAGATGACCTTGGAGGTCTCTTCCAACTCTATGATTCTATAATTCTAAACTCCTCCACTGGGCAAACAGGTTAGTGATTCTTCTGATTCAGGAGTTAGGTCCCATCCTAAGTGATCTGCAAAGGCAGCCTCCACCTCCAGGTTGTGTCAGCTTGACCCAGGTCTGAGAATGAGCTCTGAAAGCCTTTATAGGGTCTGCCCGACTAGACTAAGCTCCCAGAGCAAGCCCTGAAGGCTTTTATAGGCCTTATATGTTTTTATATGGGCAGGCTCCACCCACAGGAAAGATCCTGTGAATTTAGGGGGAGATATTTGTGAGTTTCCTGCATTGTTCAGGGGGTTGGACTAGATGACCCTGGAGGACCCTTCCAACTCTATGATTTTATTATCTATCCATACTTGTAGAATTTGTACCAAGTCCCCAGGAACATCCTTACAAGAAGAATGAGGTCCTGATTCGTGAAGTTGTTCCTGACTTATGAAACTTCAAGGTAATTGGGGGTCTTAATACATCTCACAGAGCAGTTTTGCGTCTGATCATATTGCCATTTTAATTAGATATACGTTTTGCATTACTAAAATGTGTGCTGTAAACACAGTTTTTAAATAAGATGCCAGGTTTCTAGGTGGAACTCAGAGCAAGAGGGAGAAGAACACTGCAGGCATTTGAACTTGGAGACTGGCTTGGGTGCAAGAGTTAAATGTGTGTGATGGAATCCAGATGGGCTACAACTCAGTTTTTAGCATTGTTTAAGAATCATGCTACTGAGCCTACTGCCCTGCCTTGGATGACCCAGCCTAGCCTAAACTCATCAGAGCTCATAAGCTAAGCAGGGTCAGCCCTGGTTAGCACTTGGATGGGAGACCAGCAAGAAAGTCTGGGGTTGCTATGCAGAGGCAGGCAATGACAAACCACCTCTGCTCATCTCTTGCCTTGAAAATCCTATGGAGTCACCATAAATTGACTATGACTTGCCAAACCAGTCCACCACCAAAGAGCCTTATATTGGCCCCATTAAAAGTGTCCTCAGTGAGTGGCTTCCAGACTTTCTACCATCCTGTCTCCACCAATTTCTGTACTGAGGAACTTCTGTGTGTTGACAAAAGAATTCTGCACAATGTTCTAGGATGCACAGTTAGTGAATGTGTTGGACGTCTTGGACGACAGGTTGTTTGGCACAAGCTAAACCAGCTTGCCTGAAGAGGCTCGTCATGTTTACTCCAGAAGCCCCAGGTAGCTTGTGTTGGCCCAACTCCAAACTCCTTAACAAAACCCATGTACTGTCTTCTATTAAGACTCAAGCAAAATGACCCAAAACAGCACATTCTGCATTTTGATTTTGGGTTCTGCTGTGGACTTATTTGGCTTCCTGCAATTTCTGTGTATTTTGTAAGATAAATTTATCCCATAAATAGAAGAGGAAAATGACCTGGAATAAGACTGTGTTTCTTGATTACCCAATTTGGCTTCGAAAGACTGTTTAGTGCATCATCTAAAATCCATTTCCAGTATTGTTCATAGAGAAAATGCTGTATTTTTCCTCTGCTCATCCTTTTAAGGGGACCATATGTTCCATAGGTTTCCATGGTAGGGATGCCAGCCTCTAGGTGGGACCTAGTAGATCCTCTGGGATTCCAATTAATCTCCAGACAGAGATCAGTTCCCCTGGATAAAAGGGATGCTTTGAAGGGTGGACTCTATGGCATTGTACCCTACTGAAGTCCCTACTGAAGCTCCATCCCCAAATCTCCAAGAGTTTCCCTATCTGGATCTGGCAACCCTATCCCCCATCCCCTGCCAGTAACCATGGGGGATCTGGCATCCTTATGCCATGGTCTGCCCTTTCCCTTCCCAGAAGGCAAAGGGGCATCCTAATAATGAGTTCTACCTACCATCACTATCTATTCAGGTCAACCTGCCATTTTATACCACAGGCTGACTATTGGGGATATTTATTAGTTACATTAGTGCGCAGTTAGGACAAATACATGGGATCACACACAGCAAATATTCAAGAGGCAATGTATATTAGAAAGAGATAAAACTTGCTTTTATTTAAATAAGTTTATTGACTAAGTTTATTTTATTGAACTAAGTCATTGCAGTAGAAAGGAGTCGATAGAAGCCTCATCCAAAGAATAAAAAGGTAAAGGTAGTAGTTCCCTGTGCAAGCACCAGTCGTTTCCGACTCTGGGATGATGTCACATCAAGTGAGTCTGAGCTGGTCAGACCAGTGGCGCCTCGCCAGAGAGACCTTCAGGGTTGCCAACTCTGGGTTGGGACGTTCTTGGCAATTTGGGGGAGGGGGATGGAGCCTGAAGAAGGTGGAGTAAAGAAGCCAAGGTGGCTCCATAAATAGCTTTCCACGGGCTTGAGAAATAAAAGACTCATTTAGGAAATGGAAGGAAGGGCTTATAACCCAGGATGAATATAAGTGAATAAATGAAGTGCTTGTAGAGAAAAAGTTAGGGAATCTAAAGCTGAGTATGAGCTGAGGATAGTGAGAGATGCTAAAAACAACCCCAAAAAGGGTTCTTTTCTTTTGTTCAGAGTAATAAAAAGAGCAAGGACATGGTAGGCCCATTGCAAGGACAGGAAAGTGAAATTGTAACAGGTGATGAAGAGAGGGCAGAACTACTCAGTTCCTACTTTTCCTCAGTCTTCTCTTCTGAGGAAAATGGTGCTCAACATGTCAAAAACAGAACACATGGTGAGGGAAGGGGGTTGCAGCCTAGGATTGGCACAGGATTGGTATATAAACAACTAAGACAATTTCGCACTAGGTTGCGAGATCCTCTGACAAGCAGTTTCTGCTTGCTGTGGAAAAGCAGCATGCCAGCTCGCAGCTCCACAGCAGCTTATGTGAAAATGGAGAGAAACACCGGGGGCAAAAGGGCTCTCCACCCGGAATAAGCCCTAGGGCGAAATCAGACCTACTTTCTTTAAATGAAACTAAGTCCTCAGGACCAGATGAATTGTTTCCAAGTGTACTAAAAGAACTTGCAGACATAATTTCTGAGCCTCTGGTCAATATTTTTGAGAATTCTTAGAAAATAGGTGAGGTGCCAGAAGATTGGAAGCAGGCAAATGTTGTCCTCATCTTCAAGAAGGGAGACGATCCGGGTAACTATTGATCTGTCAGCTTGGCATCTATACCTGGAAAAGTTTTAGAACAAATTATCATACAGTCAGTCCTGGAACATTTAGAATGGATGGCTGTGATTACTAAGAGTCAGCATGGGTTTCTCAAGAGCAAGTAATGTCAGACTAACGTTATCTCTTTTTTCGAGAAAGTGACTACCTTGCTGGATCAGGGGAATGCTGTAGACATCATTTATCTTGATTTCAGTAAGGCTTTTGATAGAATTCCACACTCTATCTTTGTTGACAAGTTGGTAAAATGTGGTTTGGATCCTGTTATTGTTAGGTGGATCTGTAACTGGTTGACAGATCACACCCAAAGAGCGCTTGTGAATGGTTCCTCATCCTCTTGGAGAGGAGTTACAAGTGGAGTGCCTCAAGGATCTGTCCCAGGGCCTGTTTTGTTCAACATCTTTATAAATTATTTTGATGAATTAATAGATGGGATGCTTATTAAATTCATATATGATACTAAATTGGGAGGGGTCGCAAATACAGTAAAAGACAGAGACAAGATCATGACAGGCTGGAAAACTGCTAAAACGAATAAAATGAATTTTAACAGGGATAAATGTAAAGTTCTGTATTTAAGTAGGAAAAAAATCAAAGGCATAATTATAAGATGGGGGAGACTTGTCTTGGCAGTAGTTTGTGTGAAGAGGATCTAGGAGGTCTTAGTGAACTATACATTGAACATGAGTCAGCAATGTGATGTGGTAGCTAAAAAAGCAAATGCAGTTTCAGGCTGTATCAACAGGGAGGGACGGTGGCTCAGTGGTAGAGCAGGTGGTAGAGTGGTAGAGCAGATAGGTAGGGGAGGGATGGTGGCTCAGTGGTAGAGCATCTGCTTGGTAAGCAGAAGGTCCCAGGTTCAATCCCTGGCATCTCCAAAAAATAGGTGTGAAAACCTCAGCTTGAGACCCTGGAGAGCCGCTGCCAGTCTGAGTAGACAATACTGACTTTGATGGACCGAGGGTCTGATTCAGTATAAGGCAGCTTCATATGTTCATGTTCATATTTAGTATCCTGATCATGCAAAGTGATGGTATTGCTTTACTCTGCTGTGGTTAGACCTCACCTAGAGTATTGTGTTCGTTTCTGGGCACCACAGGGACATGTCCAGAGGAGGGCAACAAAGACAGTGAGGGGTCTGGAGACCAAGTTATGTTTAGCCTGGAGAGGAAACCACTGAGAGATGATATGATCACCATCTTCAAGTACTTGTAGGGGTGTCATATAGACCATGGTGTGGATTTGTTTCCTGTTGCCCCAAAAGGTTGGACCAGAACCAACTGGTTGAAATTGAATCAAAAAATTTTCAACTAAACATTAGGAAGAATTTCCTGACAGAGCAGCTGTTCAGTGAATCAGGCTTCCTTGGGAGGTTGGTGGGCTATCTTTCTTTAAACAGAGGCTAGATGGCCATCTGACAGCAATGCTGATAATGAAAACTTAGGCAGATCATGAGAAGGAGAGCAGGATGGGTCGCATCAGTGCTTAGTTCCCTTGGCCCCTTCTTACACACCCAGGGAAATGCTGTTCATCACTTTGGGGTCAGGCAGCCATTTTTCTCCTGACCAATTTGGCCAGGGGTCCTGAAGATGTTTTTTCCCCTTATTATTATTTTTTGCCATCTTCTGGATGTGGAAACAAAAAGCAAAAAGCCCCATGTGAAACCAGCTTCTATATCAAATTACATAAACAAGAAAAACCATTCATATATAAATAATTGTATTTAACCCACATATGTTACTTTCATCAAAACAACCATAATACTCAGTCCTTAGAACAAAAGGAAACATTTACACCAAGAGTTCTTTTCCTTTATATGGTAAAATTGTCCAGCTTTTCCATGTAATCCTGGTGTGATCTTCCAAATGATGAATGTCTCTCAATGGATGCAGCCAAATAATTCAATTTTCAAAGAGGAAAGGGACAAGGTTGTACTAATACCCTTGTTTCGCAAAAAGCTTTTTCAAGCTATAAAAGACCTCTTAGCAGAGAACTTCTTCAAGCTGCAAGACACCTCTTGGTAGAGAGCTTATTCAAGCTGGAATAGACATCTTAACAGAGAGCTTCATCAAGCTGCAATAGACCTCTTAGCAAATTCTTAAAGCAAAGGCAATCATAGCCCAAATGTTTTCTAACTGAACACCTAAAGGTATCTTCTGGATGTGGAGCAGGTGTCACTGGGTGTGTGTGTGTAGTGGGGAGGTACTTGTGAATTTTCTGCATTGTGCAGGGGGTTGGACCAGATAACCCTGGAGGTCCCTTCCAACTCTATGCTTCTATGAGTTTGAGGAGGGGAGGGAGTTCAGCAGGGATGTGACGTCAGAAAGACCACCCTGCAAGGCTGAAATCTTCTCCAGGAGTTCTGTAGCCTGGGGATGAGCTAAATTTGAAATCTCCAGGACTCACCTGAATGTTGGGAACTGGATTACCAGGATAAGAGAAGAAAACAAAAAGACAGAAAGATAAGGAGTCAGAGGAACTCCCCACTTAGATAAGGAGAGGCATCCTATTCAGTGAAAGAATAATACACGCCGTCTCCTTCCTTTGCAAAGAGAAACAAAGAGCTTCCCTCCCAGGATCCAGGCAGGTGGTCACCTTTCCTCCCACAAACGGTCTTCAAATCATGGCTTGAAATTTCTCTTTTTTCCCTCCTCTCCTTTAAAAAAGTCTAGCCTAATAAAGAGTTCTGGAAGACTCAAAAATTTTCAACTCTTGTGTGTCATTTTGAGAGTCCTCATTTAAAGTAATACGTGGCTTTTGATTTCAGATATTCATTCCAGTGACTCTGTACTGCAGAGAGGTTTCCAGTGGCAACAAAGAGCTTCAGGGAATCCTCTCTGGGCTCCACCCTCAAATCTATCTATCCAGGGCGTTTTTTATAGAAAAAGCCCAGCAGGAACTCATTTACATACTAGGCCATACACCCTGATATCACCATTGTTTCAGCATGAACTCATTTGCATATTAGGTTGCAAGCCCTGACACCAAGCCAGCTGGAACTGCGTTCCTGTGCATTCCTGCACAAAAAAGCCATCCTATCTATCTATCTATCTATCTATCTATCTATCTATCTATCTATCTATCTATCTATCTATCTATCTATCTATCTATCTATCTATCATCTATCTGTCTGTCTGTCTGTCTGTCTGTTTTTATTATTTCAATTTATATTCCACCCTCCCCAGGGCAGATTACAATTTATATTCCACCTGCTCAGAGCAGATTACAGCAGAGTTTAAAACAACAGAAAAATCACTATAGTTAAAGCAGTTAAAAATAGCATAACTTAAAACAAATCAAATAAGTCTGCATAGGCATAGTTTCCAGTTGGTGCCACTGGCCCTTTAGGATTGTCTGATCTGGGCCTTGTAAGAGAGCAACTTCAACTTCAGTAGGTTAGACTGGGTGTTTCTCCAGGGATTTCTCAAGCTCGAACTGGCAACCCTGAATCAGATTCCTTCTTTACACTCACTTTTCTTCTGGTTGAAATTTCTGCCAGTGTAATGAATTATAGGCTCAGCCAGGCTTGCATTATCTGCCCCCCTCCCCAAGTAATCCCTGCAGCCTCTTGACTTTCTGCCTGCATTTCTTCAGCAGGTGCAGTTCTGGGCAACAAGAAGCCATGCTTGTTTTCAGCCAACTCCCATCATGGGTGTGTCAAGCATGGTAAAATTCCACTGATAATTGATTGTTTCAGGATCCTCCATGAAACTGGTCTGTGAAATATCATGGAGGACCAAGGTCTGTTAACCCTCCCCCTTCTTGCTTTATTGCTTGCAAAGTAGAAGTAGAGAGAAACGAAACTAACTTGAGAACAAGTAATCAGCACCTTCCCATACATTCCTGTTAGGGAGTACGACACATCTGGGGAAAACAAGGACAAAGTCCTAATAACGCCATGAGAATGTAGACATTTATGATAGTTTATGTGTGAGAGCGCATCCCTTGCCCCACCTCTTGGAATCCTTTTGAAGTTAGCCTTAAAAGTATTGTATCAATGTATCTGTAGCATCAGTCTCAAGGATCTGTTACACTGAAAGTATCGGTCTATCAATAAACGTAGTCTTGTATCCAACCCGACTCGTCATTTAACCTGCATGCTTGACAGGGTGGTAGCAGAGACTTAACATTCCTCCTGGCAAGGAGTCTGGTCCTGAGTGTAATTTTGCTCAAGCTTTGCTTCTGAGAAGGGATTTGGCAGAAACTCTGCAGAACGACTTGGCTTGTTTTTCCTTATCTTCCAAATTGTGATCATTAAAAGTTCTATTGCCTTGAATCTGCACAGCGATGGGTTTTGCTAGCATCCTGGTATTCTGACTCCACTTGTCCTGTTTTGTAATGTCCTGAACAAGACATTCTTGGAGTGGCATTTTTACAGCTTCACTTTCTTGGGAGAAGGGAATATTGGGGACAATTATGCTGTTGTTGTCTTCTCTGTGTACAAAGATAACAGCTGAGTCATGGAGGGGGGAGGTGAGCACCTAGACAGGCTGCATTCAGGTGTCAAAACAAGCCCAGGTTTGTCTGTGGGGGAGAGTTGTCAGTCCTCAGCTTGCAATCCTTGGAGTATTAGGTAGAGAAAGAAGTTCTTTTCTCCCTTTCTCACAATACAAGAACTCGTGGGCATTCAATGAAATTGCTGAGCAGTCAGGTTAAAACGGATAAAAGGAAGTACTTCATCACTCAAAGGGTGATTAACATGTGGCATTCACTGCCAGAGGACAGAAAGATAAGGCAAATCACAGCAGAGTTTAAAACAACAGAAAAATTACAATAGTTAAAACAGTTAAAAATAGCATAACTTAAAGCAAGATTTTTCATCAGGTACCATTGTGTAGTCAGATGTTCCCACCTCAGACTCCATTTCACAACAAGATGAAAGGATTGCAGCATAGTTTTCTTCAATGTCTGTCAGGAAAGGATTTCAGAAAGCAATAAGGCCTATGAAAAATAGCATTTGCAGGAATAATGTTTGGGTGACTTTACAGAGGACTTAGTCCTTGCAAGAATAACCTGAGTTGATCCGGCATCCTGCCACACACAACAATGTCTGTGAGGCCTGATAGACCAACAGTCTCATTTAGTCCAAAAGTGCTTCAGAACACCATTTCCATTTTCAATGTGGTTCAGTGGCAGCTTCTTGAGCATAGTCAAGGTTGAAAACAACCCCCCCACACACACACCCTAAACAGTTTTTTTTCTTATTAGTGTTTTTCCCCCCACTAGTAATTTGTAAGAGCCCCGTGGTGCAGAGTGGTAAAGCTGCAGTACTGCAGTTGGAGTCCTCTGCTCATGACCTGAGTTCAATCCCAGCGGAAGCTGGTTCAGGTAGCCGGCTACAGGTTGACTCAACCTTCCATCCGCCTGAGGTCAGTCAAATGAGTCCCCAGCTTGCTGGGGGGAAAGCGCAGATGACTGCGGAAGGCAATGGCAAACCACCCCGTAAAAAGTCTGCCGTGAAAACGTTGTGAAAGCAACGTCACCCCAGAGTCGGAAACGACTGGTGCTTGCACAGGGGACTACCTTTACCTTTTAGCAATTTGTAAGCATGTGTTCAAGTCAGTTCTAGAGTTGGGAGTCAGCAGTGAAGTGGCTAAGCTTGCAGATGTCACCGAGCTGTTCAGGGTGGTAAAGTTCAGGGAGGACTGTGAGGTGCCCCAGAGGGATCTGTGGAGGCTGGAGAAGGTAGAGAAACAAGTGCTTTGTCTTCTTTCTCACAATACAAGCAGTTGTGGGCAGGCAATGAAATTGATGAGCAGCAGGCCTAGAACAGGTAAAAGGAAGTATGTCTTCACCCATAGAGTAATTAATATGTGGTAATAATTGCTGCAGGAAATGGCTACAAGCATAGATGGGATCTTGCTATAGCATCACTCTGGAAATCAGATGTTGCTCCATCTCTCTCCCTCTCGTGTGAAAAAACTTGGGATCAACTAATCATGGAAAAGATAGCAGATCAAATTTATTCATCTGAAATATATGCAATAACGACTTCTTTCTCTGTAAAATGGTATGCCTTCTTTGAATACACAGCATCTCACGATATCCTCCCATGCAACGTGACTTACCGACAATTTCTCTCATTCTAATCGTTTTCATTAGTCTTCTCCAATCTCTTCTGCTCTTGCCCTTCTTCTTTATCTCTTCTAGGCTTGGGATGGTGCAAGGTCATATTATTCACTCTGAATATATAACCAACACCAAGAATTCTGATTATATCTTTAAAATGTATATCTATTGTCAACTCAGTTATTGCACATAATCTCTATTTAACCAACTAGTTTGGCTAGAACATTAGACTGACATTTGTGTTCATTATTTAATATCTATTCTTAAGCTTCTTCTTTTTTTTAAAAAAAACCCCTTTTATTGTATATAACGGGGGTGGCCAACGGTAGCTGTCCAGATGTTTTTTACCTACAACTCCCATCACCCCCAGCCAGCATGGCCAATGGCTGGGGCTGATGGAAGCTGTAGGCGAAAAACATCTGGAGAGCTACCGTTGGCCACCCCTGGTATATGACTTTAATCATATGACTTTAATGTATATGACTTCAATGAGCCTGCCTTCGGCAGGGAGGGCAGGATATAAATAAAATTGAATAAATAAATCATCAATAACATTCTTTTTGGAAAAGAAAAGAGGGGACGGTATAAATGTACGGAGCAGAGGTCCATCAGTGGCTCTTAGCCGCAAGGTACAGATGGAACTCTTTGTATGAGGCAGTGATGCTCTGCATTCTTGGTGCTGGGGGGTGGACAGTGAGAGGGCTTCTGGGGTCTCTGGCCTTACTGGTGGACCTCCTGGTGGTCCCTGGGTTTTGGCCACTGTGTGGCACAGTGTTGGACTGGAATAGCCATTGGCCTGATCCAACACGTTTTCTCTCATGTTCTTATGTAAAGTGTTATAACTAAAGAACTGTTATGAAATGCTTGAGTTCCGGATCTCTCTGTCCTAAAATGACCCTTCTTTTCATGGTGCCTGTTTGGTCTCCATTTTTGCAATTTGGCAAGCCCTGTCAAAATGTCCTCGCAGAGAGTTGCTTGCTGGTGTCCTTTGGGGGCTTAGCCCCCTCCCCAGAGCCAAATCAGAAGAGAGCCATGATCATTTATTTTTATTCATTTATTTACTTTATTTGCCTTTTTTCCCCCAGTGGAGACCCAAAGCAACTCACATCCTTCTTCTCTCCTCCGTTCATCATCACAACAAACCTGCGAGGTAGATTAGGCAGAGAGTCTGTGACTGGCCCAAGGTCACCCAGTGAGCTCCCATGGCACAGTTTGGATTCAGACCTGGGCCTCCCAGATTCTAGTCCAACACTCTAGTCACAATACAACACTGGCTCCTGTTAGAGGCCCATTTGGTTTTTCCTTCATAAATAGCTACCACAGAGTGAGCTCAATCCCTCTATAGTACAAATAACACACCTTTTATATACAGATTAATTTTTAGATTGCATGGGAAACAGACTTTTCTCTTAGGTTCAATATGATATTGTATTGACATTCATTGTTTAATTCAAGAGACAACACTCGTTAATAATGATTTGCTTTCTTTCATGCACAGAACAGACAGAATCACTGCATAGCATAAAAACTAGCATGCGGACAGAGACCACAGGAGCTCAGGGAGTACTGCTAAGCAGGTCTACTCAGTAATCAGGCTCATGATATTCAAGAATAGTCTTACTGAGAGTGTGTCTTGCTCCAGAATCTTACCACTGTCTCAGACAGCTGGTTGTGAGAGTTATTTTACAGTTGTCTTTCCTTTGTCTCAGGGTAAATACAATGCTTCTGATCTATTTTGAATTTAAGACACCACATATGACACAATCAAAGTGTCAGAACTCAAGAACTTCAAACGGACCCCATACTTAGTTACAAAGCTAGGATTTTATTGAAGAGAACTAGGTGCTGGAAAAGGCAAGATAACAGTAATGGCGAGAGCCAGCATCAGCTTGATTTTATACACGTAAAGCAAACATCTCACAAAGCCACAATTCACATTGTAGGGCGCAGCTGTCTTCTCACCATCACTATCAGTAGAGAGGATGCCTCCCTACTCCGAAGGCCATGCTGTTCGGCTTCAAAGGGTCCCAGTGTGAGAATGTGCAGAGACAAGACATAATTCATTCTACAGCCCCAAATATTTTGGATACCAGTGGGGCAAGGTTAATTACTATTCAGGCACTCTGGGTTAAGCAGAGGTTACAACATGGAGTCACTTTGGTTCAGTAACAATACAGCTCTAAGCTACAATAAAACTACCATACAGCATTGGTCCCATTATAAAGGACCAGCAGCAAAGATACAAGTTCTGACATACTGCCCCCCCTAAGCGCCCCCTCCCGCGGGGCCGGCCTTGGGCTTGTGCGGGTACAGCAGGTGAAACTTTTTCAGCAGTTGCGGAGCCACTACATTCTGAGACTCGACCCACTCGTCACAGCTCGGGGGGAAGTGTTTCCACCTGATCAAATAATACAGTTTCCCCCGTTTGACTTTGGAGTCCAGGATCTCCTGGACTTCATGGTGACTCTGACCCCTCACTGTCGTCGGAGGGGGCGGTGGGGCCCTGGGATGGAAGGACGTAGCACCAGGGTCTTTCCGAAGCAAGCTGCAATGAAAAACAGGATGGATCTTACTTAGAGATTTGGGTAGTTCGAGTTCCACCGTTACTTTATTTATCACCCTTTTGATTTTGAAAGGTCCGAGGAACTTCAGTGCAAGTTTGCGGCAGGACTGGGGAAGGGGGAGGTTTTTTGTCGACAGGAAAACTGTATCCCCCACCTTTAGATCCCACTCCGGAGAGTGTTTTTTGTCAAACTGTTTTTTGTAGGCTTTTTTCGCTTCCTCCAGGTTTTCCTGAATTCCCTTCCAGCCTTCACGAAGTCCCTCCCACCATTGTTGGCATGATGTTGGCTGGGATGGGCTGGCTGGGAGGGCGAGCGTGGGAAACGGCTTGCCCTCGTAGCCATTGATGATTTGAAAAGGGGAGGTTTTGGTTGTGCTATGGAGGCTATTGTTGTAGCCGTACTCTGCAAAAGGGAGGAGATCTACCCAGTTGGACTGTTGGAAATTAATGAAACAGCGGAGGTATTGTTCCAGAAGGCCATTAACCCTCTCCGTCTGTCCGTCCGACTGGGGGTGGTAGGCAGAACTCAGTCCTTGCTCTATGCCAGCTAGTTTGCAGAACTCCCGCCAGAAGTTGGCAACGAACTGCGTTCCGCGGTCACTAATGACCTTGTCTGGGAATGAGTGTAGGCGTACAATGTGAGTGAAAAAGAGCTGGGCAAGTTTTTTGGCTGTAGGTAACTGTTTGCAAGGAATGAAGTGAGCTTGCTTTGAAAAGGTGTCGACTACGACCAAGATGACTGTTTTGCCCTGTGAAGGCGGGAGCTCTACAATGAAGTCCATGGAGACTACCGACCAAGGCCGGGTGGCTGTAGGGAGGGGAACTAGGTGGCCCGGAGGTTTGCCCCCCCTTCGTTTTGCCATGAGGCAAGTGGGACATGACAGTACAAATTCTGAAACATCTTTTTTCATTCTCGGCCACCAAAATTGGCGGGTGAGCAAGTTGAGTGTTTTGACATAGCCAAAGTGGCCGGCCAAGCGACTTGAGTGGCAGCGGTCCAAAACCTCCTTTCTGAGGGGATCGGGCACATAGATTTTTTCATTGTGTAACCAGAGCCCGTTCTCGGCTTTGACCAAGTTGGGGGGGCGGTCAGTTTCCTGTTTGTACTCTGAGAGGAACCGAGAAAGTAATTCTAAGTCCGGAGGGTTGGTCTGTTTACCGGAGCGGGTGGTGACCCCCCCCGCGATGGCTGAGGGGGAAATTAGTGAGTCCACCACCTCCTCCTTGAGACTGTCGTGTTGGGGCATGCGGGAAAGGGCGTCTGCTAAAAAGTTCTTTGAGCCTGGGATGTGTTTCAACACAAAATCAAACTTAGCAAAGAAGCCTGCCCACCGGATCTGTTTTGCAGTCATTTTGCGACGCCCAGTGAGGGCTTCCAGGTTTTTGTGATCGGTCCAGATTTCGAAGGGGACTCTCGCTCCTTCAAGCCAGGAGCGCCAGGTTTTTAAGGCAAACATGGCTGCAAATGCCTCTTTGTCCCAGACCGACCAGTTTCTCTGTTCATTGGAAAATTTCCTGGAAATATAGGCACAGGGTCGGAGCACCCCATTTTCCCCCCTCTGCATTAATATGGCTCCTACAGCGGCGTCGGAGGCGTCGCATTGGACCACGAAGGGCTTTAGTTCGTCGGGATGAGCCAGCACGGGTTCGGAGGTGAAGAGGCGTTTTAGCTCAGTAAAAGCTTTCTGGCAGTCAGGCGTCCACGTTAGGCGTGCGCCGGGTTTTTTAGCCTCGTCACCCTTCCCTTTAGTTTTGAGGAGTTCTGTAAGGGGGAGCATGACCGTGGCGAACCCCTTTATGAAGTCGCGGTAAAAGTTAGCGAACCCGATAAAACTTTGTAACTGCTTGCGGGTTCGAGGGGGTTCCCAGTCTAACACCGCCTGGACCTTTGCGGGGTCCATGGACAATCCCTCCCCCGACACCCGGAAGCCCAAGTAATCCAGTTCGGTCTTGTGGAATTCACATTTCGACAATTTGGCATACAGTTTGTGTTTACAAAGGGTGCTTAACACTTTTCTGACCAAAGGCACATGAGACTTTAGATCTTGCGAATAGATAATGATGTCATCAAGGTACACCACCACCCCCTTGAACAGGAAGTCCCGCAGCACTTCATTAATAAAGTTCATAAAAACACCCGGGGCTCCCTGTAGCCCAAACGGCATGACAAGGTACTCAAATTGTCCCAGTGGGGTGTTGAAGGCTGTCTTCCACTCGTCCCCCTCTTTGATGCGGACGCGGAAGTATGCGTCTCGGAGGTCGAGTTTGGTAAATATTTTCCCCTTTGCCACGGTGTTTAATAAGTCCTTTATCAACAGGATCGGGTAGGCGTTTGACATGGAAATCCCGTTTATCGCACGAAAATCTGTGCAAAGCCTAAGAGACCCGTCCTTTTTCTTTCGGAATAGGACGGGGGCGGCATGGGGAGCTGTGGCGGGTCGAATAAAGCCACGCTTTAGATTTTTGTCCAAAAACTTTCGGAGTTCAGCCTTCTCCGCCCAACCCATGGAGTACAGTTTCGCTTTGGGAAGCTGCTGCCCAGGGATTAGTTCAATGGCACAGTCTGTAGGGCGGTGGGGCGGTAGCTCGTCCGCTTCCTTCTCGCTAAATGCCAGCTTTAAGTCTCGGTACTCCTTGGGGATGGAGGCGACTTCCTCGAGTGTGAGGCACGCCCGCATGTTTTGGGGGGGAGCGTGCGGCCCCCACTCGGGGCGCCAGTGGTGATGCTCGCACCTCCAATCCGGGAACCGGACGATCTGTTCCTCCCACCTTATGTCGGGTTGGTGGCGGGCGAGCCAAGCTGAGCCTACTACCACGTCGAAAGAGCAGGAGGGGGCGATTACGAAAGTCTCGATTCCCCAATGCTCCTCGGTCCCTACCGGGACCGCCTGAGTTTCTAAAGTACATGGTTCCCCTCTCATGGGCCCCCCGTCCATTTGCTGGAACTGCATCGGTTGTGGCAGGGGCGAAGTGGCTAATCCCAGCGCCTCAACTAGGCGGGGGGTGATCAAGTCCCTGTTACACCCTGAGTCGATTAGCGCTCGGGCGTGCATGAATCTCTTTAGATTCGGGTTAAGGAGGGTGACGGCCATAAAAAGTAAACCCCCAGTTGCTCTCACCGTGAGGAGTGCCGGCTGTTGTTGGACCTGCTTTGCGGCACCCATTAAAGCAGGTCGCTGTCGTTTCCCGCCGACTCGGTGTCGTCCGACTCCTCGGTCGATTCTTCAACTGCCGCCAGGCTGGTGGTAAAATCCTCGTCAGTCGCCAAGGAAGTGGCGACGGAGCCCCGACTGGGCTCCTTCGATCGGCTGCTCTTCTTCTTCTTCGGGCCCGGGGTGGTTGGCCGCGCCGTGGGTGGTGTGGAACCCGCTTTCCCAGGGCAGTTAGCAGCAAGATGATTTGGGTCCCCGCATTGGAAGCACTTGCGGGCGGGAGACGGGGTGGAGGTCGTCGGAGCCTTCTTCCCTTCGGATTTAGTTGGGGTGTGTTTGGCTCCCTTCCTCGCTAGTTGCTGTCTCCTCATCCCCACATGTTGGAGGTTGGTCTCCACCTCCCCGGCCAGTTGGATCCAGCCGACCAACGTGTCGGGCCTTCCCTGACTGTAGCAGCGGTCGAGGATGCTCGGATTCAACCCATTGATGAACGCGGTGTATTTCATGACCTCGTTCCATCCCCTCGCTGCCGCACAGTACCCCAGGAATTCGGTGGCGTACTCGCGGGTGGAGCGGTTGCCCTGTTCGATGCGTTGAAGGGCAGCGACCGCCTTCTCCTCCCGTAAGGGGTCTCCATACTGGCGGAGCATCGCGTGCAGGAACCCTGCCACGGTAGCTAATTCGGGCTTTCTCCCCATGAAAAGCCCCACATACCACTTGCGGGCCGCCCCTCTCAGTCGAGACGCAATGTGGTACACTCGGCTGGCCTCGGTAGGGTAGTCGGCGCCCCAGTGGGTGAAAAACGTGTCGCACTGGATAGTAAAGTATTCCACGTCCTCCGGATTCCCATCGAACGTAATCTTCAACTCTCTTCCCCGTCCCTCGGCCCCTCCTGGCGCTCGCGGCGCCCCAGGTGGCGGTGCTGGGCCCGGTAGGGCCGGCGGGATCGGAGCGGGTGGTGCAGGCGGCGCCGGGGCGGCCGGGGCCCCTGGTGCGGGTGGCGCCGGCGGTGCCGGGGCGGCCGGAGCCGGCGGAGCCGGAGGTGCTGGGGCCGCTGGGGCCGGCGGCGCCGGGGCAGCTGGAGCCTGCGGGGCGGGGGCTGGCGGGGCGACGGGCGGTTGCCCCAGTGGCAACACTCCATACGGTATCCCCAGGACCGCGGTTTGCAAAGTGCGGAGCTGGTCGTGGATAGCCCCCAGGTTCTGCTGCATCTCCTCGGCCATCGTCACACGGGAACGGTGCACATCGCCGTGAATTTCTCGCACCCAATCGAATAATTCGTTGCGGAGGGTCCGGATCGGGTCTTCCCCCCCTCGGGGCTCCGTGCCCTCCGCCTGGCCCTCGTCGTCGTCTCCTGCCCCTCCTTCGCCCAACATGCTTCGGTACCGCTGCTCCGCGGCGTCGATTGCTGCCGTGGACTTCCGCGGGCTCCAGGTTCGCGGGGCCGGGAAGGCGGCGTCTACCGAGAAGGGCGCCGGAACCTTAATTTTGCGTCGGACCCCCGTCACGTTTGGGTCGAGCGGTGGGTCCTCCGATGGGGTGGTGGGCTCTCCGTCGTCTGGTACTTTTGCCGCCATCGAGCCAAGCCTCCAGTACAGATAAGCCACGAACAATGGGATTACTGTTATAATGTCAGAACTCAAGAACTTCAAACGGATCCCATACTTAGTTACAAAGCTAGGATTTTATTGAAGAGAACTAGGTGCTGGAAAAGGCAAGATAACAGTAATGGCGAGAGCCAGCATCAGCTTGATTTTATACACGTAAAGCAAACATCTCACAAAGCCACAATTCACATTGTAGGGCGCAGCTGTCTTCTCACCATCACTATCAGTAGAGAGGATGCCTCCCTACTCCGAAGGCCATGCTGTTCGGCTTCAAAGGGTCCCAGTGTGAGAATGTGCAGAGACAAGACATAATTCATTCTACAGCCCCAAATATTTTGGATACCAGTGGGGCAAGGTTAATTACTATTCAGGCACTCTGGGTTAAGCAGAGGTTACAACATGGAGTCACTTTGGTTCAGTAACAATACAGCTCTAAGCTACAATAAAACTACCATACAGCATTGGTCCCATTATAAAGGACCAGCAGCAAAGATACAAGTTCTGACAAACTTGTCAGAAAAGAATATTCTACCTATATGGAAAGTCACAGTTGACTTATAGCTACACTGTAGGGTTTTCAAGGCAACAGACATTGACTCTGCATATTGACCTTGGACTTAGAATTGTAGAGTTGGAAGGTACATCCAGGATCATCTAGTCCAACCCCAGCACAATGCAGAAAACTCACAAATACCTCCCCCCTACCTAAGTTCACAGAATCAGCACTGCATCTAGCCATCTAGCCTCTGCATAAAAACCTCCAAAGAAGGAGAGCCCACCAACCTCCCAAGGAAGCCTGTTCCACTGAGGAATCACTCTAATTTTCAGGAAGTTCTTCCTAATGTTTAGCTGGAAACTCTTTTGATTCAATTTCAACCTTTTGGTTCCGGTCTGACTTTCTGGGGCCACAGAAAACAACACAACATCCTCTAGATGACAGCCCTTCAAGGACTTGAAGATGGTGATCATATCGCTTCTCAGTCATCTTCTCTCCAGGTTAAACATCCCCAGCTCCTTCAACCTTTCCTCATAGGACTTGGTCTCCAGACCCCTCACCATCTTTGTTGCCTTCCTCGGGACATGTTCCAACTTCTTTGTAGGTCTCCCATTCAAGTACTAACCAGGAATGAACCAGATTAGTTTTCATGATCTGAAGAGCCTGGACTAGCCTGGGTGCCTCTGTTTAGGGATTTTGCCACACACACCCCTTTTAAACCTGTATGCCTTTCTCTAAATGATTGTAACACTCAGCCTAAAATTAAATGTATTTAATGAGGACCCACATCTCATTCTTCCTTTATCTTAAGGTCCAGCTTATTTTCTTCTGTTGCTGCAGACTCCCTTTTGTGCTGGAAGAATATTTGATGCTATGCTTGGGTGAAGAGCAAAGCTTTATGAAGGATGGATTTAGCCTACAAACCAATTTTTCATACAGTGTGACATTACTTACATTAACTCACCGCCAATATGTATGGTTTCCTCCTCTTTCTTGAAAAGGTCAGCAGCTGCGGGCTCGGGTTGTTTCTGCCGAATGCAGATTTCCTGGCTTCAGCCATAAGGCCCTCTGAATTAGGAAGAGACTTTGGCAGGACAGACAGGGCAGGGTGGGACCACATGCAGCATCAGCTAGACTCCTATTCTGATCAAGAGCCGGGGCAGCACAGCTGTCCTTAGCATCCCCTGATAGCCGCCAGGACCCGTGGCTTCTGGTGGGCCCACTGCTGCCGACCCCCACCGGTGCCCCTCCCCTGCCAAGAAGAAGAAGAGATTGGATTTATACCCTGCCCTTCACTACCTGAAGGAGTCTCAGAGCAGCCCACCATCTCCTTTCCCTTCCCCTCCCCACAACAGACACCCCGTGAGGTAGGCGGGGCTGAGAGAGCTCTCCCAGAGTTGCAGCCTGGTGTAGCCTCATCTTGCCAGATCTCAGAAGCTAAGCAGGGTCAGTACTTGGAAGGAGACTCTGCAAAGTAAGGTCCTGGCCAACCACCTCACTTGCCTTGAAACTTCTGGAGTTGCTGTAAGTTTAAGCTAAGTGGGGTTGGTCCTTGGATGGAAGGGAAGGCTCTGCAGAGGAAGGCCATGGCCAATCACCTCTGCTTAATCACTTGCCTTGACATCCCCTTACTGGAGTCTCCATCATTTGGCTGTGACTTGGCAGTACATGTGTCCAGCCCAGTTTGGTCAAGGATCCTGGAGTGTGGTACCATTCAACATGACCAGGGACCCCTGAATCAGTAACTCATAGCACTTACTCATAGCATCATGCAGTAAAGACTTAACACTCTGCCCCAGTTACAGAGAATAGCTACATGACTTTTTGACCCCGTAACCAGAAAACGTGTAGGAAGATCACGAGCACAGCACGAGCTTAGCTCACCAGACAAAGGTCAGCAGAAACTTTCTCCAGGGTGAGGAAGTCAAGGTGTTCTCGGGTCGGTCACATAGGAAACCAGAAAAATGTGCTGGGGTAGGGTTTTTTGGTGGATGCTTTGCATGTCTCATGGGAAGATCTGGTGACTTAATTGCAGTGTAACATAAGATCTGAACACTATAAAATAAAGAGTGCTGGCTTGCGAGCGAGGCAATTGTTCCTGGACACGTGTCTCGTGTGGTTCCTTGCTTCTCTGGAGGTTTTTGCCATCTTCTGGGCATGGAGCAGGGGTCACTGGGTGTGTGTGTATGCAGGGGGAGGTATTTGTGAAGCTCCTGAACGGTGCAGGGGGTTGAACTAGATGACCCTGGAGGTCCCTTTCAGCTCTGTGATTCTATAATTTTATATACACAGATGTATTGATGCACCTTGTTTCTGAAGCACATGTAGCCATATAAATGTTACGGCACCATGTAACACTCCCTCTAGAAGTGCACACACCAAGGCCTATTTTGAACAATGACGCATTGTAGGACAATTCTGTTTTTCCGCTAGATTTTTAATTAAAAGTACATTTATCTTCTTGGATTTCTCTAGTAGTGAATAGCAGACTTAGTGCAGAATAATTCATATAGCATACATACGTCAGTGAGTCACCATGGGGGTGGAAATTGCAAAGAGATCATGGGTAATGAGAGCCGGGGCTTCACAAGCATGTCTCTGCCTTCATCTGTGAAACGCTGGAGAGTATAAATACACTCCTTTTTTCAAAGCAGGGTGTGAGTTTATGTCATACCTAGTTGCTTCTACTGCCGTAAAATCTAGAAAGCAATAGCCATAGATGAGAAAGACAGCATGGTGTAGTGGTTAGACCCAGATTCAAACTCCCACTCTGCCATGGCGGCTCTCACTGCATGCTCTCACGTGGAAGCTCTCTCTCTCTCTCTCTCTGTCTCTCACACACACACACACAAACACACATCTAGAATCATAGAGTTGGAAGGGACAGGGTCATCTAGTCTAGTCCAACCCTCTGCACAATGCAGGACATTCACAAATACCTCCCCCTAAATTCACAGGTTCTAGTTCACGGTGTTCACAGGAGAGCCAGTTTGGTGTAGTGGTTAAGTGTGGGGACTCTTATCTGGGAGAACCAGGTTTGATTCCCCACTCCTCCACTTGCACCTGCTAGCATGGCCTTGGGTCAGCCGTTGCTCTGGCAGAGGTTGTCCTTGAAAGGGCAGCTGCTGTGAGAGCCCTCTCCAGCCCCACCCACCTCACAGGGTGTCTGTTGTGGGGGAGGAAGGTAAAGGAGATTGTGAGCCGCTCTGAGACTCTTCAGAGCGGAGGGTTGGATATAAATCCAATATCTTCATCTACCTCACAGGGTGTCTGTTGTGGGGGAGGAAGGTAAAGGAGATTGTGAGCCACTCTGAGACTCTTCGGAGTGGAGGGTGGGATATAAATCCAATATCTTCTTCTTCTTGTTCTAGTTCATAGGTATCATGGTGTTGTTGTGAGCATAAAATGGAGAACGGGAGAAGCAATGTTGGAAATTGCTTTTGGTCCTTGCTGGGAAGAAAAGCAAGCTGTAGATAACTAAAGAAATAAGGGTGTTCAATAGTAAAAGCAGCAGCAGCAGTAGCAGTCATCGTCATCATCCACACTAATTGCGATTGAAGGTCAGCCAATAATGTGTCATCTCAAACACAATGGGGTGTTGGGGGCTGGGGGGGGGAATCATCCTCCATCCTTCCCTAGAGATTGTAGATCACCTGTCGGTTCAATTTGTGGTCTGTCTCCAAATCACAATAAGCATACAAAGGTTGTTCATTTGAATCCAAACAGTTTTCATTTTAAAAGCTTATTGCACTGCTACATGCTCATATCACTTTGCCCTGGCTTCTGTTCTTTCTCTGTTGTCCTTCTAGCACATCAAACATCTTACAAGCTTAGGTCAAGGCCTTCTGGAGGGAGACAACCCCACATCTGTACCATACAGCTGCCTAACTCTGTATTTACCACATTGACCTGATCTGAAATAATTGCTCATGCCTGTCCTCACACTACCTCATGAGAAATGTGAGGGTTTTTTCTCCCATCACCCCCACCAACTACACATGCCATAAGGGGCTGTGGCCCCACCTCACAGGGTGTCTATTGTGGGGGGAGAAGATATAGGAGATTGTAAGCTGCTCTGATTCAGAGAGAAGGGCGGGGTATAAATCTGCAATTCTTCTTCTTCTTCTTCAGTGGCAGAGCACCTGCTTGGCATGCAGAAGGTCCCAGGTTTGATGACCAGCATCTCCACTAAAGAGGACCAGTTTTGAGGTGATTTGAAAGTGCTCAGCCTGAACTGCTGGAGAGTTGCTGCCAGTCTTAGTCAACTACAGTGACTTTGATGGACTAAGGTTATGATTCAGTATCTGGAAAATTCTTGCATCCTTGTGTAAGCCATATCCTGACTGTGTAAATTGCAAAAAAGGAGTAAGTTACGAATGGAAAACAGGACATTGTAATGATCCTTAAGCAGATGTGACTTGACCTGGATGATCCAGGCTAGCCTGATTTTGTCAGATTTGAGAAGCTAAGCTTGGTTGGCCCTGGGTAAAATGGTGAATACTTGAATGGGAAGCAAGTCCAAGGTGGCTATATGGAGATAAGCAATGGCAAAGCACCTTTGAACATCTCTGGTCTTGAAAACCCCATGAACCACCAGGGTCACTAGGGTGAGTGTGTGTGGAGGCGTTTGTGAATTTCCTGCATTGTGCAGAGGGATGGACTAGATGACCCTGGAGGTCCCATCCAACTCTATGATTCTATGAATACTTGTAAATATGCTTAGTTCAGACTTATAGCTTTATTATTTTTATCCTCACTGTTTGCTTTTATTGAATATTCTTCCACAATTTTATAATAACACGTATTTTGTGGTGTCTTAAATTCAGGCAGCTTCAGTCCGAATCCAGTACTTTAGCACTTATTGGCTGTAGCTACCGGATTAATTGTTTTCTGGAACTCACCTTGTAAGTGTTCTACCTTGCAAGGGTGATTTTTTTTTAATCTGAGTCCCAGGAGGGCTGGAGGCTTTGTCCCTTGGTCACCGGCTGCCTAGGTAGGAAGAAAGGAGCTGATGGCAGCGATACACTGGAGTGTGGGGATTCACACTTCAGCCTTTTGGTTCTGTCTTGCTTGACCTGCCCCTAAAACAGACCTTGCCTTTAAGGTTCCTTGACAATTATGACTTGATCCCTTTAACTGGAGAAATCGGGGACTGAGCCTGCAACCTTCTGTAGGCCAAGCTGATGTTGTACCATAGAGCCACAGCCCCACCCCTACATTTTACAGAAGTTCCTTTTTCTGAATTTGGACATTCCATGGAGGCTAGTCCAGCATCATAGTCCTGTGATCCATCTACAAGTTGCAATCTGCATAGGGTTGCCAAGTCCAATTTAAGAAATATCTGGGGACTTTGGGAGTGGAGCCAGGAGACTTTGGGGGCGGAGCCAAGAGCAAGGGTGTGACAAGCATAATTGAACTTCAAAGGAGTTCTGCCCATCACATTTAAAGGGACTGCACAAATTTTTAAAAGCATTCCTTCCATAGGAAATAATGAAGGATAGGGGCACCTTCTTTTGGGGCTCATAGAATTGGACCCCCTGGTCCAACCTTTTTGAAACTTGGTAGGTATTTTTGGGAGAGGCACTGGATGCTATACTGAAAATTTGGTGCCTCTATCTCAAAAAACAGGCCCCCCAGAGCCCCCGATACCCGCGGTTCAATTCCCCATCATTCCCTATGGGAATTGTTCATGGAGGTGCATGATGGCTCTGGGGGCGGGGCTTCCCCTGCCGGCCAGCTGGCTGGGGGAGGGGGGAAGCCTGTAAAACCGGGGGATCCCCCTCTGGGACCTGGGGATTGGGAAGCCTAAATCTGCAAAATCAAATGTTTGACAAATGCTTCATTTGTATTCAAACAGTTCAGATGTGTTCAAAAGTGTTAAAAAGCTGATAACTGAAGCACATTCTTATAATGTGTTGCTGTGGCTCCCCCTTCCTCCACCACCAGTGTAGATGTGTACATAAACAGTTCAATTTTGTCCCTGTAACATCCAGATTTTCACAGGGTGCTGCAATTACGGCCAAACAGCATGACTCAACTGGAATACCAGAAATGGAGAAATCTCTTTCCACAGCAGGCAAATCCTTTTAAGACACTTCCAGCACTGCAGATGAAAAAGCTGAGGGCACAGAAGTGCTGGCTGCAGAAACAGTGTCATCCAATTGTCCAAAGCATCCCATAATAACACATTTAAAGGCTGGCATCCACACTCTCAATGGACTCCAATTTCACCTGCAACATATTAGGCCATTAGGAGTGGAAAATAGTTTCATGTTCAACAAAGCATTGCAATAATAAAAAGCAATACCAAAAATATGAAGGAGCTGAATATTATTGTAAACAAAGGACAAAATGAAATGGGAAGTTCTGGGAATCAAAATGAATGGAGAGGACTACATAAGTATGCGCTGAATTAGCATAGCCAGTTTATGGCAACCCCAGCAGGCGGCTTTCAGTGCAAGCAAGAAGCAGGGATGGTTTGCCATTGCTACCTCCACAGAGAGTCCTCCTTGATGATTTTCCATCCAAGTTTAGCATCCTGTTTCGTTTCTGTGATCTGATGAGATCTGGCTACACCATGCTAAGAATTACAGCTCATCTCTAGACTACAGAGATCATTTCCCGTGAAGAGGAAAATGGAAGCTTTGGGAGTGGACTCTGTGGCACTCTACTCCACTAAGGTCCCTCCCCTCCCCAGGCTCCATCCCCAATCTCCAGGAGTTTCCAAACCTGGAGATGGCAACCCTACTCCCCCCACAGTAGCGGCCAGGGAGGACTGGGCAACCCTACCCAGCCTAGCCCAACCTTGTCAGATCTTGGAAGCAAAGCAGGGTCCGTCCTGGTTAGCACTTGGATGGAAGTCCAGAGTTCCTGGGCAGATAATGGCAAACCACCTCTGAGCATCTCTTGCCTTAAAACCCTTTGTGGCTGCCAGAAGTCAGCCTGCAATTGATGGCACATTCCACTGCCAACAGTTTAAATTCAGATGCTGCCATTCAATGCTGTAAAATGTGGTTGAAAATTTCTAATTCTGTTCTAGGATATAGTGGCCACCAAATATGTGTTGTAATAACACTGTTGCTCAGCCCATGTCTCTTTTCTTTTTAAGTTTTAATTACAACCCCCCAAACAGAAAGACATTAAGATATAACAAAATATAACAACAATGGTGTCAAGTCTACAAGTAATCATCTATGAAAGGCTTCTGGATATCTAAAAATATGTGCATGAGCAATAGTCATCTATATGCCATACATTCTAATGTTAAGAACATAAGAACATAAGAGAAGCCATGTTGGATCAGGCCAACGGCCCATCCAGTCCAACACTCTGTGTCACACAGTGGCAAAAAAATTTATATATACACACACTCTATGGCTAATAGCCACTGATGGACCTCTGCTCCATATTTTTATCTAAACCCCTCTTGAAGGTGGCTATACTTGTGGCCGCCACCACCTCCTGTGGCAGTGAATTCCACATGTTAATCACCCTTTGGGTGAAGAAGTACTTCCTTTTATCCGTTTTAACCTGTCTGCTCAGCAATTTCATCGAATGTCCACGAGTTCTTGTATTGTGAGAAAGGGAGAAAAGTACCTCTTTCTCTACTTTCTCTTTCTCTACATTTCTCCATCCCAATGTTGGTAAGGATGTAAGGTCTTCAGTCTACTGGATTGTGGGAAGTGTTGTAGAATAAGTCTTTTATCAATAGGAAGGGCATGGAAGGTCCATTTTTGGGAGACAGTCAAATAGTTTAAAAGCACAGAAGCATCCTCAAATATCAATGGATATTCTAATACAAAATTCATATGAATAATTGCCACCTTCCCAAAAGACTGAATAAATGTACAGGGCAAAAGCATATGTTTAAGAGATGCATCTGTCAAGCACAAGTAGTTCAATAATAGAGTCCTTTGTTTTGAATCAAAGTGAGCTTCTTTATTTAACTCCAGGTTGCATACAGGACATTGTCTTTGAGAAGATTGAGGAAGCAGGGGTTATATGATGCTATATATGGGGTATCATAAAGTTACAAACATAAACCATTGGAATCTGTAGTTCAAAGGGCAAAGCAGTAATTTTCCTCTACCTAGCAATAGCCTTCTAACACTAACCCGTGACCAAGATAAGGCTTGAGAAGTGCCTGAGATGAAACGCAGCAGTCAGGGTGCAGAGACACAGCCAGACAATTCCGTTAGATAAACATCCTGTGCCAGATGACTGCAGGGACGTGAGAAAGGGGTTGTAGGTAATGGAGAATAACCTGGGCTCTTATTTGACAATACCTCAGCCATCTTAACGGGAAAATAACCGTGCTTGACAGCATCTTGTATGTTACAGTGACACTTTACTTAAAAAGGTAAAGGTAGTCCCCTGCAAGCACCAGTCGTTTCTGACTCTGGGGTGACGTCGGTTTCACAATGTTTTCATGGCAGACTTTTTACGGGGTGGTTTGCCATTGCCTTCCCCAGTCATCTACACTTTTCCCCCAGCAAGCTGGGTGCTCATTTTATCGACCTCAGAAGGATGGAAGGCTGAGTTAACTTTGAGCCGCCTACCTGAATCAGCTTTCGTTGGGATCGAACTCAGGTCGTGAGCAGAGGGCTCTGACTGCAGTACTGCAGCTTTACCACTCTGTGGTGCCACGGGGCTCTTGACATTTTACTTAGCCCTTTACTAAAAAAGGCACTATTCAATATAACTTAAACATAACTATTTACTGAATAATTCTCAACTTCAGGCCCATAGAAACAACTGGTATATTTAGGGCCCTATCCCGTTGCCATGACAAAACAGGGCAATTTAGCTCCTTGTTCCATTCCTTTCTGACACTTTGCATATCATATTTATTAGCTGACATCAAATATTTATAAACAAATATTGTGGATTTCATTTTCTGTCTTGATTCAATTAGAGTACCCAGGGGAAGAGGGGACTCGGAGACACTGAAGGCTGCTGGGCCATTTAGATACCAACAGATGTTGCAGTGGTCAGCAGTTCCATTCAACAGAGGTTTACAGCTGAGAAAATAACAGAAACTCCTCGTTTTATTTATTTATTTAATTCGATTTTTAGCCCTTCCCATAGGACAGGCTCAGGGCAGGTTACATCATAAAAAACAATCAACAGTAAAAAACCAATTTAAAATATCTAAAATTACAGAGTAACAATAGTTACTAAAATGTCAGGTTCTGCCTCACAGGCATGGCCTATTGTCCAGGTCCAGCAGGTCTTATAGCCCTGGGATGCAATGAAGAGGGGAGGCCAGTAACAAGTGACACCTACTGCCTCAGCTGAAAGCCTGGTGAAAGAGCTGTGCTTTACAATAAAATTGTAAAATGGGAATTGAAGCAGAATTGAAGCAGTTCCCGCAGGGCCCAGATCTCATCATAGTCTATCAATTGGTGCAAAGTAAAAATCCCCTTATCTGTCCATTTAAAAAAAAAGTATTCTCAATATTTATTTATTTGTTCCTGCAGGCAGGCTCAGAGTGGGGAGCATCAGAAGTTACAAAAAACACTGAAAACCAAGTATCATATTAAAATACTTAAAAATCAGTTAAAAGGTGACAAAATGTACCTTACATTATGGTCCCAAAAGCTGGACAGGCCAAAGCATATGCTTTTAAAACTAGATTGGCCCATAGTGTTAATTCAACATGTGAAAATGGGTCAACATAGTATTGTTATGACAGACATCATAATTCATTAACTATAGAAATCTCAAGAGGGACATAATCTATTTTAACATGAATAGAGCCTAATGCAGTCCAAACACGAAGCCTCCAAAATAGCCCAAGTTGGATAATCCAACTGAGAGGCACAGTCCAATAATTACTACAAGTTAAAAATATACCATTTCTGTTTATTACCTTTTTAATATTCATGTGGTAAAATGATTTTATGAAGCCTCTTTTTGCTTGGACTAATCTACCACAATGTGAATGTTCCTAGAAAACTATAGTAGGTACAACACTATGTGACCACATCAGTCTTGCAGTTAATAGTTACCAGTGTGGTGTGTTTATTAGTCTCAAGAGGTAAGAACATAAGAGAAGCCATGTTGGATCAGGCCAATGGCCCATCCAGTCCAACACTCTGTGTCACATAAGAACATAAGAGAAGCCCTGTTGGATCAGGCCAATGGCCCATCCAGTCCAACACTCTGTGTCACATAAGAACATAAGAGAAGCCCTGTTGGATCAGGCCAGTGGCCCATCCAGTCCAACACTCTGTGTCACATAAGAACATAAGAGAAGCCATGTTGGATCAGGCCAATGGCCCATCCAGTCCAACACTCTGTGTCACATAAGAACATAAGAGAAGCCATGTTGGATCAGGCCAATGGCCCATCCAGTCCAACACTCTGTGTCACATAAGAACATAAGAGAAGCCCTGTTGGATCAGGCCAATGGCCCATCCAGTCCAACACTCTGTGTCACATAAGAACATAAGAGAAGCCATGTTGGATCAGGCCAATGGCCACTCCAGTCCAACACTCTGTGTCACATAAGAACATAAGAGAAGCCATGTTGGATCAGGCCAATGGCCCATCCAGTCCAACACTCTGTGTCACATAAGAACATAAGAGAAGCCATGTTGGATCAGGCCAATGGCCCATCCAGTCCAACACTCTGTGTCACATAAGAACATAAGAGAAGCCCTGTTGGATCAGGCCAATGGCCCATCCAGTCCAACACTCTGTGTCACATAAGAACATAAGAGAAGCCATGTTGGATCAGGCCAATGGCCACTCCAGTCCAACACTCTGTGTCACATAAGAACATAAGAGAAGCCATGTTGGATCAGGCCAATGGCCCATCCAGTCCAACACTCTGTGTCACATAAGAACATAAGAGAAGCCATGTTGGATCAGGCCAATGGCCCATCCAGTCCAACACTCTGTGTCACATAAGAACATAAGAGAAGCCATGTTGGATCAGGCCAATGGCCCATCCAGTCCAACACTCTGTCACACAATAGCAAAAAAAACAACAACAGGTGCCATCAGGAGGTCCACCAGTGAGGCCAGGACACTAGAAGCCCTCCTATGGTTGCCCCCCCTCCAAGCACCAAGAACACAGAGTATCATTGCCCCAGATGAGGAGTTCCAGCAATACATTGTGGCTAATAACCACTGATGGACTTCTGCTCCATATGTTTATCCAAACCTTCCTTTTATCCCTTCTAACCTGACTGCTCAGCAATTTCATGGAGTGCCCACAAGTTCTCGTATTGTGAGAAAGGGAGAAAAGTAACTTCTTTCTCTACCTTCTCTAGCCCATGCATAATCTTATAAACCTCTGTCATGTCACCCCTCAGTCCATATTTCTCCAAGCTAAAGAGCCCCAAGTACTTTAACCTTTCCTCATAGGGAAAGTGTTCCAACCCTTTAATCATTGTAGTTGCCCTTTTATGCACTTTTACCTATACCATATCTTTTTTGAGGTGTGGTGACCAGAATTGTACACAGTATTCCAAATGAGGCCACACCATTGATTTATACAAGGACATTATGATACTGGTTAATAATCCCCAGCATAGCATTGGCCTTTTTTAAATTTCAGTGACACACTGTCTCGACATTTTCAGCAAGTTATCTACCATGACTCCAAGATCTCTCTCTTGGTCAGTCTCCGCCAGTTTGGACCCCATCAACGTGTATTTATAGCAAGAATTTTTGGCCCCAATGTGCATTACTTTGCACTTAACCATGTTGAACCTCATTTGCCACATTGATGCCCACTCGCCCAGCCTTGACAGATCCCTTTGGAGTGCCTCACTATTCTCCCTGGTTCTCACCACTCTGAACAATTTAGTGTCATCTGCAAAGTTAGCCACTTAGCTGCTCATTCCCAACTCCAAATCATTAATGAACAAGTTAAAAAGCAACGGACCCAGTACTGAGCCCTGCTGACCACCCTCCACTGTGAAAATTGCCCATTTATACTCACTCTCTGTTTCCTGTTACTTAGCCAGTTTTTAATCCATGAGTGGACTTGTCCTTTACCACATGATTATTGAGCTTACTTAGGAGCCTTTGATGAGGAACTCTATCAAAAGCTTTCTGGAAGTCAAGGTAAACAACATCTATTGGGTCCCCCTTGTTCATTCCCTCAAAGAACAGGTTAATAAGACAACCCTTATAGAACCCATGCTGAGTCTTCCTTTGTTCATCCATGTGCCTACTAATTCTTTCTTTAATAATGGTTTCCACCAACTTGCCTGGAATTGACATCAGACTGACTGGCCTGTAATTTCCCAGATCTCCACTGGAACCCTTTGTAAGGATGGGGGTGACATATTAGCTACCTTCCAGTCCTCAGATTTTAATGGAGGCAGATTTTAATGAAAGATTACATATTTTTGTCAGGAGATCCACAAGTTCACCTTTGAGTTCTTTCAGAACTCTTGGACATACGCCATCTGGGTAGGGTTGCCAAGTCCAATTTAAGAAATATCTGGGGACTTTGGGGGTGGAGCCAGGAGACATTAGGGGTGGAGTCAAGATCAAGGCTGTGACAAGCATAATTGAACTCCAAAGGGAGTTCTGGCCATCACATTTAAAGGGACACATTTAAAGACCTTTTCAATGCCTTCCTTCCATAGGAAATAATGAAGGATAGGGGCACCTTCTTTTGGGGCTCATAGAATTGGACCCCCTGGTCCAATCATTTTGAAACTTGGGGTATATTTTGGGGAGAGGCACTAGATGCTATACTGAAAATGTGGTGCCTCTACCTCAAAAAACAGCCCCCCAGAGCCCCAGATACCCGTGGATCAATTCTCCATTATTTTCTATGGGAATAAATCTCCATAGGGAATAACAGAGTTCCCAGCAGACATTTCCCTCCCCTCCCCCCCGCTTTCTGATGGCCCTGAAGCGGGGGGAGGGCCTCCAAACCGGGGGATCCCCTGCCCCCACCTGGGGATTGGCAACCCTACATCTGGGCCTGGTGATTTATCAGTTTTTAAATAGACTATAAATCATAGAACCTCCTCTCTTGTCACCTCAATCTGACTCAGGTCTTTCAACACCCCTCCTGAAATCAGTGGTTCTGGAGTGGTCAAGCACTTCTCATCTTCCACAGTGAAGACAGAGGCAAAAAATGCATTCAGCTTCTCAGCCATTTCCTTCAGTAATCTTATTACCCCTTGGTCATCCAAGGGTCCCACTGCCTCCCTGGCTGGTTTCCTGCTTCTAATGTATTTGAAGAAATGTTTATTGTTGGTCTTTATGTTTTTTTGCAATATGCTCCTCATAGTCCCTTTTTGCCTGCCTGATCACAGACTTGCATTTTATTTGCCACAGCCTGTGTTCCCTTTTATTTAACCTCGCTGAGACTAGCTTTCCATTGCTTAAAGGAATCCTTCTTACTGTCAAGTGCACTCATTTCTGGATCACATTTTACTATGTAGAGAGCATGTCATCAGCTCTCCAGATCTCCCACAGAGGGCACATAGTGAAAACATCTGGCCCTAGGATGTTTATACTATAGGCTGGCCATTGGTACCTCAAAGCCACCTCCCCCCTCGGTTTCACACAGACAACCCTTATCTCTTCACAGAGAAGTGTAAGAAGGTTGATGTTTTCAATAGCCTAAAATTCCTTAGTAGTAAACTAGATAGTTGCTTAGTAACCTTTGTGTCAGAACTGGCAGAACTTCAAGAAAGGCCCAAGACTTAGTTGCAAGTATAGGCATTTATTAGAGAACTTCAGAGCTTGAGGTGCAGAATAACACTGATAACAGACAGCCAGTATTCGATACACTTTATGTGATTCTGTTGACAACAATAAACCGATCACTCACATGAGTGGAGACAACAGTCTGCTTCTCAGGGTCGTTATCAGGTAAGGAGGATGGAATCCCGCTGAGAAAGTGTGGGCCGGCCTGGCTTCAAAAGGCCATCTGCAGATGTTGACCCTGAGCAATCTGTTACCCTTCAGTGATCACAGTTTGTTTGAAATGCACAGGCATACACAGCAAGGGAACTGGTTAGTGTTTTGGGACAAGCTGCCTGGGTTAGTATTTGCTTTCAATATGGAGTCGGTTAGGCTAACAGCATAAAGGAAAGTTACAAGTTCTGACACTTTGAACCTATGACTCAAGTATGCATCTGTAATGTAACCTTTGATGATATCCTATATAGCAACTGTGTAACTGTTGGGACTCCATTACTCCCAAGGCTTATCTCCTTGGTAAAGCTCCTGAGTTTCTTACAATAAACCTGTCTTTTGATTTAAAACAAAAGGACTCTGTTACTGGGAAATATCGGCGCTTGATGTTTTGGGAGTGATCCCACCTGGGGACTTAACCGAAGTGGAAACTTTCTACCGTGATGGCGGAGTGAGCTCCAGTTAACGGAAAGGCCCCCAACAACCCAGAATTGCCCGTTGGCGAGGATCAAGGACCTAACACAGCCCTGAGGTAACCTCCATGGCATATACTCGATGTATATGTTTTTGGGAAATATCGGCGCTTGACACTTACCTTTTACAGCTTCCATTACTTTGCTTGTTAATCATGCAGGCCTTTTTTCTACACCTGATTGTGCCTTTCTTAACCTGTGGTATATATTTTTATCTGACCTTCTAGGAGTGTAGTTTTAAACCAAGGGTGTCAAACATACAGCCCACGAGCCGGATCAGGCCCGCAGAGGGCTCCAATCAGGCCCTTCAGCAACTGACTGCTTAATTTTCCCTTGCCTGCTTTTTTCGGTCGCCATTTTGTGTTTCTTCCCAGGTAAACAGAGCAGCAAAGCAGCCTTTCCCTCCTCCCTCCCTTTTCCCAAAGGGAGGAGGAGGGAGGAGCAGCCTCAGCCAATGAGGGAACTTGGCTCTGTAGCTCTGCTGGGTGATTAAGTTTGCCAGGCTCAATTAATCACTCTGCAGAGCCTCTCTTCCTTCTAATGAATGGCTGAGGCTCCTCCCCCTCCTCGTGCCCCGGGGAAGGAAAGAAAGAGCCAGAGTTTCCTTTGCCAGTCCTCACCATCAGGAGAGCTACAAAGAGTGCTTTTAAGACTAGCGACGTTTTAGTAAAGGTATGAACATTTTGCCTTGCTACAGAGAGAGAGAGTTTTGTTGGGCTTGTTATGATTGTCGCTGGGTTTCCCTCCTCTTTTTCACATTACTCATGCCCTCCAGTCTTTCTTAATAGGAAAGCATGTGAACTATTTAGGAGAGAAATATCAGCATTAGGCTGAGAGTGTTCCACCCCAGGTTTACCCAGCAAATTTTCCTTAATTTTTCTTTCACATTTTCCTTTGATTGGAGTAGGGTTGCCAAGTCCAACCCCAGAAATATCTGGGGACTTTGGGGGTGGAGCCAGGAAACTTTGGGGGTGGAGCCAGGAGACACTGGGGTGGAGCTAGGGGGAGGGGGGAAACGACGCCGGGGAGCGTGACAAGCCGCCCCGTCTCGGAGCGGGCGAGGCCGCTGCCGCCTCTTCTCCGCTCGCCGTGGCTGCTCCTCCGAGATGGGCTCAGGCTGAGCCCATCTCGGAGGAGCAGCCACGGCGAGCGGAGAAGAGGCGGCAGCAGCGCGGCGGCCTCGCCGGCTCCACTCCGCCTCTGGGGTGGAATCGGAGGGGGGGGGGTGGAGGCAGGCCGGGGGCATGGCGAGCCACGAGTCCAGGTCCTAGAAGGGCCCAGATTCGTGGCTCGCCATGCTCCTGTCCTGCCTCGCCCTTCCCTTCTCTGGTTCTTCTTGCACTGCTCTTGGCTGCTCCTCCGAGATGGGCTCAGCCTGGGCCCATCTCGGAGGAGCAGCTGCGGTGGGCAGGGAGGGGGCGGCAGCGGCGTGGCGGCCTCGCCTGCTCCAGGATCGGGTGGCTCGCCATGCTCCCCGGCGCCGTTTCCCCCTCCCCCCGCTTCCGTTTTTTTGGGGAGCGGGGGAAGAGGGTGGAAATTCTGGGGTCCCCTGCCAGGGCGGGAGGGTTGGGAAGCCTAGATTGGAGCTCTTGAATTAAAACTTCCCAGGCAGTAGCCTGACACTGACCACTGTACATGGCTGTCTCTCTGTTCTTGTAGTTGTTTTTTGGGGGGAAGTTTTTTGTTTTTTTTAGTTGTAGTCATTTTTCTGGGGAAAAGGATAGTTTTGTAGACAAGCACATAGCCCTCAGTCTGTGCCATGGTGCCGTCACATGTTCTTGACTAGTATGTGAAGCAACTTCTGTACAAAAGTTCACAATGCCCAGCTGCTTCATGTTCCTCTGGGTCTTAGGCTCGGAGCATTGACCATAAGATGTCTGTAATGAATGTCGATGAATCAAAAGTAGGTTTGCGACTTACAGATGTGCACACCTGAACAGCACATGTTCAAGCCTGGTACAGCACAGACATTGTCTGCAGTTTTTGATGCAATAATTCATAGCAAGAGGTGACATTTATCAGAGACTGTAAAACAAAATATTGCAAGCGTGCTAATATTTTAAGCATGTTTTATTTTAAGTAAAAAAAATATTTAATTGTGTGTCTGTGCTTTTTATAACGTTTATATGTCCGCTACTTGGCATGACATTTTATGACACACATGGCCTGGCCCGACAAGGTCTCATTTATGTCAGATCCGGCCCTCATAACAAATGTGTCTGACACCCCTGTTTTAAATAGTCTCAAAGCTTCCCCAAGGGTTTTGACCCTTTTAAACTTTCCTTCCAGTTTCATCTTCACATGCCTCCTCATCTCAAAGAAGTCACCCTTTTTAAAGTTAAAAGTGGTTTTTGCTGATCTTTTTCAGCAACATTGTTTTAATGCAAATATTAAACTCAGTAACATTATGGTCACTGTTCCCAAGCAGTGCAATCATTTTGTTGGTTAAAACAATTTTATTTGGTAACATATGGTAACAAATTATATTTCTTGCATCATTAATAACTTCTTTTATCTATCCCATATATTACTTTCTACCCACCCCTCCCCCTGTTACTTGACCCCTGCCGGTGTTATTTACTTAAAGTACTAATGTTTAAAGGTACCCTTAACTAATAAAAACAAAAATTAATATTCTTCTTTTTTAAAGACTTAATCATTATCAAAAATTTTCCAATGTCCTTTTATTTTCCACTCTTTTTCTACATATCTTCTGAACTTTTTCCACTCCATCTTAAAAACTTCTAAATCATAGTCTCTTAAAATTCTTGTTAATTTGTCCATTTTATTCCATGTCATAACTTTTACAATCCAATCCCATTTCTCTAGCATTTTTTCTTGCTTCCACAACTGCACATATAATGTCCTAGCAGCTGAAAGCAAGTACCAAATTATAGTTCTATCTTCTTTTGGAAATTTTTCCATTTGTAATCCCAACAGAAAAGTCTCTGCAACTTTTTTAAATTCATATCCCAAGATCCTAGAAATTTCTTGTTGAATCATCTGCCAATACTTTTTTGCTTTTTCACAAGTCCACCACATATGGTAGAAAGAGCCTTCATGCTTTTTACATTTCCAACATTTGTCTGGCATCTTTTTATTCATCTTTGCCAATTTCTTAGGGGTCATATACCATCTATACATCATTTTAAAACAGTTCACTTTAATACTGTGACATGTCAAAAGCTTCATAGAGTTCTTCCACAAATATTCCCAAGTTTCCATCTGTATTTCTTTATTTACATTAATTGCCCACTTAATCATTTGAGATTTCACTACTTCATCTTCCAGAGACCATTTTAAAAGTAATTTATATAATTTTGAAATTAATTTTTCGTTGTCTCCAAGCAGAACTTTTTCCATTTCTGTTTGCTCTTTTCTTATTCCTTCAGTTTTAATATCATTCTCCACCAAGCTCTTTATTTGTTGCATTTGAAACCAATCATATTTATTATTCAGCTCTTCAGCAGTTTTCAATTCTATTTTGCCACTTTATATTTTAATAGTTGATTATATAACAACCACTTTTCTTCACCTATCTCAGCTGTTATTTTTATCACTTCTGCTGGCACTATCCATAACGGTTTTCTCTCATCTCCATATTTCTTAATTTTTCTTTGCCAGCTATTAAATTGTTTACTGTCTTTCACAATCGGAATAGTTTGAAACAAATACATTATTCGTGGTAGAATATTCATTTTAATTGCAGCTATTCTACCCAAAAGTGACAAATTAAGTTTATTCCACTATAACATAACTTCATCCATTTTACGCCATAGCTTCTCATAATTATTTTTGAACAAATCAATATTCTTCATTGTTATCTCCACACCCAAATATTTTACCTTGGAGGTAACTTCACAGCCCGTTAGTCTCTGCAATTCTTGTTGCTTATTTATTTGCATATTTTTACATAGAAGTTTTGATTTTTCTTTATTAATACAAAGTCCCGCCAACTTCCCATATTCTTGTATTTTGGCTAACAACAAAGGTGTGACTTGTATGGGGTTTTCATTTATAAACATTATATCATCTGCAAATGCTCTGTATTTGTAAGTACCGTATTTTTCGGTCCATAAGACGCTCCGGACCATAGGATGCACCTTCCTCCTGGGGGCGATCTGCTGCCTTTGCCTCCGATCCCGGCGCTTCCCCCGCGCCTGCCTGCCTGGCTCCAGCTTTGCTTCCAGCAATCGCTGGGATCACTCCATGCTGCCCCCACCACTGTGGAGGGGGCAGCGTGCTTCCTCCATGCCTGTCTGCCTGGCTCCTGATCTGACGCTTACAGCAAGTGCCAGGATTGCTCCCTCTGCCCTCCGATCCCGGCGCTTGCTTTAAGCATCAGAGCTGGAGCCAGGCAGACAGGCACGGAGGAAGCACCCACCCCCTCCGCAAACCCAGCGCTTCTTTTTTTGACCAATTCAAAAAAAGACTTTGGCAATTTTCCTTCCTTCCTTATTATTTTTCCCCCCAGACCTATACAGTGTGTTCTTAATAGTTCCATTAAAGTCCCCCATTATCAAAACTTGGTCATAAGTCAGTTCATCAAATTGTTGTATAATGTCTTTTAAAAAAGCATCCTTTGCACAATTTGGTGCATACAGTCCCAATAACAACGTTTTTTTTTTTCATTTAATATTATTCTTACCGCTACAAATCTTTCATCTTTATCTTTAAACACTAATTTCGGCTCCAATTCTTGTTTAATATAGAAAATCACTCCCCTTTTCTTCTGTTCAGCCAATTAATAAAATTCTAGTCCCAGTTGTTTATTCCATAAAAATTTGTAATTCTTTTGTTTGATATGCACTTCTTGTAAACAAACTATATTACAATTTTGCTGTTTAATGTTGCCTTTCTTTTTTGTGGTGAATTTCGTCCGTTTACATTCCAAGATAATAATTTGTAATCCATCATGGTGCAAATTCTTTATGTTCGTCATAAAACCTACGCAGTTCCTGTGTGCTTGTAATTTTAATCCTTTTTCCTTGCAGCTCAAAGCTCAAACCTTCAGGTATTATCCATCTATACCTCATTTCATTGTCACGTAATTTTTCTGTCCAATAGTATTTACCTTATAATTGCCACCTCTGTCAGTTTCACCAATTTTTAATGTCCTGAACACTTAAAAAACTTTGTTTAAATTTTGACCTCCTAGCAATGGCCACCGATGTTTTTCTATGATATTATAGTCCTAGAGTAGGCTATCTGCTTCAATGATTTTCCTCTTCCATTCGACACTTCCTGCTTTTCTTGCCACCAAATCCCATTTTCACTGGTAAAAAGATCTCGCGATGTTTGACGTATTTCCTGTGTTGACTGTGAGAGCTGCAAATCTGTGATGATGGGGCTTTTTCACCAAAACCGCAAGTAGACAAAACAATAAATTCCTTTCCACTTTTTAGCACTGTCCTTTAAATTTACAAAGTTCAAATTTTGCCCCTTCTTCTTCCAAGCTTTCTGAATCTGTATTTCCCACCTTCTGATTTTATTTTGTTTAACTTTAAATAGTCCCGGAATGAAGATAGTCATCAGTACCTTTTTCTGCAGTTATCCAGATCCAACACCGGTCTTGTATAGATTTAGATGTTTAGCAGTCTCAAAGAAGGTTAGGATCCGGTCGAGCTTATGTCAAATAAATGACTCTGGAAACTTCTGCAGATGATGAATATGCAATTCGTCTCCGGAGACCCCTCAAAGCCTCAAAGGAGCCCCCCTCGGGACTCCCTTTTAGCCAAGGTAAATCTCCTCAGAGTTTCCTGTGCATATCTTGGACTGATTTCTGACTGAAAAAAGTAGGCAGTAGGCATTAAATTGCCCTCCACTACCCCGAACAGAAGCCCCAGCCTGCTCCCCTTCTGAGAAGCAATTCAGCTCGGCATTTTCAACCCTGGAAGTCCAAGCAGTGCAATCATTTTTACATCTCTCACAAGGTTTCACCAGGTACTTAGGACCAAGTCCAGGGGAGAGGTACGTTCCATGACCATCTGCTCCATAGCACAATCACTGAGAGTGTCTAGAAACTCCATCTCTTTCTCCCGACTTGAATACATACTGACCCAGTCAATGTATGGGTAATTAAAATCATCTGTTATGACACAGTTGTTTTGTCTAACGGCTGTCTTTAATTCTTTCATCATTTTATAATCATCCTCTGTCTTTTGATTTGCCATTACAAGTGACATCCAATGCATTAGAAGAACCCATGGAACCGTTCTACTAAGAGAGAGTCTCTCCTCTGGCAGCAGGAGTCTTCCCTGTGTCATGAGATGGGGGAGGCTCCTCCACTAGTGGAACAGATCAAAGGGACCCAACCCAGTATGCTACTCTCTTGGGAGTCATAAGCACTGGGTGCTGTAAGGAGAACATCATGTTCCTCTGCAGACAGCTATCTGTTATTTATTTAAAACATAAGGTGGCTTACATGGTAAATAAAACTGCCACAATTAAAAAAAAAAAATCAGAGATCAATTAGGACTGCTGATAAGTCAAATCCAGTCCTAAATAAAACTGTCTTCTGCTGCTTCCTGAAGACCAAAAGTGAGGGGGGGGGGCAGGTGTACCTCTCGGGGGAAGTCGCTCCATAACTGTGGGACTGCCACATAAAGGGGCCTCTGTGATGTGTCTAGCAGATGAGCTTCTTTGATTGGTGGGGCAGTCAGGAGTAGGGTTATGAGGCCCCCCTTGGCCACTGGAGGGGGATGGTGGGGCAGAGTTGCCAGATCCAGGCTAAGAAATTTCTGAAGATTTGGGGGAGGATCCTGGGGAAGACAGGGACCTCAGTGGGGTACAGTGCCATAGAACCCAACCTCAGAAGCATCCATTTTCTCCAGGGGAGCTGATCTCTGTAGTCTGGAGATGAACTGTGATTCTGGGGGATCCCCAGATCCCACCTGGAGGCTAGGGTTGCCAATCCCCAGGTGGGGTAGGGGATCAACCGATTTGGAGGCCCTCCCCCCACTTCAGGGTCATCAGAAAGTGTGTGGGGGGGGGGGAGGGAAATGACTGCTGGGCACTTCATTATACCCTATGGAGACCAATTCCCATAGAATATAATGGAGAATTGATCCATGGGTATCTGAGGCTCTGGGAGGGGGATGTTTTTTGAGGTAGAGGCACCAAATTTTCAACATAGAGTCTGATGCCTCTATGCAAAACACCCCCCCCAAGTTTCAAAAAGATTGGAGAAGAGGGTCCAATTCGATGAACCTCCAAAAAAGATGTCCCTATCCATTATTCCAAAGGGAGGGGAGGCATTTAGAAGGTGTGCGGTCCCTTTAAATATGATTGTCAGAACTCCCTTCAGAGTTCAATTGTGCTTGTCATACCCTTGCTCCTGGCTCCACCCCCAAAGTCTCCTGGCCCCACCCTCAAAGTCCCCAGATATTTCCTGAGTCGGACCTGGCAACCCTACTGGAGTCTGGCATCCCTCGGACTCAGGAGGGCCTCGCCTGGGCAGGAATGTCTGGGAGAAGACAGTCCTTCCGATGCCCATGGGGTCACATCATGTAGGCTTTAAAGGACGAAACCAACACTTTGCGGCAGCTGAGATGAAAGGCCTTGTTGGCAGGGACGTTTTGCAGTGGCTGGGGTCATCGGCCTGGGCCCACTTCCACTCCCCTCTGCTAAGGCACTGGAGGGCAGAACTCCTGGCTGTCCAGAGTTCTGCAATTAAAAAAACAAAAACTGCTTTGCCAGCAGGTATGAAACAAGGCAGAGAGTCTTGTAGACATTTCATCACCTCATTATCTATTTATAGCTCCTTTAAAAAAAAAAATCTCCTTGCTTGAAAAGAGAGGTCAACTTGACCTAGAGAAGTGGGGAAAATATTGATAAAATTCAGTTTTCAGTCTTCTCCAACGCAACACTGCAAACATTCTGAAACTTTAATGAGGTCAATTGCACCCCCCCCCCCTCTGCTATCCCATGCCTTCTCTCTAGGTTTCTCTAGACGTTGCAGTCTGAGTACTCTGGGCTCAGTGACATTTCTACCCCGTTTGCAAATATCAGGGGGAAGAGACAAATACAGGACGGAATTGATAAAGTGCTCTTAATACTCATATTTTCTGTCCATGTGGGCTGCTGTTTTATTTTTGTACTGCCAAAGGTAAATGCATGAGCATTTTTTCTTAGCAGCTGGCTATGGGGCAAACCCCCCCCACCCCCAATATTTCTACAACTCTTTTGACCTCTCTTCCTATCCCCACACAGTATGGTCGTTTTCGCACTCACCTCCAGCCGGCGCGACCCCCCTCTTCACCGCGCAGAATCTGCGCGGATTTCGCACTAAATGCCGCGGAGCAGCCTTTTGCGCCGGAAACTCCCATTGCAAAAGCCGCGCAAACGCCAAACTGCTTTTTGGCGATTTATGTTTGAGCGGCTTTTGCACCGGGAGTTTCCGGCGCAAAAGGCTGCTCCGCGGCATTTAGTGCGAAATCCGCGCAGATCCTGCGCGGTGAAGAGGGGGTCGCGCCGGCTGGAGGTGAGTGCGAAAACGACCTATGAATTACCTTTATGCTTGGCATAAATGCCTGCTGTGACCAGCAAACCTTGCTTTGTCCTGCACCCTAGGGGGTTCCCAACTCTCTGGAGGGGGATGTACTAAAATGAATGACAAGATTGCCTATAGGAAACAATAGGAGAGTCTAGATTGCCCATTGGATATAATGGGAGAGAAGACTGCCAATTGACTTGCATGGGCTCCATTGAAATACACTGAAATAAGCACAAAAAAGACTGCAATAAAAATGTGGAATGGATTTTCCAGGAAAGTTCAACACAACCTACAAGTGTTCTGGAATCGGATTGCCAGGGGGCAGGGGGGAAAGTTTGCTGGGGGAAAAGTTAGTATGCCAGCCTCTAGCACTGGATTGCCAGGGGAAAAGGTAGTTTGCCATGTTCTGGGACTGGATCGCCAGGGGGAAAGGTAGTTTGCCAGTCTCTACCACTGGATTGCCAGGGGGGGTAGTTTGCCATGCTCTGGGACTGGATTGCCTGGGGAAAAGGTAATTTGCCAGCCTCTAGCACTGGATTGCCAGGGGGGTAGTTTGCCATGCTCTGGGACTGGATTGCCAAAGGAAAAGGTAGTTTGCGAGCCCCTGGCACTGACACAGAAGTTTTCTGTTTGGATTGCCACCCTCTGGGACTGGTATGTGAGGGGAAAAGTTAGTTTACCAGGCTCTGGGACTGGATTGGCAGGGGAAAAGGTAGTTTGCCAGACTCTGGCACTGGATTACCAGGGGAAAAGTTAGTTTGCCTGGCTCTCACAGGAACAGTTCACTTCCTTCAGCATCCCTGGAGGAATACCCACTTGCCCTGTACTAAGAGCTCTGTAAGCTCTTGGAGGATTGGCTACATTAGGGGTGTGTGGCCTAATATGCAAAGGAGTTCCTGCTATAAAAAACCCCGTGTCTAGCATTTTATACCTCCAAGCCTCTGCTTGTTGCCTGAAGAGGGGAGGGGGGCAAGGGGGAAGTTTGAGCAGCCCATTGCTTCTCGCAGGCCCATGAGCATTTCATAAGAGTTGCAACTAGAAAGCCATTAATGGACTTCCTCTCTCCCAGCCTATAGGGGGAAAAAACATTTAAAATCTTGTGGAGGCTTGCTGCTTGCCAGCCTCCCTCCAGGAGAAAATGCATTTCTCTACAGGGTGTTATTTGTATTTTTCAACTATTCAGCCCACATGCTTCACTTAGCTTATATTGAGATGTAAATACATCATAGAATCATAGAGCTGGAAGGGACCTCCAGGGTCACCTAGTCCAAACCCCTGCACAATGCAGGAAATTCACAAATACCTCCCCCTAAGTTCACAGGATCCTCATTGCTGTCAGATGGCCATCTAGCCTCTGTTTAAAAACCTTCAAAGAAGGGGAGCCCACCACCTCCCGAGGAAGCCTGTTCCACTGACGAATTTTATATGATGGATCTTAAAATAAGCTGACAAAAAAAACCCTTTCAGTTAGCAAATTATAGGGAAACATCTATCTCGAACAGAGATGTTTCCCATCCCCACTGCCTCTGGTCAAACAAAAATACAATTGGCTGATAATATAGCCAGACTCCTTTTGCCACTTAAGGCCCCTTCTGACATGACCCCAGCAACTCACTGCTTTCCCTCTCCATGGCCTCATAAATCATCCCCCCAAATGAAGTGCCTCTCTAGTATACACAGTCAGCCAAATGCCGCATTAACAAACCTATTAAGAGGGTGCTGAAGTAGATTTGATGCAACCTGGAGTCATGGAGTCTCATCAGATACTGCCTGCTGCCTTGACTGAAGAGACCCGAGGAGCAAAGATGCCTCCCAAATCACGGTTTCTGTGCCAAGCAAACACAGTCAGTGAAATGGTGGTGGTTCTTTTCTAGGGCTGTTCTCCTTGGGCAGGGACAGATGTGTTCTTGAGTGCCTTCCCATAAAAATGACCCCCTGAATTAGAAAACTAGCAGGTCAGGGAGACAGAAGAAGTGAGCAGTGACTCATGAAACCTCATCCCCTGCCAGAAATTTTGTTAGTCTTCCAGGCGCTCCTGGACTCTTTCTCTTCTGTACAGCTGAAAAGGTGAAGTAAAAGGTACAGGTGCAAGCACCGAGTTGTTACCAACCCATGGGGTGATGTCACATCATGATGTTTTCTTGACAGATTTTTTACAGGGTGGTTTGCCACTGCTTTCCCCAGTCGTCGACAGCTACAGGCAGACTAACATGATGGCCCATAGTGATCTATCTCCACAGTTACAATGGATCTCCATACTACAAGCATCAGTTCTCTGGAGGAATTGGCTGCTCTGGGGGTGGACTCTATGGCATTATACCCTGCTGAGGTCCTTCCCCTTTTGAAATCTCACCCTTTTTAAGGCTCTCCTCCCTCCCACATCCCCAAGAGTTTCCCCACCAGGAGTTGGCAACGCTATAAAGGGGGGAAGGAGGAAAACTGAATAGGGCTTTCCAAACTCCATCAGGCTTCAAACAGACACTGGAAACTGAGGGGAAAAAACATTGGAGAGATTGGGGGAAAGAGGCTGTATGACATGAGAGGCAGAGAAAGAAAAGACTTGTTGGGGGAGGGAAGGTGATGCAGAGGTAAAGGAGATGGAGAAGGGAAGGCAATCAGATGAAGACATTCTGGTAAACAAGAGCAAATGGCCAGCTGACCCTTTGGGGCTAAGTGGGCACCCTTATCTGATTGGCTTTCAGTAGCCTTAATCCTGACCTTTCATGATGGTTGGACACAAACACCAAAAGCACATAGATCCATGTGGGCAGCCGTGGTGGTCTGAAGCAGTAGAACGAAGTAGGAGTCCAGGAGCACCTTTAAGACCAACCAAGTTTTATTCAGAATGGAAGCGTTCATATTTTGTTCTACCAAAAGCACATGTCCTTCTATTACACCCTGTCTTTGGAAAGTGGCTCTTCACACATTCCTTGATTTGAAGTTAGTGTCTATTGAACTGAACTGTAAGCCTTTTCTTCTAAAAAAAAAATCTCAAGATAAGGCAGTTCAGACTCTTGGATATTCCCTCATTTAAAATGAAGCCTTGTTTAACTTACAGTTCAGATTTTGGCAGAGGACGAGGGCAGATTTCCTTTGTGTGTGTTGGCAGACTTACAAAGTTGTACCGAGGCAGTAGTCAGATTTAAAACTAATAAGAGTTCTTTATTATACAGAACTCAATTCTAAACAGTATAGATAGGAGACCGAGATAGAATCTGTGCTAACTACCTAGGCTGAGTCTGAATGCAGGGAAGAGTGGCCCTGCATCCATTGTCCAAAGATAGGAGCAAGTGCTCCTTCTTTGTATGTGAGAGCGAGAGGAAGTGTGAGGTCAGAAGAGAGGAAATAGCTCCCTAAGAATGTATCAGTTTACACAGGAAGGAAGCCCATGGTTTGCCTGACTACCTATCTGACTCTCTTGTAACCCCCACCTCCTTCTCCCCCAGGTTGAGGCAAAAAAACAGAGCCAAGTCCTTTCCTCCCAACAGAAGGCAAGTTATAGAAATATCCTGAATATTCCACTCCTCTGGTGGACGAGGCTTTTCCCTAATGCATGGTGCTTCAATTGGGAAAGGCACCTTCTGCCAGAGGAAAACATCTCAGCTACCAAACAGATCATGGGATCCAGCCCCTGGGCCCAATGATGCATGTGGGCAATGATCAGTAATAAAGTTTTGGATCCGAGCCTCAAAATCCCAACTTTTGTGAATATATGAGAAAGACAGAATTTGTTGAAGAAGACACATCTGAGGTTTTTCTGGGCCATGTTGCCCAGTAGGGTTCCCATTTGTCCCCTTCTGGTACGAGACCTCCACCCAACTGCAGCCCTTCCCTGTTGATGCTCAGCTGACTGACAGGGAGAAACTGGGGCCAAAAAGAAGGGCACTCATCCTGGGGAGAAAACTTAAAAAGAGAAATAAAGCTTTGGGTACTTATAGGAAGTTCTGACCATAGAGTCCCTGACAACTCCTAGAGTTACCTGGAAGTGACAAGGGTAATCTTACCATAGAGTTTCTGCCAATTGCTAGAGCTCTTAACATCACTGGTGGGTTGCTCCAGGAATCACCAGGAATGCTACGGTCAGCACTTTCAGTAAGGAGATGAGGTGTTGTTTTTTCCTTTTAATTTTTCTCCTGGAACGCTGCTCCTTCACAACCCTCTCACCCCCAGTTGCCAGGCATTACCTCGAAATCCTATTGCCCAGTGAAATTACTGTAAATTGGCATAATCAGGGCTTTTTTTGAGCAGGAACACACAGGAACACAGTTCTGGCTGGCTTGTCACCAGAGGGTGTGGCCTAATATGCAAATGAGTTTCTGCTGGGGGTTTCCCACAAAAAGCCCTATGTGGAAAATGATGTCACAGGGTGTGGCCTAATATGCAAATGAGTTTCTGCTGGGCTTTTTCTACCAAAAAAGCCCTGGGCATAGTCATTATGAAATTGTTGCTGAGGACAGTAAAATGTGTCCACCTCTCCTTAAGTAGCCCAGCTACTGTAACCACATCTGAGATGGCTTGACAGGTTGTCTTCATACTATGGTAAATATTGCATTTTGCTATTCTTAAATCCAGTTGCAAAATGTATTATTTCGTGTAGTCCGAACGCACCCCAAGTCTCCCATGCATTCAACGCAGTGGCCCCCAAACTTCTGATTCTGGAGTTGCAGTTTTAAAAAAATGCTAATTGAAGGCACCTGTCACTCTTAAGACTTGACAAGGATTATTTTTAGAGAACCAGACCTGCCTGCCCCCAGAGTAGCCCACTCCCCGTGCTGCTCCATGAGTCACCAATCAGAGATGTCACCCGCTTGGTAATTACGTCGTTCAGAACATAAATTTGTCTGCCTCATAATGGTATGGTATGAATTGAGTGTCATTTCCTCTGCTACTCAGAATGTAAAACACACAGGCATGATCTGCATTCAGGCAGAGCAGGCTGCTTTGTGGGCGTTCTGCACCAAAGTTCCTTTAATTTTATCTCGTTCCTTCCCATGTAACTCTTCATAACAGGAGCAAACTGAATTTTCTGGGAAATGAAAATGGAACCCTTCCTGCCCTCCTTCTGATGATCTGCCCAAGTTCACAGAATCAACATTGCTGTCAGGTAGCCATCCAGCCTCAGTTTAAAAACGTCCAAAGAAAGAGAGTCCACCACCTCCCAAGGAAGTCTGTTCCACTAAGGAAGAAGAAGACCGTAGATTTATACCCCACCCTTCTCTCTGAATCAGAGTCTCAGAGCGGCTCACAATCTCCTTTACCTTCCTCCCCCACAACAGACACCCTGTGAGGTGGGTGGGGCTGAGAGAGCTCTCACAGCAGCTGCCCTTTCAAGGACAACTCCTATGAGAGCTTTGGCTGACCCAAGGTCATTTTAGCAGCTGCAAGTGGAAGAGAGGGAAATCAAACCCGGTTCTCCCAGATAAGAATCCGTGCACTTAACCACTACACCATACTGGCTCTCCACCAAACTGGAACCACTCTAACTGTCAAGAAGTTCTTCCTAATGTTTAGCTGAAAACTCTTTAGATTTAATTTCAACCCATTGGTTCTGGTCTGACCTTCTGGGGCAACAGAAAACAATTCTGCACCATCTTCTATATGACAGCCCTTCAAGTACTTGAATATGGTGATCATATCACCTCTCAGTTGTCTTGTCTTCAGACGAAACATATCCAGCTACTTCTACTTTTCCTAGGTTATCTAGCCTATGTGCCAGTCCCTGCAAAACTTTAGCATTCTTATAGCCAGTTTTTAGCATCATACTAGGCTCTGAATTTTTGTCTCCCTCCCCCATATGATCTAGTTTAAAGCCCTCCTTGTTAGATTTGCAAGGCTCTCATCAAACACATTTCCCCCTACCTTAATGATGTGCAAACCAGGGATGGGCACAAACCGAACCAGCTTTTACCCCCATGGCCCATCCGGAGGTGGGGTGGCAGTTGTGGAGTGCTTTGCAAATCACACAAGGGGGGCAGCAGGAGCAGCCGCTGGCCTCACGTGTGATTTAAAGCCAGGAAGGAGGAGGAGGGAAGGGAAGAACAGGCACCCTGAGTTGCAGGGGGGGAGGGGAGCCACTAAGTGTCCCCTGACTATTCTCCATGCCCCTGACCTTAGAAATTCTGAGTATGGGCCTGCTTTGGATAAAGAGGAGGGGGGTTGGTTTTTATACCTCACTTTTCTCTACCCTAAGGAGTAACTAAGCAGTTACTCTAAGTACGCTAAGCAGTTAACTTTCTTTCCTCACAGCTGGAAACTAGGGAAGCAGGTGAGGCTGAGAGAGCTCTGAGAAAACTGCGACTGGCCCAAGGTCACCTAGCAGGCTTCAGGTGGAAGGAGTGGGGAATCAAACCTGGTTCTCCAGCTTGGAATCTGCTGCTCTTAACCACTATGCCATGCTGGCTCTTAAATCTTAAGCTTCTTCCAAACAAGTCAAAGAAAATTTGCTCGTCACTAGGACCTCTCTCTGGGTACCTCCTGACTGGAAGGGTCCAAGCCCAGAACAGAGATCAGGGCACAGATGCAACAGGCGGGCTTGAATTCAGCAGGAGCTCACAGAAGTGCAGCTCCTGAACCTCCAGCCAGGGTCTGCATGCAGGGGGGAGTTCTCTCCCTGCTGCACACAGATCCTGGGGCATATGCAAATGAGATATGCTACTGAGCTCCTGCACCTTTTTCCCCCTACAAAACAACCCCTGGCAACAGGCAACCTTATCCAAAAGTGTGACAGTTCTACTGTCAGCTGGCTTGGAGAAGACATTTCTCTCTTTAAATCACTGCATTTAAAGTTAAAGTTGCTTTCTTTCCATTTCTTCCTCCCTTCTCCCTATCTATTTTCCTTCCTTCCTTCCTTCTCTCAAACATCTGGTGTTCTTGCGACTCTCAGACATCTGACGTTTATTCTGTGTGGCTCTTACATTAAGCAACTGTGGCCACCCCTGCCCTAGAGAAAATGAGTGCTTTTGGGGGTAGACTCTGTGGCATTGTGCCGCACTCAGCTCTCTGTCCTCCTCAGTCTCCACCCCCAAATCTTCAGGAATTTCCCAACCTGGAGCTGTGGCAACCCTAACAAGGTCTTAATCTTTGCCCCCATTGCATGGACCTGATGCCAGATGAAATTCAACAGGTGCAGCGTCCTCTGCCGCTGTTTCTTCGTTCCTGGGGAAATTGCACCTTATACATTGCTGTTTGCTATGGAGCTGTTAATAGCTCTATTGGGGGGAAAAGTAGCAATCTTAATGCCACTAAAAGCTTTGTTAGTATGTCTGCAATACTTAGTTATTGATAGTAATGCCTTTAGTAGAGCTGTCCGCACATCCAAGCTAATGATGTAATTAGTAGCTGCAAGACTGCAAATTATATATTCTAATGAGCTGCTTTGAATTGTACCATTTCAGCCAACTTTTTTTAAAGGGAAGGGAAAAGGTTATTTCAAAATATTTCCTTGTGCCTTTGCAAAATGTAAAGATAATAAGGGTTTCCATTTTCTTTCCATTCCACTATAGCAAGAAAATGAGCTCCAGTACCTAAGAACCTCTTAGCTGTTTTTTTTAAAAAAAAATCCAGAAAACAAATTCAAAGAGGTACATTAAATGATCAAAACATTCAACTACTTTTGGAATTTAATCTGCCCCTATTGGGTTCTTTCAAATGTGTGTTTTCAGAATATGCAAAATGGAATTATTGGTGGAGCTTTCTGAACTCTGGGAGTGAAAGCCAAAAGGCCCCAAATCAGTTCAGTGTTGTACCCAGGAGACCCATTTGGGTTTTTGCTATGCCAGAAGGGATAGTTTTTAATATTTTTTTAAAAAAAGGAAGATGGTGATCCAGACAGCCAGTATCACTTAATGATGGTCTTCATGAGACGGTGTAGTTGTTCTTGGCTAAGGAAGATATAGAATCATAGAGTTGAAAGGGACCTCCAGGGTCATCTAGTCCAACCCCCTGCACAATGCAGGAAACTCGCAAACACCTCTCCCTAAATTCACAGGATCTTCATTGCTGTCAGATGGCCATCTAGCCTCTGTTTTAAAACCTCCAAGGAAGGAGAGCCCGCTCTGTCAGGAAGTTCTTTCTAAGGTTGAGCCAGAAACTCTTTTGATTTAATTTCAACTCATTGGTTCTGGTTCTACGTTCTGGGGCCACAGAAAACAATTCCACACCATCTTTTATATGACAGCCCTTCAAGTACTTGAAGATGGTGATCACATCACCTCTCAGCCACCTCCTCTCCAGGCTAAACATGCCCAACTCCTTCATAGGACTTGGTCTCCAGACCCCTCACCATCTTCATCGCCCTCCTCTGGACCCATTCCAGTTTGTCTATATCAGGGTACCCAAACTTTTATTTCCCATGGCCTGGTTATTTTTACACTTCTCCATTGTGGCCCACTAAAATTGGGGGCTGGAGCCAGGAGACTTTGGGGGTGGAGCCAGGAGCCAGGAATTATATCATTTCCTGTGGCGTCAAGGACTAAGTGATGTCACTTCTGGGGCACACTGAACCAAAATCCCACCTTTTCCTGTGATGTCAGTTCCAGGCCACTACCCCAAACCTGCCGCTTCTTCAGAAGTGAATTCATTTTCAGAAAAATCTCTCTGAAACTCATGCTTAGCCAAAATGGGGCTGGAAAGTGGGCAGTCCTCTCTTTTCATCTCCACACCTGCATGCACCTATCTGTTTGTGTATTCTTCTCCAGCTTGCAAGCACTCCTAATGCCCATGTTCAATTGCCTGCACCACCTACACATCCCTTCCTCAATAGCACTCGCCAGTGTATGCAGTTGGGAGTGCTGCTGCCATTGCCATCAGCAATGCCAGCACTGTGTACTACCCACACTGGGCCCTGGCAGCTGCTCTACCTCAAAATATGCTGACACATTTAGTAGGCCCTTCCTTCAGCTGCTACTACTGGAACCCTGACTCAAGCTATAACCAAGCTTCCTTGGTTCCAAGAAAATCTTTTGACAGCTATTCTTCATACTTTTCATTGGTTGAAACACAGGGAAATTACTGTGAAAGGTAGCAGAGAATTGTACTGCAATTAATGAATTAATTTCAAGTTATATGAAGTTCATACAAGCTTTTCTGCAGTTATACCAAAAAGATATTTATGAGGGGCTTGCAGCTTTTTACTAGCTGTGTTTCCCATGCCTTTAAAAGAAACTTGTTGTGCAGATACTTAGCCAGTGAACTACTTTCATCTCTTTTAATATCTACAGGAGGAGTTTAATTTTGGTGTCAGACAGCTGTTAAAAGCAGGACCAGTAAAATGGTGCCAAGTTCATAATACCATCTCTTCCAGTGCTGTTGAGATATACCGCAGTAATCTCCAATAATTTCTTTCTGCCCCACACCTCTTACTCTCACTCATTCACACAGAAATCTCATAGAAGGCCACCTGGCTACAGCTGGGGGTGCCAACTTTTCATTGGCAGAGCTCCTATGTCTGCAACAAAAGTATGATGAACAGAAAAGTTTCATTCAGTAAAAATGGAAGGAAAGAAAGGGAAAGAATGAAATGGAAGGAAAGGAAAGGAAAAGAAAAGAAAGACATGGAAAGAAAGAACATAAACATGAGAGGAGGATCAGGCCAGTGGACTATCCAGTCCAAAAGTCCCTCATACAATGCCCCCAAAGCACCAGGGCACTAGAAGCCCTCCCACTGTTGCTCCCCCACCCCCAGCATCAAGAATATAGACAGAGCATCACTTGCAGGGGAAGAAAGAAAGAAAGAAAGAAAGAAAGAAAGAAAGAAAGAAAGAAAGAAAGAAAGAAAGGAAGGAAGGAAGGAAGGAAGGAAGGAAGGAAGAAAGAAAGAAAGAAAGGAAGGAAGGAAGGAAGGAAGGAAGGAAGGAAGGAAGGAAGGAAGGAAGGAAGGAAGGAAGGAAGAAAGAAAGAAAGAAAGAAAGAAAGAAAGAAAGAAAGAAAGAAAGAAAGAAAGAAAGAAAGAAAGAAAGAAAGAAAGAAAGAAAGAAAGAAAGAAAGAAAGAAAGTAGGGGCATAGGGAAAAAAAGCCTTCCTCACCATCAGATGACCCCAGTCAGCAAAAATTCTGCCCAGGGGTCATTAGGTTAAAAAAAAATAGCTACTGGAATGCCCACTCCCCGCCCCTCCCAGCTGAAAAAAACACACACACCCTTCTTTGCCGCCCAGGCCTTCTAGGGAAATCTCCCCAAAAGAACACACTGCAAGGCACATGAAAGCTCATATCTTGAAGAACACTTCATGGGTATAAAGTGCCAGTGGATGCCAGCTTTTTTCTCAAACACTGGGAGCGGGGGAGAAGGAAGGAGAGGCAGCCCAACTCTTCTCTGCACAACACAGAGATGGGCGGGGCTAGCTTTGGCTTTTCTTGTGACCCGGTAGTGAGGCTTCCATGGCCCGGTAGCGGATCATGACCCTGCAAATGGGAAACACTGATCTATATCCTTCTTAAAATGTGGTGCCCAAAACTGAACACAGTACTCCAGGTGAGGTCTTACCAGAGCAAAGTAAAGCGATACCATCACTTCACGTGATCTGGACACTAGACTTCTGTTGATACAGCCCAAAATTGCACCATTTTAGCCACCGCATCACACTGTTGACTCATATTCAGCGTATGATCCACTAAGACCCCTAGATCCTTTTTGCACATACTACTGCTAAGACAAGTCTCCTTCATTCTATAACCATGCATTGGATTTTTCCTCCCTAAATGCGGAACTTTACATTTATCCCTGTTAAAATTCATTTTATTGGTTTTAGCCCAGCCTGTCAAGGTCCTCCTGTATCCTGTTTCTGTCTTCTACTGTATTTGCAACCCCTCCCAATTTAGTATCATCTGCAAATTTAATAAGCATTTAATACCTTTAGGGTCATGATAATCAAATAATAAATCAATGTAATGATAATCAAATAATAAATCAAAAGTGGGTTTGCAGCTTACAGATACAGACTTAAAGAGTATACTCAAGATTACTACAGCACAGATATTCGGATGCAATAATTCAGAGCAGAATGTGTCAGTTATCAGAGGCTGTTAAACAAAATATTGCAAGAGTGCTAATGTTTTAAGCATGTTTTATTTTAAGCAGGGCTTTTTTAGTAGAAGAAGCCAAACATGAACTTATTTGCATATTAGGACACACCCCATGGCACCAAGCCAGCCAGAACTGCGTTCCTGTGTGTTCCTGCTCAAAAAAGACCTGATTTTAAGTTTAAAAAAATCTTTAATTGTGTATGTCCTTTATAAAGATTATCTGTGTTACCTGGCATTACATTATGACATACATGGTCCAGCCTGACAAGATCTCATTTATGTCAAATCCAGTCCTCATAACAAATGAGTTTGACACCCCTTGTTACAGCTCATATCCCTGAGCTCTAGAGAGAAGCTGGCTACTCACGATAAAAAGGCAGGTTTAAAGAGAGTTGTATTTGCCGGGGTCTCCAATGTAGTGCTCATGGGAGCCACAGTGGCTGCCTACACCTTTCCTGGCATTTAACAAGGGTTTTCAGAAAGTAGGAAAAACCAGGTGGGGCTTTTGTCCAGAAGGGCTTTCAGAGGGCCACTGACCCCATCCTCTGCTGGTGCTATGGAGGACCTGGCAACCTTTGCCTGTGCGGATCATTTAAAAATCGCTTTGACAGCAGTTGCCCCCACAGCACAAAGATCTTCACTGTGTGATTGCAGCTAAGCTGCGGTGGCCATTTTGTGACTGGCCCCACTTCCTGAAGCAGCCATTCTGTGGCAGCCATTTTGTGGCTGTACCCACCACTCTGTGTCAGTATTCCAAAGCCTCTCACAGGCTCGAAAAAGTTTGGAGACCCCTGCTATAGAGTAGAATACACACAAGGAGTGCTGTTTTAAACTCTTTTCGAAGAACAGCTTTGTTGCCAATATTTGTTAACAGGCTTTTCAATGCCAGCTTGCAACACCAAAGCAAATTTTGTGTGTGGGGAGGCGGAGCTTCTGTCAACTTTGACAGCAGGACCCAGTTCTAATATCAAAGACATTCTCAGATCACTCCTCTTGAAATGTGGGTCTCCCATCGCATATCAATGCTGTACTTACATCGCCTGCACTTGGCCCGCTCTCCCAGAGAGGCTTGAGCCATATCGATGGAAAGCATTAAGATAAGTAGGTGAGACAAATTGTATTACGTCTTCCTCTGGCCAAGTTTCACAGCTCAAAACCTTGACCAGAAAATCACTTGGACGTTTCTGTTTGCAGTCATTTTTCATTTGTGTGTCTTGGGTGTCGCACACTCCACTGATTAGCAATGAGAAAGAAGACAAGAACAGCCTGGCTGGGGAAGAGCCTAGGCCAGGTCAACGGCAGGTTGTTCTCAGGTTACAGGTCCTCCCTGGTGGCTCCAGCAGGGAATGGAGAAAGGGCTGTCAGTTTGGGGTTGGGAAACTCCTGGAGATTTGGGGATGGAGCCTGGGGAGGACAGGGCCACAGTGGGTACAATGCCATAAAGTCTACCCTCCAAAGCATCCATTACCTCCGAGGGAACTGATCTCTGTAGTCTGGAGATGAGCTGCCATTCTGAGGGATCCCCTGGTCCCACCTGGAGGCTGGTCTTCTTAAAGAAGTTACTGTCTAGAAATCTGTGCCCCCCCTCTTTATTTAGTCATTTATTAAAACATATCCTGCCTTTCCTCTTGGTCCAATGGGGCCAACAGTAACAGTTAAAGCATCTCCGGCTAAAACAAAAAAATAAAATCGCAAACCTCCCATCTGTCCTCACCATCCCCTGTAAAAGATGCCTGCCTATTCAGCCCCCCTCCAAAGCCCTGGCAAACAGCCAGGCCTTGCAGCACCTCCTGAAGATTTCCAAGGAGGGGGCCCTTCTGACCTCTTCAGGGAGCCCCTGCTACAGAGCTGGAACCATGATGGAAAAGTCCCAGGCTCTGCTTGATACCAGTCAGGCCACCCTAAGTAGCAACAGAGCTAACTGGCTGCCTGGTGACTCTCCCTGACACACAAGAACATACAGATGGAGAAAGTCCCATAAATACTGTATGTGGGTCCCAGATGTTTAATAATCTGCCAGCCAAGGGCTACAAAAGAGCCATCTCAGCTCATAACACTCTTATGTTATGTCATAACATTATGTCTGATGGGATGTCTTAGGCTTAGTGTGTCACCAACAGCGAAGGTCTGTTCCAGAACGATTTTGTGTATGAATTTGTACATTAAAAAAGCACCAGTCGTTTCCGACTCTGGAGTGACGTTGCTTTCACAACGTTTTCATGGCAAACTTTTTGTGGGGTGGTTTGCCATTGCCTTCCCCAGTCATCTACACTCCCCCCCCCCAGCAAGCTGGGGACTCATTTTACCAACCTCGGAAGGATGGAAGGCTGAGTCAAACCTTGAGCCGGCTACCTGAAACCCAGCTTCTGCCGGGATTGAACTAAGGTCATGAGCAGATCTTAGGACTGCAATACTGCAGCTTTACCACTCTGCGCTACGGGGCTCTTAACAGCAGAATATTTAGAGTCCAGTGGATTACAGCGCCAATGACCAAAGATCCCTGGGTCTGTGGCAGTGTTCTCATTTCAGGCTCAGCAGTAACTGACTGCCATTTGTGATTTCATCATCTTCAAAGTGTTGGACAGCTACCTGGCAATTTCAGTTCTGGAATTCACTTAGCGATAGTGACTGCTGTACATCCAAAGGTCACACAGATATTAGTTTAATATTTATGAGCTCAGAAGGAAGTGTCTTTTGGAGAATCAAAGGTCAACATGAGCCTATGAATCTAAATTCACTTTGGTCCCACCAGCTACTGTAACCTTGAACCTCTGCGAATAGTCTCCGAGAAATGAAGGTGACGATGGATGACCCTTGTGAATTAAGTCTCTTTCTTCACCTCCAGGGGTTCTGGCAGCAGCAATCATATGCTGTCCTCTGCAGACAGCAACAGTCTTGATCCAAGACATGGTGGCTGTAACGTTTTGCCAGTTGCCAATCCAAGGAACCCAAGCACATATGAAAATGGTCAAGAGTTTAATGAGAGTCGGGGACAGAGCAAGACCTTCTTGCTGAAGAACCGTTGCCAAGAATAACTTGCATACAGACAAGGCCAATAATGTAGGAAACAATAGTCTGTTTTAACAATTTATTGATATCATATGGTTACACAACTTAGTTATTTCTTAATTGTCTCAATATTAATCCGTATGACATTTCAATCCCCCCTCCCTCCAATGTTGTATTTTAACAATTTATTAATAACATACGGTTACGATGTTTAGTTATATCTTTTCTATCCCTAACCCATATGATACTTTCAATCCCCCCTCCCTCCGTTATTAGACTTACCCCGAAGTTATATATTTAAATCCAAATATAAAGGTATCCCAAACCCATCAAAACACACTGTCTTTTTCTTCTCATTCATATTAAAAAATTGTCCAATGTCTTTTTACGTTCCATTCTAACTCTATATATTTTTTAAATTTCTTCCACTCCTTTTTAAACACTTCCAGATCATAGTCTCTCAAAGTTCTTGTTAATTTATCCATCTCGCTCCACGATAAAACTTTCACAATCCAGTCCCATTTCTCTGGTATTTTTTCTTGTTTCCACAGCTGCGCATACAATGTCCTAGCAGCTGAGAGCAGATACCAAATTAAAATCCTATCTTCTTTTGGAAATTTTTCTATTTGTAATCCTAGCAGAAAAGTCTCTGCCACTTTCTTGAAGTCATAACCCAAAATTTTAGAAATTTCTTGTTGTATCATCCGCCAAAAGTTTTTTGCTTTTTCACAAGTCCACCACATATGAAAAAAAGAACCTTCATGGTGCTTACATTTCCAACATCTGTCTGACATCTTTTTGCTCATCTTTGCCAGTTTCTTCGGAGTCATATACCACCTATACATCATTTTAAAACAGTTCTCCTTGATATTCTGACATGTTGATATCTTCATCAAGTTCTTCCAAAGGTACTCCCAAGTATCCATTTGGATTTCTCTGTTTATATTGATTGCCCATTTAACCATTTGAGATTTTACTACTTCCTCTTCTGCAGACCATTTCAATAATAATTTATAAACAATAGTCTGTTATAGTTCCCAGGTTTTGAAGTGATGTCTTGCCTGGGTGCTCAGGGTTACTCTGCTAATTCATGCCATTCTCATAACTACCAGATAATCAGCTTCTTGCAATTGCCTCCTTACTGCTCAACTTTAGAAAAACGTTACAAGCAAGCAGACACTACAATACAGGATGAATGTGTAAATACATAAAAAACATAAGAGAAGCCATGTTGGGTCAGGCCAATGGCCCATACAGTCCAACACTCTGTGTCACACAGTGGCCAAAAAACCCAAGTGCCATCAGGAGGTCACCAGTGGGACCTGTCAGACTTGGAACTTCAAACAAGAACGAATCCTTTTGTTTCAAAATTAATCCATTTATTTGAGAACAAGCGGTCTGGTATAGAAGCAGATTGAGTTTGATAACCTCCAAGGCTGAGCCTCGGGTTTTTGTACATCACAGGGGAACATAACAATAAAACCATTCTCACACTCTAGGAGACAGTTGACGCTTCCCATACTCCCTTATCTCCTTCCCAGGGAAGGCACCCTGCTGGTTACCTTGGGGCAGGCGATCCTCAAAGGCCCCAGATGTTCTTTGTACCAAGTGAGAAATTCCTCCCCTTGCGGTTAGCAATTGCTTTGGGTTGAAATGCATGTCTCTGTTCCCAGGGTTAGTAGAGGGCAAGGGTTGCAGCAGCCTACAAAATGGAGTTAGTCAGGTCAAGCAAGCATAACTATTACTAAAGATACAAAGTTGAGTTACAATGTCTGACAGGACCAGGACACTAGAAGCCCTCCCACTGTGCCCCCCCAAGCACCAAGAATACCAAGTATCACTGCCCCAGACAGAGAGTTCCAACAATACGCTGTGGCTAATAGCCACTGATGGACCTCTGCTCCATATGCTTACCCAATCCCCTCTTGAAGCTGTCTATGTTTGTACCCCCCCCCCCACCATCTGTGGCAGTGAATTCCACGTGTTAATCACTCTTTGGGTGAAGAAGTACTTCCTTTCATCCGTTCCAACCCGACTGCTCAGCAATTTCATTGAAAGTCCATGGGTTCTCGTATTTTGAGAAAGGGAGAAAAGGACTTCTTTCTCTACCTTCTTGATCCCATGCAGAATCTTGTAAACCTCTATCATGTCATATACTTGGCAAGATGATACAGCAAATATATGGGCAATAGGGCAAATGCAATAGCTGACCGGTATAGTGAATACATGACAACGCAGTGTGAGCAGGATCAGCAAACCAGCTGTCAGGGAACCTGACCACAGCTGCTTGCTATTTATTACTTCTGAAATAAGAAGTGCTCTTGAGAGGCTCCAGTGTGAAACTTTAGGAACACTTTGTCATTCAGAGCTAAGGCAAAATTGGCATCAGTGTGGCTATCATTATTCTAGTGAGTAACCATGTTGGTCTGAAGCAATAGAATAAAGTTTGAGTCCAGCGGCACCGTTAAGACCAACGAAGTTTAATTCTGGGTAGAAGCTTTTGTGTGCAAAATTTGTTGGTGGTAAGGGTGCCACTGGACTCAAATTCCGTCCTATCGTTATTCTAATTGTTGTTGTTGTTCAGTTGCACAGTTGAGTCCAACTCTTTGCGACCCCATGGACAAAGTCACACCAGGCCCTCCTGTCTTCCACCATCCGTGTTTGTTACATCAGTAACGCTGTCCAACCATCTCATCTTTTGCCGTCCCCTTCTTCTTTTGCCTTCTATCTTTCCCAGCATCAGGATCTTCTCCAGGGAGTGCTCCCTTCTCATTTGGGGGCCAAAGTATTTGAGCTTCAGCATCTGACCTGCCAGGGAACAGTCTGGGGTGATTTCCCTCAGGACTGACTGATTTGATCTTCTTGTAGGCCAAGGGACTCTCAAGAGTCTTCTCCAGCACCACAGCTCAAAAGCATCTATTCTTCTGCGCTTGGCCTTCCTTATGATCCAGTTCTCACAGCCATACATTACTACTGGGAATACCATTGCTTTGACTATACAGACTTTTGTTGGCAGGGTGATGTCTCTACTTTTTATTATACTGCCCAGGTTCGCCATAGCTGTCCTCCCAGGGAGCAAACGTCTTTTAATTTCATGGCTTCCGTTACCATCTGCAGTGATCTTGGATCCCAGAAATGTGAAGTCCGTCTCTACTTCCATGTCTTCCCCTTCTATTTGCCAAGGTGTGATGGGGCCGGATTCCATGATCTTAGTTTTTTTGATGTTGAGTTTCAAGCCTGCTTTTGTGCTCTCCTCTTTCACCCTCAACAAGAGGTTCTTTAGGCCCTCCTCACTTTCAGCCATTAGAGTAGTGTCATCTGCATATCTGAGGTTGTTGATGTTTTTCCCGGCAATCTTAATTCCTGTTTCTGCTTCATCCAGGCCGGCATTTTGCATGATGTACTCTGCATATAAATTAAATAAGCAGAGTGAAAATATACATCCTTGTCAAACTCCTTTTCCTATTCTAAACCAATCAGTTCTTCCATATCCCGTTCTGACCATTGCTTCTTGACCCTTATATAGGTTTCTCAGGAGACATGTGAGGTGGTCTGGTACTCCCATTTCTTTAAGGACTTGACACAGTTTGTTGTGATCCACACAATCAAATACGTTTTTCTGATACTCCCATGCTTTCTCCATAATCCAGCAAATGTTGGCAATTTGATCTCTAGTTCCTCTACCTCTTCGGAACCCAGCTTGAACTTTTGTAGTTCCCGATCTACATACTGCTGAAGCCTAGCTTGTAGGATCTTTAACATGACCTTGCTGGCATGTGAAATAAGTGCAATGGTGTGATAGTTTGAACATTCCTTGGCATTACCCTTCTTTGGGATTGGGATATAAATTGACCTTTTCCAATCCCGTGGCCACTGTTGCGTTTTCCAAATTTGTTGACATAATGTGTGCATCACTTTAAAAGCATCATCTTTTAGGACTTTGAATAGCTCAACTGGGATACCTTCATCTCCGCTCGCTTTGTTGTTAGTAATGCTTTCTAAGGCCCATTTGACTTCACACTCCAGGATGTCTGCCTCAAGGTCAGCGATTTCACTGTCATGGTTGTCAAGGACATTGAGGTCCTTCTTGTACAATTCTTCTGTGTATTCTTGCCACCTCTTCCTGATCTCTTCTGCTTCTGTTAGGTCCCTAACGTTTTTTCCTTTATCATGGCCATCTTTGCACTAAACGTTCCCTTGATTTCTCCAATTTTCTTGAAGAGATCTCTTGTCCTCCCCATTCTATTATTTTCCTCTATTGCTATTATAATTAATAATAATAATAATAATTAATTAGAATACTCTATTATTCTAATTAGTGATTCTCAAATAGCATCTAACTGAATGCTTCAGAAAAGTTGTGATTCAGGTTGCTAAAGTTGTGATTCAAGTGAACTCCACATAGGCTAGGTTTAGAGTCTCAGGTACCACGTGTGTATATTAGAGGGAAAAAATTCAGATTCCCCTCACCATCTGCTGGATGTAGAAGAGGCTCCTTTCTCCTTTGGTGTGCCTGCCTCTGTCTTTCATGGCTGCTTCCATGACATTCCAGTCATAACGTATTCTTGTACCCATGTGGTTAGGACAGATTGCATTGCTATAGGAATAATGCTTGCTCCAATGGGGTTGGTATCCACCACATCCAGGCAATCCACCATTATTCAAGGGACAGGAGATACTCAGATTGGGGTGGGGTCTATCATGAGGAGGCTGTGACAGACTGTCAAGGGTTAATGCCTCAGACCAGTTTCTCACTAGGCTTGTTCCAGTCTCGGAGCCCTTCCCCCCCATTGGCAAATTCCTGGAGATTTGAGGGGTGGAGCCTGGAGAGGGTGGGTTTGAGGCGGGGTGGAACCTTGGACAGGTACAGTGCCATAGACTCTACTCTCCAAACCAGCCATCTCCTCCTGGGGAACCACTTTTGCCACTCTCCAGGTGAGCTGGAGATGAAAGCTAAAACAAGCCTCAGCAAAAACCAGCCTCAAAACAAATACAGATTTGAAATTTTATGAAAAATATGAAAAAGTATTCTTGAAATAAGTATTAAATACACAATAGAACGTCAATTCCACTCATGCCCCAAAGTTCTTTAAAGTGCAGTCAGTGCAAATTATAGGGTCCAGGTGGCATTCAGGAAGTGATTAATCCTCTTTAGAAGTCCAAGGCTTCAGCAGATATTTCCAATGCAGCAAGGCAAAAATAAACATGCAACAAGGTCATACCTGATCCCCCATTTCACTTCTGTTTCTACAAGCTTTGCGGTCTGTACCACAGAAGACAGAAATTCAACTGGACCAGCTTTACCGGCCGGAAAAACAGGATAGCTGCATGCAACCAGTACAGCTCCTATATTAGAGGAGGAGGGAACTTTTGGGTGTGGGTGGAATGGACGTTCTGTTGTTCTATATATGCATTTAATACTTATTTCAAGAATACTTTTTCATCTTTTTCATAAAATTTCAAATCTGTATTTGTTTTGAGGCTGGTTTTTACGGAGGCTTGTTGTCGTAAATCTCCAGTTCTATTTTCTGTGATTCTCTGTTTGGGCTGCACAATGTCCAAGTGAGGGCTGGAGATCACTCAGGATCACAACTGCTCTCCAGATGGCAGAGATCAGCTCCCCTTGAGATGGGGGGGAGGAGTGAATGCCTTCATTTGGGTGGATGGGAAAACAGCAAGGGTGAGGGAGCCTTTCTAGAGCACATTGCATTTTCCTTCACAACAGGCCTTATTCCTAGCTAACAGGGCTTTCTGTGTAGGAGGAACTTCTTTGCATATTAGGCCACCCCCCCCTGATGTAGCCAATCCTCCTGGAGCTTACAGTAGGCTCTGTCCGAAGAACCCTGTAAGTTCATGGAAGATTGGCTACATTAGGGGTGTGTGGCCTAATATGCAAAGGAGTTCCTGCTACAAAAAAAAGCTCTGCTAGTTAACTATAACATCCAAGAAATCTTGTTGTGTCTAAGATACCCTCAGACCAGCTCTTCTGTGACTGCATTTTGACAGAACTCGACTCATTATCCCATATCTTCTTTTATAGCCCAAAGTACGCAGCAGCTCGAGAGAGATTTCTCAGAAAATGGATATCAAAATATCTAACAATTCCCGACACCCAGTTACTTCTCCGCAGCCTTTGCGGAAACTGTATTGTCAATGTGGCAAATTCCTGTTTTATTTTGATCCTTAACTCTTAGCTCTTTTAATCAGTGTATGACCTATGGTCTGTTAAACTTAATGAACTTGAAACTTGTGTTGTGCTTCAGTTTTACAACTTCAGTGCTGTCAAGTTGCAAGTGACTTATGGTGACCCCATGAAGGGGCTTTCAAGCCAACCAAGCACCAACCCGGCTTAGCTTCCAAGATCTGACGAGATTGAGCTACACCACGCTGCCTTCCCTCTCCAGCCTTCGTTTTACTGTTCTCAGAGTGTCCATGATACACACCTTACTGTTTCCTCCCTGGTGTGAGAGAGAAATGTGTTGTATTGATCCCATGAAATTGCCTTAGACTGTTGATCTATTGTGGTAGTATTGTCTACACTGACTGGCAGCAGCTTTTCAGGGTCTCAGGGACCCTCAGGGACTACTTTTTCTACTTAAGCCTCTGAGGACATAAGATCTCAGGAGCTAAACAGGGTCAGCCCTGGTTAGTACTTGGAGGGGAGACCTCCCGGGAAGTCCAGGGTTGCTACGCAGAGGTAGGCAACAGCAAACCACCTCTGAACATCTCTTGCCTTGGAAACCCTACAGGGTTGCAAAAGTTATCTGCAATTTGACAGCACTTCCCACCAGCCACAATGTAAGAACAGCCTTACTCCATCAGACCAGTGGTCCATCCAATCCAGCATCCTGTCTCCCCACACAGTAGCCAACCAGTTCCTCTGGAGGTCCAACAACAAAGCACAGAGGTCAGCCTACTGGTCTATCAAGGTCAGTATTTTATTCTGACTGGCAGCAGGTTATCAATGTTTTAGGGAGAAGTCTTGCACACCAGACCAGAATTTAATTCTCCATTAAGCCCTCTTAGTCAAAGCTTGGTGGGTCAGGTTTGTTTTGTACCTCTGTAGGAAAAGTTAATTAAATTGGTTCAACACAAGGTCATTTTTGTACTATGTGCACTCCATAGCCTCATGGAAATTAGCAAATTCTGCATCATAAATTTCCATATTCTAAAACAGGGCTTCTTTTGAGCAGGAACGCAGTTCCTTCTGGCTTGGCATCAGGGGTGTGGCCTAATATGCAAATGAATTCCTGCTGGGCTTTTTTTTTTACAAAAAGCACTTCACTAGCAATGGTGTTGTTTGGGGTGTGGCCTAATATGCAAATGAGTTCCTGCTGGGCTGTTTAAAACAAAAAGCACTGCACTAATAATGGTGTTGTTAGGGGTGTGGCCTAATATGAAGAAGAAGACGACATTAGATTTATATTCCGCGCTCCACTCAAGAGTCTCAGAGCAGCTCACAATCTCCTTTATCTTCCTCCCTCACAACAAACACCCTGTGAGGTGGGTGGGGCTGACAGGGCTCCCACAGCAGCTGCCCTTTCAAGGACAACTCCTGTGATAGCTCTGGCTGACCCAAGGCCATTCCAGCAGGTGCAAGTGGAGGAGTGGGGAATCAAACCCGGTTCTCCCAGATAAGAGAGCTCTGGCTGACCCAAGGCCATTCCAGTAGGTGCAAGTGGAGGAGTGGGGAATCAAACCTGGTTCTCCCAGATAAGAGAGCTATGGCTGACCCAAGGCCATTCCAGTAGGTGCAAGTGGAGGAGTGGGGAATCAAACCCGGTTCTCCCAGATAAGAGTCCACACGCTTAACCACTACACCAAACTGGCTCTCACCAAAATATGCAAATAAGTTCCTGCTTGACTTCTGCACAGAAAGCCCTGTTCTAAAATATTTGACAACAAACGAGCCAATATGCTTTGTGTGCCCTAGCACTGCTGCGTATGTTATATGAGATGAGACTAAGCAGAGGGCATATATGTATGAACATTTAAAAACATGCTAGAAATTGTGGATCAGCTCCATGGGCTTGGGGAAGAAACACTGTTGTGGCATTGTTCCTGTGAAGACAAAGATGAAAAAGAAGAGCACCTTTTTCTTCCCACTTTTCCCTACCTTAAAGTGGCTTTCAATCACATTCCCTTCCTTTCCCCAGAATAGGCACCTTGTGGGATAAATGGGGCTGAGAGAGTTTTGAGAGAACTGGAACTGATCCAAGCAGGCTTCATGTGGAGGAGGAGTGGGGGGAGATCAAACTCTTGGTTCTCCAGATTAGAGTCCACTGCTCTTACCCACTACACCATGGTGGTTCCCATCATCAATGCCCTCGACACCAGACCAGAGGAAGACCTGACACTGGAATGTGTTAAGGGCAAAATAATGGATGAGAACAATCGCAGGATGCTGACCTGAACGGCCAAGGCTGATTTCATCAGATCTCAGGACCTACATAGTCAGCTCTGGTTCATATTTGGATGGGAGACCACCAAGAGAGTCCAGCGTTGCTACACAGAGGCAGCCAATGGCATACCATCACAGAATCTGTGTGGTTCTGAAAACTCTACGGGGTCATCATAGGTTGGCTGTGACTTGATGGCACTTCCCACCAGCACCACTGAATGTATTTCTGAACATAGAATCATAGAATTAAAGAGTTGGAAGGTACCTCCAGGGTCATCTAGTCCAACCCCCTGCACAATGCAGGAAACTCACAAATACCTCCCCCTACATTCACAGGATCTTCATTGCTGTCAGATGGCCATCTAGCCTCTGTTTAAAAACCTACAAGGAAGGAGAGCCCACCACCTCCTGAGGAAGCCTGTTCCACTGAGGAACCACTCTAATGGTCAGGAAGTTCTTCCTAACGTTGACCCAGAAACTCTTTTGATTTAATTTCAACCCATTAGTTCTGGTCCTACCTTCTGGGGCCACAGAAAACACCATCCTCTAGATGACAGTCCTTCAAGTCCTTGAAGATGGTGAACCTATCGCCTCTCAGCCACCTCTTCTCCAGATTAAATATGCCCAGCTCCTTCAACTTTTCTTCATAGGACTTGGTCTCCAGACCCCTCATCATCTTCGTTGCCCTCCTCTGGACCTGTTCCAGCTTCTCTATATCCTTCTTAAAATGAACACTGAACACAATACTCCAGATGAAGTCTTACCAGAGCAGAGTAAAGCGATACCATCACTTCACGTGATCTGGACACTACATATTCTGAGTATAGGCAGACTAGGACTCTCATCTTGCACAGGGAAGCCAGTCCCACTGAACACAGTGAAATTTTCTTCTGAGTATTAATGGCTTTGCAGAAATCTCAGTGAAATCTATGAGGATTTCCAAGATATATGTCTGGTTTCTACCTGGCTAAACTGAGCAATGGAACCAAAGGGACTGAAAATGGAAGGATATTAAGAACAAAAGTGCAAGGGGAAAGCGATTATCCGAGAGAAAAATAATAATCTGGCTGATGACTGCAGTTTAGCCAGCAGAAACAGGTCCCTCCCAGACACCTCCTGCATTCTTCTTAAACTGAAGAGTAAGATTTGAGTCCAGAAGCACCTTAAAGACAAACTAGATTTCCAGCCTATAAGCAGGGCTTTTTTTTGTAGCAGGAACTCCTTTGCATATTAGGCTACAGCTCCTGATGTAGCCAATCCTCCAAGAGTTTACAGAGACTCTTAGTACAGGGCCTACTGTAAGCTCCAGGATTGGCTACTTCAGGGGCTGTGGCCTAATATGCAGAGGAGTTCCTGCTACAATAAAAGCCCCATCTATAAGGTTTCAGGGTCAAAAGCTCCGTTTATCAGGTCTCTTGCCTTGAAAATCTTCTGGGGTCAGCTGCAACTTGATGGCACTTCCCACCCCCACAATGAACCTTCAAACAGGTGAATACGCTGAAAGACCACAGACCACCCCCAAGGTAGACATCGCATGGGACTGGAGGCCAGGGAGTGTTATAGCTGCCAAAAGGTGGACATCTGAAAACAGAACAGTTCAGTTTGGAAAACTAGGAGGAAATGATTCCCAGAAACCCAAAGAACAGGCTAAATAAGGCAGCCACAGGTAAGTCTGCAGATGAAGTGTGGGATGGATACCTAAAAGCCACACAGGCAATGATGTGTCATGTGTAGGGTTGCCAAGTCCAATTCAAGAAATATCTGGGGACTTTGGGGGTGGAGCCAGGAGACTTTGGGGGTGGAGCCAGGAGACACTTGGGGCGGAGCCAGGAACAAGGGTGTGACAAGCATAATTGAACTCCAAGAGAGTTCTGGCCATCACATTTAAAGGGACAGCACACTTTTTTAAATGTCTTCCTTCCATAGGAAATAATGAAGGATAGGGGCACCTTCTTTTGGGGCTCATAGAATTGGACCCCCTGGTCCAATCGTTTTGAAACTTGGGGGGTACTTTGGGAAGAGGCACTAGATACTATATTGAAAATTTGGTGCCTCTACCTCAAAAAACAGCTCCCCCAGAGCCCCCGAAACCTCCAGAACAATTCCCCATTATACCCTATGAGAATCGATCACATAGGAAATAATGAAGACGTTTCCCTCTCCCCCCACCCCCCGCCCTCTTTCTGGCCAGTCTGAAGCAGCGGATCAGCCTCTCAACTCACCATTTGCTGCCAGCTTCTTCACAGAAACACACACAGACACACCATCCTAAATGGAAGCCTTTCAAGTCAAGCCTCTGGAGGTGCAAAGGCACATGGTCCTTTGCAGGCGGGGCTCCCTCTCTCCCCCCCTCTCCCGCCAGCCAGCTGATTGGGACCGGAAGCAGCCTGGGAAAACTGAAGAAAGGCTGCTGCAATCGGGGCTGGGTGGGAAGGGCAGGGCAAGGAAAAGTTGCTGAGATCGGGGCTGGGTGGGAAGGGCCGCCATTCCCCCCCGCTTTCCAGAGTTTTGGCTAGCGGGAGAAGAAGGCTTCAAATCGGGGGTCACCAGGCAAAGCGGGGGATTTGGGAAGCCTAGTCATGTGGATGGCACATAGATTCAAAGCATATGGTGAAAGACCACAAATTCTTGCCAGACCTTGCCCTCAGCGAAAAAGAGGTCTTGTTGTAGATTGCGGGGAGTGGGGAGGGGAAGCATCACTGCAGAAAGATTTGTCTGCTAACATGAACTGGTGTAATTTGGCTGTGCAGCCACATCAACATGGGGGTGCATGTTTGATTCCTGGTACCAAGTGCTCACAGTGCATAGTGTTCCGTAGGATTCACATCCAAATATGTATTCAAATGCAACCCCACCCCCCACCCCCACACAGTCATTACGTTTGCCTTGGATCTGGTGATATGAGATAAGCCATTTTGGGTCCCCCTGGGGTTTCGATGAGAGCCAGTGTGGTGTAACAGTTAAAAGAATCGGACTAGTATATGAAAGACCCAGGTCTGAATCTCCACTTCTGCCATGGAAGTTTTCTGGGTGACTTTGGGGCAGTTACACACTCTCAGCCTAGCCTACCTCCCAGGGATGTTGTGAGGATAAAAACAGGGGAGAGGAAAACGATGCTAGCCACTTTGGGCCCCCAATGAGGGGGAAAGTTGGGGTATAAAGTAAGTAAACAGGTAAACAAATAAATGCTAGTTAGAATGAGTTTCTGGGTGACGATGTTGTTTGTCTGTACTGCATTGTTTTTAATGGGATGAACACTGGAATATGCCTTCAAATACATATCCCGGTACAGCCGTGTGTGTGTTATGTGCGGTGCTGCCGAGTCAGCTGACTTATGGCCACCCTCTGAATTAAAGACCTCCGAACCCTGCATGGAAGCACTGTCAGTGTCCTATTACTTTAAGGTGAATTGGAACTGCCAAAGGATTGTGTCATCCTTGAGTACAGGTGCTAAGGTGTCCTCAGGTGTGAGCCATTAACCAATTTGGAATGGGATTCCACACCATCCTCTATATGACAGCCCTTCAAGGACTTGAAGATGGTGATCATATCACCTCTCAGCTGCTTCCTCTCCAGGCTAAACATGTCCAGTTCCTTCAACCTTTCCTCATAGGACTTGGGCTCCAGACCCCTCACCATCTTCGTTGCCCTCCTCTAGACCCGTTCCAGCTTGCCTATATCCTTCTTAAAATGTGGTGCCCAAAACTGAACACAATAATTCAGGTGAGGTCTTACCAGAGCAAAGTAAAGGGATACCATCACTTCAAGTGATCTGGACAGTATACTTCTGTTGATACAGCCCAAAATTGCATTTGCCTTTTTAGCCACCGCATCACACTATTGACTAATGTTCAGTGTATGATCCACTAAGACCCTGAGATCCTTTTCGCAGATACTACTGCTAAGACAAGTCTCCCCCCATCCTATAACCATGCATTGGATTTTTCCCACCTAAATGCAGAACTTTACATTCTTCCCTGTTAAAATTCATTTTATTGATTTCAGCCCAGTTTTCCAGCCTATCAAGGTCATCCTGTATCCTGTTTCTGTCTTCTACTGTATTTGCAACCCCTCCCAATTTAGCATCATCTGCAAATTTAATAAGCATTTCCTCTATTCCTTCATCCAAATCATTTATAAAGATGTTGAACAAAACAGGTCCCAGGACAGATCCTTGAAGCACTCCACTTGTCACTCCTCTCCAAGAGGATGAGGAACCATTCACAAGCACTCTTTGGGTGCGATCTGTCAACCAGTTACAGATTCACCTAATGGTAACAGGATCCAAACCACATTTTACCAACTTGTCAACAAGGATAGTATGGGGAACTTTGTCAAAAGCCTTACTGAAATCAAGATAAACGATGTCTACAGCATTCCTCTGATCCAGCAAGATAGTCACTTTCTCAAAAAAAGAGATCAGGTTAGTCTGACATGACTTGTTTTTGAGTAACCCATGCTGGCTCTTAGTAATCACATTCATTCTTTCTAAATGTTCCAGGACCGACTGTTTGATGATTTGTTCTAAAACTTTTCCAGGTGTACACGTCAAGCTGACGGGTCGGTAGTCACCCGGATCTTCTTTTTTCCCCTTCTTGAAGATGGGGACAACATTTGCCCGCCTCCAGTCTTCTGGTACCTCTCCTGTTCTCCAAGAATTCTCAAAAATAATAGCCAGAGGCTCAGAAATTACATCCGCAAGCTCTTTTAGAACTCTTGGATGCAATTCATCTCGTCCTGAGGACTTAGTTTCATTTAAAGAAACAAAATGTTTATATACTACCCCTATGCTGATCCTAGGTTGTAACTTCATACCCTCCTTATATATTCTGTTTTTGCCATGTTGAGCACCATTTCCCTCAGAAGAGAAGACTGGGGGAAAGTAGAATTGAGCAGTTATGCCCTCTCTTCATTACCTGTTACAGTTTCACTTTCCTGCCCTCGCAATGGGCCTACCATGTCCTTGCTCTTTTTCTTACTCTGAACGTAAGAAAAGAACCCTTTTTGTTGTTTTTAGCATCTTTGGCCAGCCTAAGATCATACTGAGCTTTAGCTTTGCTAACTTTTTCTCTACAAGCACTGGTGATTTGTTTATATTCATCCTTGGTTATAAGGCCCTCCTTCCAATTCCTAAAGGAGTCTTTTTTATTTCTCAAGTCTTTAGAGAGCTGTTTATTGAGCCAACTCAGCTTCTTTAGGCTTTTCCCATTTTTTCTTCTTATAGGAATCGTCTGTGATTGTGCATTCAGTATTTCGCTTTTAGGAAACTCCCACCCCTCCTGAATCCCCTTCTTCCTAAGTATTTCTGACCATGGCATTTTATCCAGCATGGTTCTAAGTGTATCGAAGTTTGCCTTTCTGAAGTCCAACCTAGAAGTCTGACTACTTATAGCTTTTTCCCTTCCCTAAGACTGTAAATTCCAAAATCACATGGTCACTACTGCCCAGAGTGCCCACTATCTCCACTTCTTCAATCAATTCTTCTTTGTTGGTGAGAATCAAATCCAAGATAACAGATCCCCTTGTTTCCTTCTTCACTTAATCTATTTGACTTCATTTTTAGCAAGAGTTGGACTTCCAACAGATGTAATTGAAATCTCCCATCATCACGGTATCCCTTCTCTTGCAATCTGTTGTAGGAATATCTCATCCAAGTCCTCTGCCTGGCTTGGTGGTTTATAGCAGACCCCCACAATAATATCACTGTTATTTCTTACTCCTTTTATTTTTACCCAGAGGCTCTCAACTGAGCTGCCATGCTCAGATTCACATATTTCCTCACAAGTATATACCTCCTTCACATATACTGCTATGCCTCCTCCCTTTCTCATTTGCCTGTCCCATTTAAATAAGTTGTACCCCTGAATCCTAATATTCCAGTTGTGAGTGTCATCCCACCAAGTTTCAGTAAGGCCTGTTATGTCATAGTCTCCATCCTGTATTAGGACTTCCAGTTCCTCCTGTTTGTTTCCCATACTCTGTGCATTAGTTTAGAGACATCGGAATCCATGTTTTATGCATCCCAAGGGTTTAGTTTCTGTACAAACCAGCAAGTTAACATTACCTAGCGTATGCGCCACTTTCTGAAAATCTTTAATGTTCTTATCTCCAGTTTCTGGCATCACACAAGGCTTTGAATTATTGTCTCGCTCCCCCGTACAATTTAGTTTAAAGCCCTCCTTATTAGGTTAGCAAGGCTGTTACCAAACACCCTTTTGCCATAAGGTGCAAACCATCTCCCAATAGAAGACCACCATCTCGAAAGCGTAAGCCATGGTCCAGGAATCCAAATCTTTCATGACGACACCATCAACATAGTCAGTTGTTTATTTGAAATATTCTTCTTTCTCATTCTAAGCCACGGTCTTCAACAGAAAGCACTGACGAGAACACAACCTGTGTGCCCAGCTCCTTCACCTTCTGACCCAGAGCCATATAGTCTTTTCTAATATGTTCACGGCTATGACGGGCAGTATCATTCGTTCCCACGTGGATCAGCAAGAAGGGATAGTATTCCGTGGGCTTGATAAGTCTTCCAATCCTTTCTGTCACATGCCGGATGCATGCACACAGCAGACCTCTCGGAATGACAAGTCCGGTCGGCACACTTTGGGCTCCACCGCTCTGAGCAAGGAGTCTCCAATCACCTTCCTCTTCCTATATTGGGGAGCAGAAGCTCCAGCCTTCTTATCCACAGGATCCTGAGAAACTTTGTTCAGGCTTCGTGGAGGCTGGGGAAGTAGCCCTTGTTCCAACGGTTCAGAATCAGTTACTGTGGAGAGATCATGGAACCTATTGCTGAGCAGCAAAGGCTCAGAACATCTCCTGGTGTATTGGTTAAAAGCAGCAGACTCTAATCTGGAGAACCAGGTTTGATTCCCCTCTTCTCCACCACCTGAAACCTGCTGGGTGATCCTGGGTCAGTCCCAATTCTCTTTGAACTCTCTCAGGCCCACCTGCCTCACAAGGGACCTATTGTGGGGAGAGGAAGGGAAAGCAATTGTAAGCCACTTTGAGACTCCTTTGGGTAGAGAAAAGCAGTTATAAAAACCAATTCTTCCTCTTCTTAATTATTCAAATTTCAATACTCTGCATGATGCCATTGCCACAATATAAATTTCTCTGTGAGGATCCAGCAGGAAATAATGGAGAGTTTTTGTGTAGGAAACATGCTTAAATCCTGGGAGGAACTGGAGGAGAAGGGGGAACTATTTGGAAATCTCTGCCATATAAATCAACTAAAGCTTTACTTGCTTCATTTCCCTCATCTAGTAATAAAACTCTCAGCCTTAGCAGAGTGAACTCACTAAATAATGATACCCATACTCATTTAAAGAAACGTATATTATTATTGTGCTCAATACAACAGTTTACACATGAGATGCTTGTGTTCTGGTGCGGGGGCTTGAAGACCGTTTGCACTCTGATGTCATCTGGGAAAGTGAATGGATGGCAACCATCAGTTCAGAGGGACCAACCAATGCCCTGAAGTTTCAGGACACAGTCTTGTTTGCTGTCTCAGAAGTTGTTATTTCTGGGTCGGAATAAAAAGGAGGCAAGTGGGTGGGATGCCATCAAGTCACAGCTAACTTCTGGAGATCCTGTAGAGTAGGGGTGGCCAACGGTAGCTCTCCAGATTTTTTTTGCCTACAACTCCCATCAGCCCCAGCTAGCATGGCCAATGGCTGGGGCTGATGGGAGTTGTAGGCAAAAAACATCTGGAGAGCTACCGTTGGCCACCCCTGCCATAGAACTTTCAAGACAAGAGACATTCAGAGGTGGTTGGACTACCTGGCTTCTCTGGTGGTCTCCCATCCAAGTACTAATTGGGGCCAATCCTGTTCATAGAGATGCCAGCCTCCAGATGGGACCTGGGGATCCTCCTGGAATTACACCTCATCTCCAGACTACAGAGATCAGAGATGCTTTGAAGGATGGAATCCACGGCATTGTATCCTACTGGGGAGGGACCGTGTCCTCCTCAGGCTCCATTCTCAAACTCTGGGAGTTTCCCAACTGGGATTGGGCAACCCTGCCCCACATCCCCACTGGTGGCCGTGGGTGAGACCTGGCAACAATACCTGTTCAGCTTCCAAGAACTGATGAGACTGGGCTAACCTTGGCCATCCAAGTCACGGCGCGATGGATGGGCGAATATTATGAAGCAAACTGCACTTGACAATCAATCAGCATTATTTCATTGAATAATACAGCCTACCGTGCAATCAATTATGGAAAGCCTACCATGCAATCAAATAAAAATCTGGAGAGCAAGAAATCAATACATGAATGATCTGTATGCTACGGAGTGATTTTGGAAACATCTCTCTTGATCTCAGCCCTGGCCGTGGCAGTAAACAAGACTGAAGTACAGAGGAGGGGAAAAACAGCATCAGAACAATATGAGAAAGAGGGATGTCTTGATGGCGCTGCAGGGTCTGGATTGCAGGAAATTCAAGGAGCACCTCAGAGTTTCCAGTTGGCAAATAGTTATCCCAGAGAGCTTATTGGAGAAGGGCAGTTTTCAGCAGTGGCTGATCTTTGGGCCAGTCTCTGAGTAACTGCCTAACAAAATAGCTGCTGGTGTCAGACCTGGTAAGATGAATCTGGGAGCAGGGGGAGGGAGTGTTGGCAGTCAGACGCCTCCTCCTGCTGAGCCACTTTTGAGCTAAAAGATCCAGAAACACCTGTCTTAATATCACCCCAATACCTGCAAAGTGCTGCCTGAGTCAAAATGGATCAATGTCAAGCATGCTATTTCTATGTACCTAATAGACAGGCCAGATATAAAGCAGAACACCACCATGGTCTATTCCCCCCCCACACCTTTGTAACAAAAGGGTGCATAATAAATCCATTGGGACCCAGGATGTTTAGGTTAACCTTGCAGTAACTGTGTAGAGTGCCTCTCCCCCAGATTCACACAACCAGGTCTTATCGGCTCTCAGAGAAAGTGTGAGAAAGGGAGATGTTTTTATTCCTTAGCCATAAAAGAGATACTAGCTAGTAGTCTTTGAACCCGTGACTCAAATTGCATCTGTATGTTATCCTTTTGAAGTTTTCCTATAAGTAACTATTCAATGCTGTGTACGTCATTACTTCCAAGGATTCCGTCCTTGACTAAGCTATGGAGTTTTACAATAAAGCAACTATTGCTTTATTATTGGGAAATCTCGATTGCTTGATGATTGGGAAATAGCGATGCTTGACAATCAAGATGTTGGAGTGACATTCTGATGTTTGGGCAAAAACTTTATGCTAAATTTGGCATAGAGTTTTTGCCCAAATACCCAAGTGTTGCCCCAATGGCCGGAATGTGATGATGTTGCTTTCAGGTCATGTGAGCAGTGATGTAGATATGTCACTGCGCATTGGACGACATAAAAACTCAAACAATTTTTAATTGACCATTAGGAATGCCAGTACATAAAAGCTGATACTTAATACATTCATAAAGCAACGTACGCAACTGTTTTTTAAATCCCCAGAAATTAGTTTTTAAACTTTGTTTTAAACTTTTGAAATGTTGCAAATATAAATGACATGTGCATATACAACAAAGTTTGAGCCCAGTGGCACCTTTATGACCAACAAAGTTTAATTCTGGGTAGAAGCTTTCATGTTCATGCACAGTTCTTCAAATATCTGATGCAGCATGGATGTACATGAAACTTATCCCAGAATTGGTCTTAAAGGTGCCCCTGGTCTCAAACTTTGTTCTGCTGCTTCAGACGAACATGGCTACCCAACTGAATCTATGTATACATGCGCACAGGGCTTTTTTTGATAGCAGGAATTCCTTTGCATATTAGGCTACACCCCTCCCCCCCCCCCGATGTAGCCAATCCTGCAAGAGCTTACAAGATTCTTCTTACAGGGCCTACTTTAAGCTCTTGGGGGATTGGCTACATCAGGGGGGTGTAGCTTAAGGAGTTGCAAAGGAGTTCCTGCTACCAAAAAAGCTCTATATGTGCACACTTATACATGAGTATATATATGCATGTGTGTATACAAACTAAACTCATAAATACACACACGTACAAAAATGTACCAAAAGGCAAAAAGAATTTAAAATACTGCAGTTCGAAGGGATGTGAACAACAATACATGGACAAGAACATCTGGAAATTTGGCCCTCCAGTGTTCTGTCTCAGAGGGGTGAACTGGCTGGTTTCTCCTGTCCTTTTCCTATCACTGCTTCTCAGCTGCTCAATACTCTCCTGGAGCATATTTCAGTCCACATTTGTCTGGTTTTCTCTTTTTTATTTTCTGTAATTTATACGATTATCCTGCTCTGTGTACCTTTAAAATCCTCCACATATGTTGTCTACAGGTGTCCTGGTTTTGTGGCATTCATGTTAATTTGGATTTACCAGCTTGCAGACCTTGGCATCTCCCCAGCCTGGCTCCTGGCCCCGGTTGCCACTCTTTGCTCCAATGAGAGCAAAAAAGGGGGTGGGTGGTGGGAAGCTGTGGCAGGATCTCTTTCCAGTTGCACTCAGAAGAGATATATGATTTGGAGCCTCCATGTGGGGCTTGGAGTTCTCCTAGAATTACGATTAATCTCCAGTCAACAGAGATCAGTTCCCATGGAGGAAATGGCAGATTCTATAGTTTATCATAGATTCTAGGTAAAAGCCCTCCTCAGATTTCCCCTTCCACAAGTTGTGCCCCCTAGTCTCCATGAATTTATGAGACTGAAGCTGGTAACCCTACTCTAGGGTTTTAAACAATTTATTGGTAGCATATGGTTACAAAGCTTATCTATTTCTTAATTTTTTCTTTTTTTTCACATTAACCCATATGACATTTCCATCCCCCCTCCCTCCAATGTTGACTTCCCCGAGGTTATAAGTTCAAATCCATACTAAAGGCACTTCTGATTGCTCAAAGTTCCGTATATATATTCTTACAACTAAAAAAATGTCCAATATTTCTTTACTTTCCAAGTTTTCTCCATATATCCTTTGAATTTTCTCCACTCCCTTTTGAATATCTCTAAATCATAGTCTCTTAGTGTTCTGGTTAATTTGTCCATTTCACACCACGATAAAACTTTCATGGTCCATTCCCATTTCTCTGGTATTTTTTCTTGCTTCCAAAGCTGCGCGTACAAAGTCCTAGCAGCTGATAACAGGTACCAAATTAAAGTCCTGTCTTCTTTTGGGTATTTTTCTAATTGTAATCCAAGTAAAAACGTCTCTGCAATTTTCTTAAAATCATAGCCCAAAATTTTGGTGATTTCTTGTTGTATCATCTTCCAGAATTCTTTCGCTCTTTCACATGTCCACCACATATGGAAGAAAGAACCTTCATGTTTTTTACATTTCCAACATCTATCCGACATTTTCTTACTTATCTTAGCCAATTTTTTCGGAGTCATATACCACCTATACATCATTTTAAAACAGTTCTCCTTAATGCTTTGACAAGTTGATATCTTCATTGAGTTCTTCCAGAGGTGCTCCCATGTTTCCATTTGTATTTCTCTATTCACATTAATTGCCCATTTGACCATTTGAGACTTTACTACTTCTTCTTCTGTAGACCATTTCAATAATAACTTATATACTTTTGATATCAATTTTTCATTGTCACCTAACAGGACTCTTTCCAGTTCTGTTTGTTCTCGTCTAATCCCCTCTGATTTTATGTCATTTTCCATCAAACTTTTAATTTGTTGCATTTGAAACCAATCATAATTGTTATTTAGCTCTTCTGAGGTTTTTAATTCAATTTTGTCTCCTTGAATCTTAAGCAGTTGGTTATATGACATTTCTCTTTTTTCTTCAGAATCAGCTGTTATTTTTATTACTTCTGCTGGCACTATCCATAATGGTTTTCTCTCGTCCCCGTATTTCTTGTATTTTATCCAAGTATTTAGTAATGTATTTCTGACATAGTGGTGAGAGAAAAAACCATCCATTTTATTCTTCTGGTAACCCTACTCTAGAAAATTCCAAAATCTCTATGTTTTTACCACAGAGAATAGGGAATCTCTAGAGCAGGGGTGTCAAACATGTGGCCTGGGGGCCAAATCAGGCCCCCAGAGAGCTCTTATCAGGCCCCCAAGCTACTAGCTGTCATCTGCATTCTTCTCCCTTTCTCTTGCTTCTTTCTGCATCACAGCTTGCTTTCCCAGGCTTGCTCAATCACACAAGAGCTAAAGAGCAAAACCTCTATTTCTCCATTGGCTGAGGTTCCTCCCCCTCCTGGTCCTCTTGGGAAGGAAGGAAAGAGCCAGAGTTTTCATTTGCCCAGTTCCCTGGATAGCATGGGAGAGATAAAAAAAAAAAGCACTTGTAAGTCCAACAAGTGCTAAAAGTTTTAAGCTAAAAAAAACCCCACTTTAATTGTGTTTATGTCCTTTATGAAGCTTCTATCTCTGCTAACTACTCTTAAATAGGCATACACATGGCCCGGCTCGACAAGGTCTCATTTATGTCAGATTTGGCCCTCATAACAAAATGAGTTTGACACCTCTGTCCTAGAGTGTCATGATGTCACTTCCCAGTACAGATAGGAATGACATCACAGCATCTCTCCACCCCCTCAATTTTGCCCCCACTGGAGGGAAGAGGTTCTGTGGCAATACCTATGTTCATCATATGGGCCTACTGTGTTTTACATGAATCTATGATGTGAGAGTAGGTCTGAGAAACAGCCATAGGGAGTAATGTTGGACTAGGACCGAGGAGGCTCCGTTTCAAATCTCCACCTGCCATATTGGGTGGCTTTGGGCCAGTTATTCTCTCGCTGTGTAATGTTTAAATTTTGACCTCCTAGCAATGGCTGCCAATGTTTTTCTATAATATTATAGTCCTAGAGTAGGCTAGCTGCTTCAATGATTTTCCTCTTCCATCCGACACTTCCTGCTTTTCTTGCCACCAAATCCCATTTTCACTGGTAAAATGATCTCGTGATGTTTGATGTATTTCCTGTGTTGACTGTGAGAGCTGCAAATCTGTGACGATGGGGCTTTTTCACCAAAACCGCAAGTAGACAAAACAATAAATTCCTTTCCACTTTTTAGCACTGTCCTTTAAATATACAAAGTTCAAATTTCGCCCCTTCTTCTTCCAAGGTTTCTGAATCTGTATTTCCCACCTTCTGATTTTATTTTGTTTAACTTTAAATAGTCCCGGAATGAAGATAGTCATCAGTACCTTTTTCTGCAGTTATCCAGATCCAACAACGGTCTTGTATAGCTTTAGATGTTTAGCAGTCTCAAGGAAGGTTAGGGTCCTGTCGAGCTTATGTCAAATAAATGACTCTGGAAACTTCTGCAGATGATGAATATGCTAACTCGTCTCCGGAGACCCCTCAAAGCTTCAAAGGAGCCCCCCCCCCCGGGATTCCCTTTTAGCCAAGGTAAATCTCCTCAGAGTTTCCTGTGCATATCTTGGACTGATCTCTCACTGAGAAAAGTAGGCAGTAGGCATTAAATAACCCTCCACTACCCCGAACAGAAGCCCCAGCCTGCTCCCCTTCTGAGAAGCAATTCAGCTCAGCATTTTCCAACCCCGGAAGGCACCACTTTGAGCTCTTGAAAGGGAAAGAAGAGCAAAAATTTACTAAATAAATATTAAATAATTTGATTAGAAATACACAAAATGTTGCAGCTTCCAGGGCTTTGTTTGTAGAAAAAGCCCAGCAGGAACTCATTTGCATATTAAGTCACACCCCTTGTTATCACCATTGTTTTATATAAGCCCTGTGGAGCAGAGTGGTAAAGCTGCAGTACTGCAGTCAGAGCCCTCTGCTAATGACCTGAGTTCGATCCCAGCAGAAGCTGGTTCAGGTAGCCGGCTCCAGGTTGACTCAGCCTTCCATCCTTCTGAGGTCGGTCAGATGAGTCCCCAGCTTGCTGGAGGGAAAGCATAGATCATATAATATATCATATCAATTTTATTTATATCCCGCCCTCCCCACCGAAGCAGGCTCAGGGCGGCTAACAACACAGATCAATACATTAGTTTTACAAAATATTTAAAACAAACTAACTAACACTTTAATTAAAATTCTACTAAAACTCTAAAATCAATAAAATTAATATACTGGTGCTATACAAATGGTGAATTTCATTAGCAGTTTCCCCCTTAGTCGGTGAAGGCCAATCGAAAAAGGGTGGTCTTGCAGGCCCTGTGGAACTGTTCAAATTCCCGCAGGGCCCGCATATTCTCTGGAAGCTGGTTCCATAGGCGTGGAGCCATAACAGAGAAAGCCCGATCACGTGTGCTCTGAAGCTTTACCTCTCTCGGCCCGGGGATAGTCAGTGTAATGGGTGCTGGGGGCCCTGCAGAAGAAGCCGAGCCTGCAGAAGAAACTGTGCCCCTGCCATCTGCACCAGTGCCCCTGCCTCCTGCTGGAGAAGATCCAAGCCCCCCTGCCTCGCCCTCTCGGGTGGCTCGTGTGCATGACCGCCTTCGTCAGGACCTCAGGGATTGGAGGAGGGTGGCACGCTCACAAGCAAGACGCTCCCTGAGCCCTGAGTTTTGAAAGGATTCTGGCCCTTCTAGGAGTGAGGGTGCTTGAGTCCCAGCAGGATCCTGGCTGCCCTCTGAGTCAGCAATTAGCCCAAATGGGCAACAGACAACAGAGGGCTATATAGCTGTAGGCTTTAAGAGAAGGCTTTGTGGAAGCAACTAGTCATCTACCTGACGTCCTAGCATCCACTTCGGCTTTTGACTTTGGACCTCCTGACCTTGGCTTGACTTCTGGACCCCCTGACTACGGCTTCTGAACCTCTGACCTACGATACCTGGACGACGATTTGGCTTTGGCACCTTGGACACTCTTGCTCACCGGTTACAGACCTTGGACTGCCCCTGGCCTTCGCCTGGCCTGGCCCCAGCTCGTGACAGTCAGCAAGTTCTTCCCAGCTGACCTCAGTGCTCTCTGGGGTTCGTATGGGGAAAGACGGTCCCTAAGGTAGGCAGGTCCTCGGCCATATAGGGCTTTAAAGGTAATAACCAGCACTTTGTAACGAATCTGGTATATAACTGGCAGCCAGTGCAGTTCACGCAGCCCCGACTGTATGTGCTCCCACTTTGGGAGCCCCAATAGCAGTCGAGCAGCTGCATTCTGCACCAGCTGCAGCTTCCGGGTTCGGCAAAAAGGCAGCCCCATGTAGAGGGCATTACAGTAATCCAGTCTCGATGAAAGAAGGCTGACTTGGCAGTGGCTGCTATCTGGGCCTCCATTGATCGTGAAGGCTCCAGTAAAACTCCCAGGCTCCTGACCCGGCACGCCGCTTTCAGCAGCACCCCGTCAAAGACCGGGAGAGGTATTTCCCCCTTCCCCCCGAGCGCCCCGACCCAGGATTCAATTTCAGCCCACTCAGCCTTAACCAGGTTGCCACAGCCTGCAGAGCCAGGTCTAAATTCTTTGGGACGCAGTCAGGTCGGCCGTCCATTAACAGATAGAGCTGGGTGTCATCCGCATACTGGTGACACCCAAGCCCATACCTCCTGGCGATCTGGGCAAGGGGGCGCATATAGATATTAAATAGCATCGGTGATAGAACTGCTCCCTGAGGCACCCCACAATTCAGTGTGTGCCTCTGGGACAGCTCGCCCCCGATTGCCACCCTTTGTCCCCAATCCTCAAGGAAGGAGGAGAGCCATTGTAGGGCTGACCCCCTAACCCCAACATCAGCGAGGCGGCGGGTCAGTAACCGATGGTCGACCGTGTCGAACGCAGCCGACAGGTCTAACAACATCAGCACCGCCACACCGCCCCGATCCAGATGCCGCTGGAGGTCATCTGTCAAGGCGACCAGCACTGTCTCCGTTCCATGGCCCGGACGGAAGCCAGACTGGCAAGGGTCTAGATGACTGGGGGAGGCTGGGCAAACCACTCCATAAAAAGTCTGCCAGGAAAATGTTGTGAAAGCAACGTCTCCCCAGTCGAAAACAACTGGTGCTTGCACAGGGAACTACCTTTATTTATTTTTTTTGTAGAAAATGCCCAGCAATGCCTAATTTGCATATTAGGTCACACCCCCTGATGCCAGCCAGCCGGAACTGCATTCCTGTGTCTTCCTGCTCAAAAAAAGCCCTGTTTGTTTCCATATGTGAATTGCTGAAAGGTCATTATGGCCAGGACAGCAGTAAGATCTTACATTTATGCAGATTCTTACTGTTTGCCTGTCTTACTCGCACCCTGGCAAAGGGATTTCACTGGGCCATCCTGGTTGTCTCATGCAGGGTTGCCAGCTCTGGGTTTGGAAATTTCTAGAGCTTTTGGGAGTGAATCCTGGGAGGGTGGGGATTGGCAAAGAGGGGCCTCAGCTAGGTATAATGCCCACACAGCCCACCCTCTAACACAGTCATTTTCTCCCAGGGGATCTCTCTCTGTAGCCTGGAGATCAGTCGTCTTTCCAGGAGATCCCCAGGCCCCACCTGGGGGTTGGCAGCCATAGCTGCATGCTGAATTCACTGTAGTTTCAGACTGCAGAATCTTCAGACAATTAACCGGCAACCATTTATATTTAACACACATTAAACCCAACACAGAGAATACTCTTCACTCTTCACTTCTGCTATTAAATCGCTAGTTAATTAAAGTCTTTCTGTAATTAACAGTCTGCTAATTAACTTCCTGGTAGTCCACCAAAAGGGACGATGGAATGCTTTGAATGCGTACACGATATCCTGGAAAAGGAAGCGTAAGCCTGTAGTGGAAAAAAGATTTGGTGCCTAGGCCTGATTAATAGACTACAGATACTCAGCCCTTAGGCCAGACAAGACTAGCAGATAGTTGATGTGTGCATAGGCATGAATTAATTTGCATGTTTAGCAAAGGCTAGTGGCGCATGACTATGGATGTGATCAGATGGGCATTTTGCCCCAATATAGTTCCTTTCCCCTAACAGATTAAATGGCCTCAGTCACACGCAACATCTGGCAGCTGTTCCCAGTTGCATTCACTCCATCGTAAGATAAGTCAGATACAAAGCACATAGCCACCAGGTGAATCCCAGTGCTGGCGGACCCCTGTGCATGCATCCCGCATTGCCCAACATCTGAACACAGGGGAGTGCACACAAAATGGATTGGCAGTGTGAATATACAAAGTTCTCCAATAGAAGGGATACAGTGATCATGGGAGATTTCAATTACCCAGACATCTGTTGGAAGCCCAACTCTGCTAAAAATGAAAAGTCAAATAGATTCCTGACTTGTCTTACTGACAACTTCCTTTTCCAGAAAGTGAAGAAGGAAACAAGGGGATCTGCTATCCTGGATTTGATTCTCACAAACAAAGAATTGATTGAAGAAGTGGAAATAGGGGGCACCCTGGGCAGTAGTGACCATGTGATTTTGGAATTTACAGTCTTAGGGAAGGGAAAAGCTATATGTAGCCAGACTTATAGGTTGGACTTCAGAAAGGCAAACTTCGATACACTTAGAACTATGCTGGGTAAAATCCCATGGTCAGAAATACTTAGGAAGAAGGGGATTCAGGAGGGGTGGGAGTTTCCTAACAGCGAAATACTGAAAGCGCAATCACAAACGATTCCTATGAGAAGAAAAAATGGGAAAAGCCTAAAGAAGCCGAGTTGGCTCAATAAACAGCTCTATAAAGACTTGAGAAATAAAAAAGACTCCTTTAGGAATTGGAAGGAGGGCCTTATAACCAAGGATGAATATAAACAAATCACCAGCACTTGTAGAGAAAAAGTTAGGAAAGCTAAAGCTCAGTATGAGCTTAGGCTGGCCAAAGATGCTAAAAACAACAAAAAAGGGTTCTTTCCTTACGTTCAGAGTAAGAAAAAGAGCAAGGACATGGTAGGCCCATTGCGAGGGCAGGAAAGTGAAATTGTAACAGGTAATGAAGAGAGGGCGGAACTGCTCAATTCTACTTTTCCTCAGTCTTCTGAGGGAAATGGTGCTCAACATGGCAAAAACAGAACATATTGTATGAAGTTCCAACCTAGGATCAGCATAGGGGTAGTACATAAACACCTAGTTTCTTTAAATGAAACTAAGTCCTCAGGACTAGATGAATTGCATCCAAGGGTTCTAAAAGAGCTTGCGGATGTAATTTCTCAGCCTCTGGCTATTATTTTTGAGAATTCTTGGAGAACAGGAGAGGTACCAGAAGATTGGAGGCGGGCAAATGTTGTCCCCATCTTCAAGAAGGGGAAAAAAAGAGGATCTGGGTAACTACTGACCTGTCAGCTTGACGTCTATACCTGGAAAACTTTTAGAACAAATCATCAAACAGTGATTACTAAGAGCCAGCATGGGTTTCTCGAGAACAAGTCAAGTCAGACTAACCTGATCTCTTTTTTTGAGAAAGTGACTACCTTGCTGGATCAGGGGAATGCTGTAGACATCGTTTATCCTGATTTCAGTAAGGCTTTTCATAAGGTTCCACATACTATCCTTGTTGACAAGTTGGTAAAATGTGGTTTGGATCCTGTTACCATTAGGTGGTTGACAGATCGCACCCAAAGAGTACTTGTAAATGGTTCCTCATCCTCATGGAGAGGAGTGACAAGTGGAGTCCCTCAAGGATGTCCTGGGACCTGTTTTGTTCAACATCTTTATCAATGATTTGGATAAAGGAATAGGAAAAGAGAGGTCCCCTGTGCAAGCACCAGTCGTTTCTGACTCTGGGGTGATGTTGCTTTCACAACGGCAGACTTTTTACAGGGTGGTTTGCCAATGCCTTTCCCAGTCTTTTACACTTTCCCCCCAGCAAGCTGGGTACTCATTTTACCGACCTCAGAAGGATGAGTCAACCTTGGGCTGGCTACCTGAATCCAGCTTCCGCTGGAATCGAACTCAGGTCATGAGCAGAGAGTTCAAACCACAGTACTGCAGTACTGCTGCTTTACCACTCTGCGCCATGGGGCCGCTATGAAGGAATAGAGGGAATACTTATTAAATTTGCGATGATACTAAATTGGGAGGGGTTGCAAATACAGTAGAAGACAGAAACAGGATACAGGATGACCTTGACAGGCTGGAAAACTGGGCTAAAGCCAACAAAATGAATTTTAACACAGATGAATGTAAAGTTCTGCATTTAGGTGGGAAAAATCCAATGCATGGTTATAGGATGGGGGAGACTTGTCTTAGCAGTAGTATGTGCGAAAAGGATCTCGGGGTCTTAGTGGATCATACGCTGAACATGAGTCAACAGCGTGATGCAGTGACTAAAAAGGCAAATGCAATTTTGGGCTGTATCAGCAGAAGTATAGTGTCCAGATCACGTGAAGTGATAGTATCCTTTTACTCTGCTCTGGTAAGACCTCACCTGGAGTATTGTGTTCAGTTTTGGGCACCACATTTTAAGAAGGATATAGACAAGCTGGAACAGGTCCAGATGGTGAGGGGTTTGGAGACCAAGTCCTATGAAGAAAGGTTGAAGGAGCTGGGGATGTTTAGCCTGGAGAGGAGGCAGCTGAGAGGTGATATGATCACCATCTTCAAGTCCTTGAAGGGCTGTCCTATAGAGGATGGTGTGGAATTGTTTTCTGTAGCTCCAACCAGAACCAATGGGTTGAAATTGAATCAAAATAGTTTCCGGCTCAACATTAGGAAGAACTTCCTGACCGTTAGAGCGGTTCCTCAGTGGAACAGGCTTCCTCGGGAGGTGGTGGGCTCTCCTTCCTTGGAGGTTTTTAAACAGAAGCTAGATGGCCATCTGACAGCGATGGAGATCCTGTGAATTTAGGGGGAGGTGTTTGTGAGTTTCCTGCATTGTGCAAGAGGTTGGACTAGATGACTCTGGAAGTCCCTTCCAACTCAATGAACTTTTCCAGGCCGGGAGAGAGGTTTGCTCTGTACTCCACAATGCACATAAGCACCCAGGTGCCTCCATAGGCATCAAGGGCTGCTGATACACCCAAGCGTCTGATACCACTGCAGCCATCCAAGTACCAGGGATCTCTTGGTCCCACCAACCCCCTGAAATGGAGTGAGACCCCCACTGGTGAAACGGAGAGATTTCCCCATTGAAATTGAGAGATTTGCCCCGCCTCCAAAGCAGCCGAAACTGCCAGTCTGACCACAGTTTATGAGAGATTGTGTATAGCAGGACTGGGCTAGCTGAAAAGGACAAGAGGTTATTATTGAGATGCACTGGAGGTAGTGCTCTCTGAAAGGCAAAGCTGTTTCCAGGCTTTGGATCCAAAAAGGACACCCAGAAAGCTGAAACTGCTAGTTGGGATGAATTGAGCACTTCTCTCTGGGAGAGCAGCAGTGGCTAGGAAGAGCTGAAGAAGCCGGGAAGAGCAAGGAGCAGGAACTGCTGACAGCTGAACTCTTCCTTGACTGCCTGAGATCAGCCCCCTAGGACAGACAGAGCTGTCCCATCGGGCTTCCTCGGGAGGTGGTGGGCTCTCCTTCCTTGGAGGTTTTTAAACAGAGGCTAGATGGCCATATGACAGCAATGAAGATCCTGTGAATCTAGGGGGAGGTCTTTGTGAGTTTCCTGCATTGTGCAGGGGGTTGGACTAGATGACTCTGGAGGTCCCTTCCAACTCTATGATTCTATTAGGAAGAACTTCCTGACCGTTAGAGGGATTCCTCAGTGGAACAGGCTTCCTTGGGAGGTGGTGGGCTCTCCTTCCTTGGAGGTTTTTAAACAGAGGCTAGATGGCCATATGACAGCAATGAAGATCCTGTGAATCTAGGGGGAGGTCTTTGTGAGTTTCCTGCATTGTGCAGGGGGTTGGACTAGATGACTCTGGAGGTCCCTTCCAACTCTATGATTCTATTAGGAAGAACTTCCTGACCGTTAGAGGGATTCCTCAGTGGAACAGGCTTCCTTGGGAGGTGGTGGGCTCTCCTTCCTTGGAGGTTTTTAAACAGAGGCTAGATGGCCATCTGACAGCGATGAAGATCCTGTGAATGTAGGGGGAGGTATTTGTGAGTTTCCTGCATTGTGCAGGGAGTTGGACTAGATGACCCCGGAAGTCCCTTCCAACTCTATGATTCTATGATTCATCTCGCCAGTGTCAGGTATAGGTCCCTGACAAGGATTGTTTTAAATGTGCAGTCCAGAAACATTCTATTGATTTTCATAGTAGTATTGTCATTGCTGAGTGGTCAATTATCCAGAGCATATTCAAAAATCCATAACTATATTGTTTTATGTATTCACATATGCATTTATATATATGTCTCCTTGTCTGTCTTGATCTATGTATTATAATATTAATATTTACTAACCTTCGTATATATGCATTGTATTATTTTACGGATTTATGTAGAAGAGCGTTGGTAACAAATGAGGCCACAGTAGAGGGTAGATCATTGTGGGAAGCTGAGGCCTAATCTTGTCTCCCTGGTAACAGAAAAGTACCAACGGAAGAGGTTTACATAGCTGGAATGTGACCTTGGAGAAAAGCAACACCGGGGTCTTGCTGTGGGGGGGGGGGGAGGAAGTGTAGATGACCGGGGAAGGCAACAGCAAACCACCCCGTAAAAAAAAGTCTGCCAAGAAAACATTGTGATGTGACGTCACCCCGTGGGTCGGTAACAACTCGGTGCTTGCACAGGGGTGCTTCTGGACCAACAGGGCCATCTCTGTGGAGGTAGATCAAGATAAGTGGCCGTGTTGGTCTGTCTGTAGCAGCAGAAAAGAGCAAGAGTCCAGAAACACCTTCAAGTGTATCGCTTATACCTGCCACAAAAGCTCATCTCCTGCCACAAATTTTGTTAGTCTTTAAGGCAGGTCTGCATTACGACTTCTGTGAGCCCCTGGCACTTTCGCCTTGTGGGCCCCTCCCACCGTTATTATATCAATATTAAAAATTATTTTATATAACTTTAAATACGTCGACATTTTTTTCTGTTTTAGGCAAAATGTAATAGACTTTCACGGGTCATAAAACTTTTATTTTTTTCTGATGTGAGAAAAAAAATTAAAACGTTTTTGCTCCCAAAAGATCGCTCTTTCTTATTTTGATTTTACGAGAAATTAAAACATTTTTGAGGGCCCCTAAAAGTATCATGGACCCGAAGCACTGTACCTACTGTGCCTAATAAGTCGGCCCTGAAGAAAAAAATGATACTTTTCTAAGTAAAGTTGTCTCAGTTTTCTGGCTCTTCTCCTGTGTGCCCGACGACAGCCCAAGTCGTACAATTTGCTCCTACTTATGTATGGGTTTGAAAAGTATTCCTTAAGAAGCTTCTGGTGGAAGGTACCAGAACCAGACTTGTTTAAACACCCCCCCCCCAAAAAAAAGGAGCCAGCTTCTGCTATGTCAGACTTTGCTATTTTCCCCCCTTAGGCTCAATAACTTCATCTTTCCCCCAAACCATTCCACTTCACTAAATAAATTGCAAAATGGAGCATGTTTTGTTAGGAGAGCTTATCCTTAAATGTTCAAAACTCCTTGTTTGTGAGCCTTCGGAAAACAGGGGGTTAGTGCGCAGAAGTCAAACATGGGCCCATTTATGGGGGGAAATGTGAGTGGCCCACCTGCTGAGACAGGTGTGGTTCAGTGGGGTGTGTGTGTGTGTGTGTGTGTGAAGCGAAGCTGGTCTGAGTGAACTCCTAGGTTTTTTAATGCTAAAAGCCTACTGTGTGCTCTACTCATTTGCAAGCTCCACTTTGAATCTTCTTCCTCGCTCTTGACAGTCTGGGGTTTGCAAATGGGTAGGAGGTAGATACGATAGGCAGCCAATTAAAAAGGGCTCACCTGCCGTCTCAGAAGGCATTTGTCTCAGAAGAATCCCACTGATTTCAGGAGGCCTTTTCAGAAATAAGTGGCTCCAGTGTTCGCATTCTTAGCCAAGAGAATTCTCTATGAGAGAAGTGTATTGATTTCTCTCATCCAGACCCTGCCTTTCTTTCAAAAGCTCAGAGCTGTCTCATTTTTATCCTCACATCAACCCAGTGAGGTAAATTGTGCCAGGGACAAGCTGGGAAATTAACAGGACCCCCGGAGAGAGCCAAGTGGAACAGCCCCTGCCGTGCAAAAACCAGCAACAGCTATTGGCTCACATGTTGCTTCCTGGCAGCAATGCGGGAGGACTGCCAGCCCAGCACTGATGACCCCCCAGAGATGGGGGCAGGGCCACGACAAATAGCATCACACCAATGCTGCAACATCTCTTCCAGCACACACTCAGGAGCAGGGCTCTTTTTGTAAAAAAATAAAATAAAAAGCCCAGGAGGAACTTATTTGCATATTAGTCCACAAAGACAGCCAGAACTGCGTTCCTGCTCAAAAATAGCCGTGCTCAGGAGAGATGACACTGTGCTGGTGCCATGTTCTAGAATTACAGTATGTTCAGCTGATGTGATGATGATGATGACGATGAAGAGGAGGAGAAAGAGGAGGAGTCTCAGAGCAGTTTACAATCTCCATTCCCTTCCCCTCCACACAACAGATGCCCTGTGAGGTAGGTGGGGCTGAGAGCTCTTTTGAGAGCTGCTCTTGAGAGAACGGTTCCGAGAGAACTTGTGACTACACCAGACTGGCTCACCCTGATGTTGGGTTGCCAGATCTGGGTTGGGAATTTCTGTAGATTTTGTAGGTGAAACTTGAGGGCACGGTTTGGGAAGAGGAGGAACCTCTGCAGGGTACAAACAATGCCACAGAGTCCACCTCCAAAGCAGCCATTTTCTCCAGGGGAGCTGATTTTAGTAGTCTGGAGATGTGGTTTAAAATGGCTCAGAGGCAAAGCATCTGCTTGGCATGCAGACTGTTCCTGGTTCGATCCCTGCCATCTCCAGTTAAAGGAATCAAGAGGGAGGCCTTGCGAAAGACCTTTACCTGGAACCCTGGAGAGACTGAGTAGAGCCCTGCCAGACTGAGTAGAGAGCACTGACTTTGACAGACCGTTGGGCTGATTCAGTATAAGATAGATCTCATCATGTATCTCCATGTGGAAGTCAATGAGACGCTTCAAGTCAAAGCTCAAGAATAATTTTGCTAAAACCGGGGCCTTTTGTTTCGTAGCAGGAACTCCTTTGCATGTTAGGCCACACACCCCTGATGTAGCTAATCCTCCTGGAGCTTCCAGTAGGCCCTGTGCTAAGAGCCATGGCCCTGACCTGGTGGAATCAGCTCCCCACAGAGATTTGGGACCTACCAGATTTTCTACCATTCTGTAGGGTCTGTAAAACGGAGCTGTTCCACCAGGCTTCTGGCTGAGGCAAGCGGGTGTCCTCATTTCATTTCATTTCATTTCATTTCATCTGATTGATTATACCATCTAATTGGCCTTTCTGCACTGATTTTCCATCCTGACTACTAGTGATCGAGCCAACATTTTCGACATTTTTGACAATTTTGACATCTAGGACACTTATGACATCTATCTCCTCATCTGTGAAATGGGCTTACACCATCCGCACTGTTTTATCTGCTTGTTTTAATTGTTCTAATTGTTGGATTTTTAATTATTCTATTATGTTGTAATCCGCCCTGCGCCCATTATGGGAAAGAGTGGAATATAAATCCACAAAATAAAAATAAAATAAAATAAATTGGCTGCATCGGGGGGGGGGGTGGCCTAATATGCAGAGGAGTTCCTGCTACAAAAAAAGTCCTGACTAAAATTGTGCTTAAGGGAGAGGGGCCATGGCTCAGTGGTGGAGCATCTGCTTGGCACACAGACGTTCCCAGGTTCAATCCCCGGCATCTCCAGGTAAAATGATCAAAGAGGAGGTGATTTGAAAGACCCTGGAGAACCAGTCTGACAATTCTGATCTTGATGGGCCAGAGGGCTGACTCAGTATAAGGCAGCTTCATGTGTTCATGCACATGCCAAGATGGACCAACCTAGCGCAAAGAGGATCCTATTCCAAAGACCCACCATGGTGACACCATTGAGCCAGTTTGGTGTAGTGTTTAAGCATGTGGACTCTTATCTGGGAGAACTGGGTTTGATTCCCCACTTCTCCAGTTGCAGCTGCTGGAATGGCCTTGGGTCAGCCATAGCTCTCGCAGAGGTTGTCCTTGAAAGTGTAGCTTCTGTCAGAGCTCTCTCAGCCCCACCCACCTCACAGGGTGTCTGTTGTTTGTGTGTGTGGGAAGGTAAAGGAGATTGTGATCTAGTCTTGCCAATCCCCAGGTCCCAGCAGGGGTTCTTCTGCTATCCTAGGCTCCTTCCCACCCTCAGTCAGCTGACCGGCAGGGGGAAGCCCCGCTCCCAGAGGACCATGTGCCTTTCCACCTCCAGAGGCTTCAGTCTCCGATTGGAAAGGCTTTCTCTTGGGTGGTGTGTCTGTGTTACTTTGAAGAAGTTGGCAGCAACTCGTTCCCTTGCTTCAGAGTCGCCAGAAACGGGGGTGGGGGGGTGGGGAGGGAAACGTCTGCTGAGCACTTCATTATTCCCTATGTGGAGATCGATTGTCTTAGGGTATAATGGGGAATTGATCTGGAGGTTTCGGGGGCTCTAGGGGAGCTGTTTTTTGAGATAGAGGCATCAAATTTTCAGTATAGTATTTAGTGCCTCTCCCCAAAGTGCCCCCCAAGTTTCAAAACGATTGGACCAAGGGGTCCAATTCTATGAGCCGCAAAAGAAGGTGCCCCTATCCTTCATTATTTCCTATGGAAGGAAGACATTTAAAAAGGTGTGCTGTCCCTTTAAATGTGATGGCCAGAACTCCCTTGGAGTTCAATTATGCTTGTCACACCCTTGTTCCTGGCTCTGCCTCCAATGTCTCCTGGCTCCACCCCCAAAGGCTCCTGGCTCCAGCCCCAAAGTTCCCAGATATTTCTTGAATTGGACTTGGCAACCCTATTGTGACCGCTCTGAGACTCTGAGATTCAGAGTATAGGGCGCGATATAAATCCAATATCTTCTTCTTCTTCTGACACAAGGGTGCCATATCTGGGGCAGGGCTGCATCTGCGGAGACCGGAGACGCCCAAACTCTCCCATGGGCTATCACTTCCAGGCATGCTATTTGGGTACAAACACAATCCTCCCCTCTCTCTCTTGTCCTGTCCACTTGTCATAAAATGGCTCACGTAGAGAGAGAACGGCAACTGCATCCAGACCAGTTTGCGATTCAGGCTGACCGGCTCGCCTGGAAACACGCAGATAGCTGCTTTGCGGTGGCATCTCTGCCAGAGTGCATTTTTCAGGAGCCCGGACTTGCCAGGCAGGTACATCCATCTGCATTATTTACTATTAATTCTTCTCGTGATTAAATGCTTCAGGCATTCAGTTGAGGGAGAGGCACACCATAATGAGACTTAACGGTGACCGCAAATAGCAAATAATTAATAGCCAGAAGTGAACAGTTTGTGGGAAGCTTCAGCCCTGGAATTTGCTCAGACATTTAGCAATTACCAGATAATGAATGGAGTCATCCAAATCAGTCCCCATTTGCTCACAGTTGAGGAAAATGAAAAATAAAGTGCTTCATTGGAAAATATATTTGGATCAAGCAGCTGTAATAAGCAGTCAAGAGGAGGAAATTATCTTCGTATTTGTAGGGGGCACAAATGAGATGTGGCAAAATGCCAAGAAGAAAAGATCCTTTTAAAAATCTATTTGTCAGAAGTTTGTATACATCACTTCAGAGCTGCTTCAGAATCTTTGTTGTTGTTGTTGTTGTTACCTTTTTATGTTATATAATTTTATTTGCCTTTGTTGTATTTTGGTTGGCATCAAAAGCGGGTAGCTTATAATAAAAAAGTGGATTTACTTATGAATTGGCAAAAGCGAGGACCCAGAGGTCTCTTTTTGTTGAAAGGGAGGCTGCATCCAGACTGGCATTTTAAGCCGACATAGGGATTGCTCACAGATGGATTAAAAAAATAAAGTCCAAAATGCTCATCTGCCTTCCATCTTGCTCTCGTCCTCTGGCATCTCTGTGGCAGCTCAAAAAGCTACCACTTACGAAGTGGTAGCAAATCCTTCTGCTGCATGCCATCCATCTTTTCGGGCATCTGAACACGGAAGTGTGCAAGCAAGGTGGACTGGTGGTGTGAACCTGCCAATCCAATCTAGGCACTCATCAGTATTCTTTAAAAAACCCAAAAAAAACAAAAACAGAACACATGAGCACGTATGTGCATGACCATTAAAATGTATGGGGGGGGAAAGAAACCCAAACTGCGCCAAGGGGATGGCACGCCACAGCACCTCCTGCGCAGGAAACAGGCAATTCATGTGGGAACGTCTGATTGGGATTCAGTCCCTCCATTTTGAACCGGCCTGATTTGAGATGCCTCCCACGCTGCTGAAGCTGCCGGACTGAACCCAGCCGGAGAGGGGAGGAAAAAAGGGTTGAGAGGGAGGGAGAGAGATCCAAATGACAGATCAGGCCTTTTAAACACACACCACTTTCTCTTGCCCTGCAAGTATGGCATATTGAATACATGAATAAGTGTGGCATATTGAATACATATTGAAACCGTCCTGATTTACAGTGTTGATTTATTTCTTGTCAAATGCTGGGTTTCGGAATACTGGAGCAATTACCCAGTGTGCATGTTGCCAGGTCCCCCCCCCTTTAAGAACTTTGGGAGAGATTCTTTTCAAAACTGATGCCGTATCACCCATCCTCACATCTGTAGTGGGCTTGTGAAGATGGACCTTTGGCTACTGCTTCACTCTGAGACCCAGTGTGGTGGAGTGGTCGGAGCGTGGACTAGGATCTGGGAGAGCCAAGTTCAAATCCCCAGTCTGCTATGGAAGCTTGCTGGGTAACCATGAGTGAGTCTCACACTACCTAACCTACCTTGCAGGGTTATTGTGAGGATAAAAGGGGGGAGAGGAGACCAATTTGGGAAAAGAGAGGGTATAAATAAAGTAAATTGTGAAGAAATTCATTTTTCCTGAGAGGTTTGATGGAAGCAAAACCTCCACTTTACATTTTAATCTGCCCCCCTGCAGAGAAGGAAAGTCAATAGCTTTCCAGACTCACCTCAGCTAACTCTTGAGGGATGTTCATAGGTCTGTCTACAGACAATGGCCAAGCTTACCCTTTCTTCCTGACCCTTAGAGCAGTTCCTCAGGGGAACAGGCTTCCTTGGGAGGCTCTCCTTCTTTGGAGGTTTTTAAACAGAGGTTAGATGGCCATCTGACAACAATGAGGATCCTGTGAATTTAGGGGGAAGTATTTGTAAGTATCTTGCATTGTGCAGGGGGTGGGGCTAGATGACCCTGGATAAAGGCTTTATTAAAACTGAAGATCAAAGCTAATGCATGGACAGCTCTTGTCAGGACCAGCTATAATGGTCACATCTCCACTTTTACATGCAAGCAAATAACGGTTAATGCTGCGTTAACTACCCTGCCAGATTATCCCCGTTCAAAGTCCGTTCATACTTTTCCCCTGCCAGGTGTCTCCCAGGAGACTATTTTCAGTACTTTCGAGGCCAGCTGGCCTGGAGGAGGAATCCTGGTGGCGAATGCCATTACTTTGCCAACCTGATAAGCTCCCTGGCTGTGAAAGAAACATTTGTGTGTGAAGCTGCATTCAAGGAAAAGGAAAAGGCTGTATTGTATGAATGGTGTGCTTTAACGGTTGTTTGTATAAAATTCATTAGGATACACACATTTTGAGTGTGAGAGTTAAAGAATTCCCAGTGAGTTATTGCTATTCTAGTTTAACCTAACATTGGAACCTGTTTTTTCCCCCCACGAAATGTGGGCTTTGCTCTCCCTGTGTTATGTTCCACCAAGTGCCTTCCCAGTGGTGATCAGTTGAATTCTGCAAGATACCTTGGTCCCAAGAGGAATTAGGGCCACAGAGGATAGAATTCATTATTACAGCCTTTCAAAACAATATCTCAGTTCTCTTACTTATGATAATGCTAGGGAGATAGTGAAACAGAGAATATTGGACACTGTCAGACAAAATGACCTTAATAGCACAACCAAGTGGTGAGCTCTGACAGAACCAATCAACAGGGTGACCCCAATGCCCTACCTATACCGCTTAACAAATAATGAATATAGGAGAGCATTTACTCTTATGACATGGGATGTTCTCCCTTCAGCGGTGGTGGAGGGGAGATAAAAAAAAGTGCCGTCCCAAGAACGATTATGTCCCTGCTGCAATGATGGTATCGAATCTTTAGTCCATGTCATATTTGACTGTGAGGCTTATAATGATCATCGAGAAGTTCTTCCATTTCCCACGGCCATGCCTTTTACCAGTAGTCAAAAACTGCAACTCCTTAAGAATCTTCTTAGCGATAGGAACCCTGAGGTTACATACAAATTAGCAAAATTTGGCTGGCTTGCCACAAGAGTATGGAAAACCCTAATAATTCAGTCAGGAAATGGCTAAACACCTTTGCCAATCTGTTTGCTGTAACTGCCATGTTCTGTTATATTTGTAGTTTTTCAACAATATTTTATGCCTTTTTATGTACGATTTTATGGTCATTCAGTTTTAATTTTGTGTGATTTTACTGCTTTAAATGCTGGCGTAGGCTGTGAATAAACTATCTATCCCCTCTCTCTCAGTGGTGCAAAGTGCCCTCTGTGTGTTTTCCTCACCAGCAAGCTCGCTTTATGTCTGCCTGGCGGGGAGACAGTGTCCCGTGCCCCTCGCCCTGCTTCATGAACTGTGTGGTGACCTGCAGGAAGCACTGGGGGGCGGGGGGGGGGTGTCGGGGTGCTAGGGAAGGTGCTGATTAATCCCAAACCTTGGTTGGTCTCCTGAGCAGTTCAGGCTCCTGTGGGCTGGGCCATGCTCATGCGGGTGGGAAATGAATTTTCATCCTTCCAAGTTGTGAGGCAAATTTTACCTCATTAGGTGCAGGTGTGTGGTGCAAACATTACCCGATGTACTCTTTCTTTGTTTGTGATCATCCTTAACATCTCTTTGGAGCAGAGACATATGGAATGAGTTCTAAAATAAACCAACTCTTGGAGAGTGTTTCAAAAAGACTGAGTTCCGGTCCAGTGGCTTCCAACTTTTTCACTCCGCATTTTCAAAGGCAGAGGTCCCAGTTATTCCAGCATCAGCATGCAACTGTTTTGTTTCTCCTGAGGAACTTCCAGGCTGACTCAATTGCTGCTTCCTTCTTCACATCCTTCCCTGCCAGGATATCATGAATACCATTTCACTTCTCATCTGTCTTCCACTCTCTCTCTCATCTTTTTTTTTTTTTTAAAAATCTATTTCACACTGTTTGCTTTCATTCATTTTCATTCTGGCCTGAAACAGCCTCCCCGATTTTGGCAGTGACCCAAAGCAGCCCAGAACCCAAAGCAGAGCTCTGCTGCACGGATTCAATCAATCGGGAAACCTCTGACCCGGCTCTTGGAGCTGAGGCCCTGCCTTTTATCAGTCTGGGGCTTTCCAACTGGGAAGTCATCCTTGCTGTGTCTGGAGAGAGAAGATACTTATGGGACATAAATCTGTATGTATCAGAGATTCCAGAGACAAGTAATCAGAACTGCTTCTCTCTCGCCGCGGAGGGCACGAAAAGGCCTTCTCTCTCTGAGAAGTTTTCTGTCATCTGCAGCAGCTGCCTTGGATTGCTCTTTGAAGCCAGCCAGCCGCGGAGGCGCAGAGAGAGGTAATGGGGTGACCCAGTAAGACTTTTTCAGACGTGATGTCGGCAGGATGGATTTCTATTTCCAGATACTCTTTTTATTCCCTTTGTCTTTAAAACTCTGCCTTCCTCCTGGCTTTTCTCTCTGGCAGGCGACAACCTGCATCTTCTGGAGGCCTGCCGTGTGCCCTCACAACCAAAGACATTTGAGGCGACTTTTAGGGACGTCAGCCTCCAGCTGGTTAGAAAGTAACTGGGATATCTTTACAAAAGACTAAGTAAATTTTCTAAGTATTTGATAAATATTAATACATTTCTGTGTATTCCCCCAGGCGTTAACATCAAGGATAGCTCTATCTATTGATGGGTGACCGGACTGGCAATGCCCCAGAAAACCTGGACCGGGCGTTGCAAGCCGTGGCAGACTGGATTAAGCTGAGTGGGCTGAAACTGAATCCAGCGAAGACAGAGGTCCTTTGCCTGGGTTGCGGCGGTTTAGGGAATGGGGTCTCTCTCCCAGTTTTTGACGGGGCGCAACTGGTAGCAGTGCGCAGAGTTAAGAGCTTGGGAATTCTACTGGAGCCTTCCTTGACAATGGAGGCCCAGATAGCAGCTACTGCCAAGTCCGCCTTTTTTCATCTTAGACAGGCCAGGCAGTTGGCCCCCTTCCTGGAGCGCGGCAACCTGGCAACAGTGATCCACGCAATGGTCACCTTGAGGTTAGACTACTGTAATACCCTCTACATGGGGCTGCCCCTGTACCGAACCCGGAAACTGCAGCTAGTGCAAAATGCAGCAGCCAGGCTGCTACTGGGACTGCCTCGGTGGGAACATGTGCAGTCTGGGCTGCGGGAATTGCACTGGCTGCCAATTGTTTACCGGGTTCGTTACAAGGTGCTGGTCATCACCTTTAAAGCCCTATATGGCCAAGGACCTGCCTACCTTAGGACCGCCTCTCTCCATATGTTCCCCAGAGAGCACTGCGATCAAGCTCAAAAAATCTTCTTGAAATCCCTGGGCCAAAAGAAACCAAATTAAAAGCTACTAGAGAACAGGCGTTCTCTACAAAGGCCCCCCAATGGTGGAATCAATTGCCAGAAGAGGTGCGGGCCCTACGGGATCTTAACCAGTTCCGTAGGGCCTGCAAAACTGCCCTCTTCCAGCTAGCTTTTTAAGACGGAACTCCTGATAAGATCAGTAATATCGAGCCATCTTACACGCCATTTGATTGTATTCTAATGTCATACTGTTTTATTGGTTTTACTGTTTAAATTATTAATTATATTATATATTGTTTTATTTGTATCATGGTTTTACCATGTCTTGTTAGCCGCCCTGAGCCTGCCTAGGTGGGGAGGGCGGGGTATAAATAAAAGTTTATTTATTTATTTTAAGGCGTGACTCTACAGCGTTAACAAGCACAGGTTGAGGTGCTTCTGTCTTGGAGGAGTCTGCTTGGTTCTCGTCACCTCAAGCGTCATCCAGTGCAAACAAAGCGCAAGAGCCAATTAACATTCTTTTTTGTCTTTCTTATACTTGTGTTAAGTTGTAGACAAATAGCACAAGAGGTCACAGTTCTGCAGACAGGCTCACTCAGTGTTGTGTCTGTGGACTTCAGGTTTCAATTACCAGTGTTCTTGCCTGGTCATTGGAGTCTTGAGCTTGGGGGCTCAGGAACAAGGGGCAGGAGGATCCAAATCCCTGCTGCCCTGGACCAATCTGAGGCTCCTTGCTGGTTCAAATGACCCAATGGCGTTCCAGCATGGGAACCCAGGACTGTATAAATTTGGCCCCATTGGCCCAGTTGAGCAGTCTTCTAGCTTACTCGTTACCATGCTGTAACTCAATAAAGAGCTATGATCCCCATCTCCTCGTCTCCTCCATGTATTGAACCCACTATATAATGCTCAAGCACTGTTTCAATGGGCTTCCTCAGAACAGAGTACATGCCAACTCTGCGGAATCTTTTCCTGCTCAGCTGCCTCTCTGCACGTTCTCACTCATAGGCTTAGATAGCTCGTAAATATACCATGGTTGTTACTAATTACTTTCTATCCAAGAATTCAGGTTTTCACGGCTGGTAACATCATTAGGGTTTGTAGAATCTTTCGGGATCAAGTGCCGTGTTCTACTGGAGAAAGTTTTCCTTCCAGACGTTTCGTTCTCAGCTGCGGAGAACATCCTCAGTGGCGTTGCAGCCGGAGCAGGTGCTCAGACCTTCTTGGCTGCTGTGCATTGAGTGGGGCCAGGGCTGCTGGAGAGCTGCTATTTCTAGGCTGGAGGGGGTGTGATGAAAGGGCAATTGGTTTGTGGATGTGCCCTTTCATCACACCCCCTCCAGCCTAGAAATAGCAGCTCTCCAGCAGCCCTGGCCCCACTCAATGCACAGCAGCCAAGAAGGTCTGAGCGCCTGCTCCGGCTGCAACGCCACTGAGGATGTTCTCCGCAGCTGAGAACGAAACATCTGGAAGGAAAACTTTCTCCAGTAGAACACGGCACTTGATCCCGAAAGATTCTACAAACCCTACTTTCTATCCATTCATCCTGTGATCTCTCTTTGGTGGCTAGAGACCTCCTGGGACTGCAACTGATCTCCAGGCCACAGAAATCAGTTCCTCTGGAGGAAAGGGCAGCTTTGAAGGGTGGGCTTTATGCAGTCATAACTCCTCTGAGCTCCCTCCCCTCCCAAATGCCACCTCCTCTGGGCTCCTTCCCCAAATCTCCAGGAATTTCCCAAGCCAGAGCTGGCAACCCTAGATGACACTGGTTTTACAGTGAAGTAGTGTGGCAGAGAAACGCACAAGGTTAGACAGCCATGAGCATTCAGAAGCCGAGCCTCAGATCTCTTCACACTCCAAGAAACAGGTCAACAAATATTTGTTCTCATTAGCGATGGATTGGGGGTGATATTAGGGTTGCCAAGTCCAATTCAAGAAATATCTGGGGACTTTGGGGGTGGAGCCAGGAGACTTTGGGGGTGGAGCCAGGAGACATTGGGGTGGAGCCAGGAGCAAGGGTGTGACAAGCATAATTGAACTCCAAGAGAGTTCTGGCCATCACATTTAAAGGAACGGCACACCTTTTAAAATGCCTTCCTTCCATAGAAAATAATGAAGGATAGGGGCACCTTCTTTTGGGGCTCATAGAATTGGACCCCCTGGCCCAATCCTTTTGAAACTTGGGAGGTATTTTGGGGAGAGGCACTAGATGCTATACTGAAAATTTGGCGCCTCTACCTCAAAAAACAGCCCCCCCAGAGCCCCCAATACCCGCAGATCAATTTCCCATCATTCCCTATGGGACTCGTTCATGGAGGTGCATAATGGCTTTGGGGGCGGGGCTTCCCCCGCCGGCCAGCTGGCTGGGGGAGGGGGGAAGCCTGTAAAACTGGGGGATCCCCCGCTGGGCCCTGGGGATTGGGAAGCCCAGGTGATATTCACAACTAGCAATCAGTAGCAATCCAAACCAGCAGGTGTTTGAGTATCCCTAATGCGTGAACCCTGGGGCAGCATTTCCCTCCCCTTTTGGGCTGATGTTATAATGGGCTGTATATACTGATGGCCATACATAAATGCCAGTGATTACATTTAATCAATTAGCGGTGCATTTAGGCTGGTCTAGTTACTTCACCTTTTTGTTTTAGCCCCTATAACTTGACATGTATAATACATGATTTTTTGTCAAAAAAGCAAAAGTAATACTGAATAAAAGGCAGCTAAAAACTGGCAATTGTAATCAGTTGCTGTATTATTTATCTGGATGGTCGTTGGAATAACACCCCTGCCAAATTTCTCTCCGTATTTTCAAATTCTGAATCACCAGAACTCACTGCCACATTCATGTGACTGTCAGAATCGATTATTCTTCTTTTATTAATAGAACTGGAATGCTTTAATAACTTTAATAAGTTCATACTCTCTGCCAGAATATTAACATTAAATATAATAGCTCAAAGAAATAATATTTTTTTAACCTTCTGTGGAAGTGAGGTCTTATTTTACTCAATATTAGAGTAGTGAGAAAATCAAGCAAGCTGCAAAAATATTAAAAGGGAGGGGGGAGCATCACCTATCCAAAGTGCATTCTGTTGACATTTCCTGTTGTCTTACAAGAGCCAGTGAGGGTAATGGTTAGACTATCAGATGAGGATCTGAGAAATCCACATTCAAATCCCCACTCTACCAGGGAAGTTTGGTGGCTTCTTTGGGGCCTAATCTATCTCACAACAAAATGCAGGTGGGTTGCATTGAAGCAGAAGATGTAAGAAACACAAGACTGACTGATTTGGAAAGAACAAAAATGTGACAGCTACTACCTCCTGCAATAGCCATGAGGGTCTGCTGTCTGTTTAGGCCAAGTGCTGTTATTTCTTACTGCGTTCTCTAACTCCATTTTGGGTAGGTGAGACTTGCCTGGGAGGCCACTTATTAGATCCAGGAGAACTGGATCCCATTTCAGCTTCAGAGAACCCATTTGATTTCCCTCCCTGGTGCACAGAAACCATTTGCAAGAACCACATGGATTTGAAATCTTGTTGTTATAATTGGGGAGGGCTAGATGGAGGTGGGAATTCTATGATGAACTCCATCCCCCAGGCAGACTCCCGGCCTGATAGCCGGTTGAGGTGGGCTTTACTCCTGCTCATCCCCTGCTGGACACCAAGAACAAGTTCTGCTTTCACTTTTGGGTGACATCATCACATTGCATCAGGGGTGTGGGGCGGGGTTTCCCCTGTCAGCCTCCACAACCAGGGAATTCTGCCCCCCCCCCCCCCGGGGACCTGGGGGCTGGCAACCCTATGAGGGAGTGGAGTGAGCTCAATACTAAAGAGCCAGCAAAAAAAAAAAAAGCCAGCCAGTAATTTTTTTAAAAAAACCTTCAAAGGGAACAATAATATGACCACTCATGCCGCAAGATGCCTCCTGCCCCAATTCTGCATAGAAAAATACAGTCTAAGAATACTATTTATATTTGTTCCTGTAAAACTTCTTACGATGCACTCCTGGGAAGCCAGTTCTCCCCTACAATCTGCAGTGGATTGGAGAAGTTTTATCACAGCAGTTCCAAATGCCTTGTTTTAATCCCTGTCAGCACTTCCTGACATACATAACGGACATTACCAATACTCAAATTTAAAATCCATCCATCTGATGTCTTAAATGTTGTTTAATTTAAGTTAAATATGCATTCCCTGCTCTTTGTGTTTAGGGGGAGGCGTTTGTGAGTTTCCTGCATTGTGTGGGGGGTTGGACTAGATGACCCTGGAGGTCCCTTCCAACTCTATGATTCTTTGGTTCTATATAAAACATAAAATTTACCTTTCTAGATCTTATTAATGACATAAAAATCAAATATGCTTTCTTAGGAATCGTTCCAAGCCCCCTTGGCTTTCCCCCGAGGATTACCAGACCCCGATGGCCACTGATGGGAGGGTTGGAAGTGGGTGCGGTGGGTGGATGGGTGGGTGGATGGGTGGGTGGGGTGGATGGGTGGGTGGATGGGTGGGTGGGGTGGGCGGATGCTGGCTTCACATCAATTGCATAGTGTCATTTGGAGGGCAAATGCAGATGTGAAATCAGGCTGCTCTAGGATTAAGGGGAAACTCTATGGTTCCAACTCTGGATTGGGAAATGGCTGGAAATATGAGAGTGCAACACTGAGAATGGAGCGGATTGGGGAGGGCCCTCAGTAGGGCAGGGTGTGCTGCCATGGAGTCCATTCACTGAAGCTGCCCTTTCCTCCCGGGGTGGGGGTGGGGGGTGGGGGGGACTGTTGTCTGGAGATCAGGGCTGCCAACCACCAGGTGGGACTTGGAGATCTACAGCTGATCTCCAGATGCCATGGATCAGTTCCCAGATCCCAGGAGGCTGGCAACCCTGCCCAGCTAGGCAGGCATGCCTCTTCAAGGCCCTGATAAAGATTATGAAGGGGGAGAGGTTAGGATGCCCCAGTGGGTGGATTAATGGAGGTTGTTTCCTGTGGAGGTACTGTGGTTTTCATTCAGCCACCACGGGAAAGGCAGAACAGAAATGTTTTATAGAAATAGAGATGAGAGCCAGTTTGGTGCAGTGGTAAAGCGCATGGACTCATATCTGGGAGAGCCAGGTTTGGTCCCCCACTCCTCCGCTTGCAGCTGCTGGAATGGCCTTGGGTCAGCCATAGCTCTTGCAGAGGTTGTTCTTGAAAGGGCAGCTGCTGGGAGAGCCCTCTCAGCCCCACCCACCTCGCAGGGTGTCTGTTGTGGGAGAAGAAGATAAAGGAGATTGTAAGCCGCTCTGAGTCTCTGATTCAGAGAGAAAGGCGGGGTATAAATCTGCAAATCTGCTTCTTCTTCTTTAATTAATAAATATAACCCATAAGAGAAACTCCCAGCAGTGGCTGTTTTACATTTCAGTACCCTCTCAGGCGGGACAGTGGCAGGGTGGTTTTTTTTTAAGGTGATTTGTAGACAGGTGACATTTCCAGCTTTTTTGAAACCATGGAGAAAATCTATTCCACACACACACACACACACCCTTAAAAAAAACACCACAGTCATTTTAGACAACATCAGCATCTATACAACATTGACTTTGTTGTGAAGCAAAAACTTTATTTCTTGAAGAGCATGATCTGTATTCTGTCTAACTAGGCATGCATTCTTGTATTCTTAGATTTCAGTCTTCGATCAAGACCAAGCAGAAGTCCTCTGGACCTCCTTGCCAGACTGGGAGGAAAGGGGATGGAAGAGTCCTGAGTCTGCAGTTGGTAGAGTCAGAAGGGGCTGCAGGAATAGAGGGAAATGCAGGGAAACTCTGCATTTTCTATACGGAGTGGTGGTGGAACAGGCTCCAGTATTACCATGCAGAAATGAAATAAATGAATTGTTTTAGATAAATGATTCCAAAGAGAAACACCCCTGAATTTCACAATTCAGAGTGATTCTCTCAGTCCAGGGTTGCCAGCCTGCAAATGGATACAAGCAAACAGCCATTAAAATATAAATAACTAATACATTATATATTCATTCCAAAATTCACGCTAGAACATTAATACAACATATATGAACATATGAAGCTGCCTTCTACTGAATCTGGCCCTTGGTCCATCAAAGTTAGTCTTGTCTACTCAGACTGGCAGTGGCTCTCCAGGGTCTCAAGCTGAGGTTTATCATGCCTATTTGCCTGGACCCTTTTTTAGTGGAGATGACAGGGATTGAACCTGGGACCTTCTGCTTCCCAGGCAGATGCTCTGCCACTGAGCCACTGTCCCTCCCCAACGATTCATCATTAGCAATGTGAATAATAAACTGCAATCTATATGGTGCTTTTAAATATCAGTTCTTTCCAGTAGCTGTAAAAATAATAGTCCTTCAAGTATATTCCAATTTCCATTCTCAATGAAAGTGCTACTGCTAATCCTCTAAAGTTCAAATAAAGATTTTTCAAACTGTATCTTGTCTCCTTCAATGTATTCTTGTAAGCTGGTATCTCTAAATGTCCTTGGACTCAATGGACATGCTAAAGCCTCATACGAAAACTGTTGACCTGCGGAGTTGTTTCTAAATAGATCTTCCTCAGAGAGACATATATTCCATCCAAATCCTTCAATAGCGGATAGCAAAGTTTGAAGCACCAATTTCCTGGAGAAATCTTCAATCCTTTTTCAACGCCAGAAGTATTAATAGCAACAATAGACAACACTAGCTTTCCTGAACTTATATTTATGTATTTGATCTGCCACCTTCAGTAAATGATATATCTGCTCATATATCCCATGTGCCAGCTGTGGTTCTCAGCCTGCCACCTAGTGGTCACTTGTCCTATTGAGGCCGCCCACTTAGCATCGACTCTGCTGTTCCTTCTGCTCTGTGCAAAGGGCTCCCATGAGAAGTTTTTCGGATGCCCTGCAAGGCTCTTCTCTGCGCAAGGGCTTTCAATATAACTGCAGGAGCTCTTGGGAGAAGAAGGGCCACTTCTAGGGTTGCCAGCCTCCAGAAAGGACCTGGAAATCTCCTGCTATTGATCTATAGATGGGTGAGATCAGTTCCCCTGGAGAAAGGGGATCCTTCGGAGGGTGGACTCTGTGGCATTGGACACCGCTGAGGTCCCTCCCCCAACCCCACCCTTCCCAGCCTGCATCCTCTCAAACCTCCAAGCATTTGCCCGCCCAGAGTTGGCAACCCTACAGTTTGCTAAACGGTAATTCTCTAAAATTATGATCTGTAAGCCACCATGAGGGAAGGAAGGATATAAATATTTTAATACATAAACATTAGAAGAAAGTGCTTTTCCAGCATCAAAGTCCGAATGTGTTGCTTTTTAGTAATCGAGACAAATTGAGTAGTGATGTAATCATTGCCAGCATCACAAACCTTGCATCTTTGATCTGTGAAACACACAAGAAGTAATTTCAAAGCACCACTTTCAACGTATCTCATCCATCATTCTAGAAGAGGAAATATTTCAAAAGAGGGCTCCCCCTGCTTGCTTGTGCTCTCTGGGGAGGGATGCCCGTGGCTGCCTGGAGAGCTCCAGCTATTACAACTGATCCCGTGGTGACAGAGACCACTTCTCCTGGAGGAAATGGCTGCTTTGAGGGGGGGGGGGGCTTTTGGCATTATATACAGTGGGGTCCTTCTCTCCCCAAACCCTGCCTTCCCAAGGCTTCACCCCCCCCCCTCCTAAATTTCCAGATATTTCTCAACCCAGTGTTGGGAACCCTATCTATGGTGGACCGTGGGAGTTGGTCTTTTTGAGAACTGATGTTGTATTTATGCTGGTTTGCTGGTTTGTTGTTTGGTAGATATTGGATATTTAACGGATATTTAGTTGGATATTTAATTCATTTATTATACATTTAACATTATATTATTTGAAGGCAGGCCTCCGATTCAGTGGGAGCTCACAGGAGCACAGCTCCTGAACCTTTCTGAGAGTTCCACCTCCTTGTCTATTGAATAGTAGGTGCAGCTGCATCACAATCCCTGGATGAGCTCCACCGCCTATTTCTCTACAAAACGACCCCTGTTTGAAGGGGTCTTCTCAGGCAAAACTAGAGTAGCCAGCTGTGGTTGCCAGCCACCAGGCTGATCTCCAAATAACAGACATCAGTTCCCCCGAGGGAAATAGTTTCTAGGGAGGGTGGATTCTGTGGCCTGCTGAGGTCCTTATCCTCTCCAAAGCTCCCCCTTCCCAGGCTTCCCCTCCAAATCTCCAGGAATTTCCTAACCCAGAGTTGGCAACCCTATTTCCCACATAACCCCATGCAAATAGTGGGAGTTTTCAGGGTGCAGAACCCTTGAACAACCAGTGTGACATGTATTGTGAGGTCACTTCTGGTAAAAACCAGGTAGTGACATCTCAGCCTCCCTCAATGCTCTAGGAATTCCCCAGATCTTGATGGTGAAGACTACAGAGCTCCCATGAGAAGTATCTCTACTACCTGGCATTACGTTTTATGACACAAATGGATCAGCATGACAAGGTCTCGTTTACGTCAGATCCACCCCTCATGAGCTTAACACCCCTGCTCTAGGCTGATCCTGCACTGAGCAGGGGGTTAGACTAGATCACTGGCCCCCAACCTTTTTGGCACCAGGGATCGACAACACAGCGCCCCCCTCTGTTGCCCCCCCATCAGAGCGTGCCTCGGTGCCGTTTCCCCCGCCCCCCCCGCCAGAGCACGCCTCGGCGCCACCCCCCCCCACAAGAGCATGCCTTGGTGCTCCCGCCCCCTACCAGAATGCGCCTCAGCAGCACTCCCCCCATCACAGTGCGCCACACCTCGGCCTCACTTGCTGCAATGCGGCATGTGTCCTATCCTTCTTCAAAGAATGCGCTGGAGGATGCTTCTCCCCCCTCCTTTCCAAAACCGGAAGGGGGGGGGAGCCAAGCATCCTCCAGACGTTCTTCGAAGAAGGATAAGACGCATGCCGCGTCACAGCTGGTGGGACAGAGACACAGCCAGCTCTGATCACGTGGGGGGAGGCAGAGTGGAAGGCAGGAGGCGGTGGCAGGTGGCAGCAGCGGGCGGGTGGTGGCGGCATCCCTGCGGCCCGGTTGCCAACCGTCTGCAGACTGGACTAGATGACCTGTATGGCCCCTTCCAACTCTGTGATTCTATAAGGGTTGGGGGTGAGGCCATGAGGGAGGGATGTGATGTCGGCAGCATCACCAACATAAGAACATAAGAGAAGCCATGTTGGATCAGGCCAATGGCCCATCCAGTCCAACACTCTGTGTCACACAGTGGCAAAAAATTTTATACATACACACACACTGTGGCTAATAGCCACTGATGGACCTCTGCTCCATATTTTTATCTAAACCCCTCTTGAAGGTGGCTATGCTTGTGGCCGCCACCACCTCCTGTGGCAGTGAATTCCACATGTTAATCACCCTTTGGGTGAAGAAGTACTTCCTTTTATCCGTTTTAACCTTTCTGCTCAGCAATTTCATCGAATGCCCACGAGTTCTTGTATTGTGAGAAAGGGAGAAAAGTACATCTTTCTCTACTTTCTCCATCCCATGCATTATCTTGTAAACCTCTATCATGTCACCCCGCAGTTGACGTTTCTCCAAGCTAAAGAGTCCCAAGCGTTTCAACCTTTCTTCATAGGGAAAGTGTTCCAGCCCTTTAATCATTCTAGTTGCCCTTTTCTGGACTTTCTCCATTAAGTTACTTTCAGGAATGACCCAGAAGTGTCAACCAGCAGCTCTAGGAATTGCCAGAAACGCTATGGTAAACCTATCACGTTTCTGCTAATATTAGACCCACCCATTGCCACTTCTGGGTTGTACCCGGAAGTGATGTACCGGTACAGAGGCTGGCAGCAGTTTTGTTTTAATTTTCTCCTGCTGCCGCTTTGAGCCGTGTTGGGCAGCAGAGGTGATTGGCAGGAGGCCTGGCAACCCAAGTACCAACCTGCCCTCCCCAGACTCTACACCCAATCTCCAGGGATTTCCCAACTCAGAGTGAGCAACCCTACCCCAAGCAGCGATTAATTTGCCAGCACTAACTGAAAGGGCAACTTTCCCCTGCACTCCTCCTTGCTTAGACTAGATCAGTGGCCCCCAACCTTTTTGGCACCAACACAGCACCCCCTCTGGCACTGAATGATGGTTAAATAGTAACATCTCCAAAGCAGATGGTGACCTAAAACCAATCAGGCCTGTTTGGGAGGTTGGCAAGGCCTTCTAGTACACAGGAAGGGAAATGTTTTGCATTTGGCATTGTCGCTCATGAGGTCTGGATTGTCTGGCTAGCCCAGTTGGTGGCCAGTTGAAAAAGCTCCATTCCACAACTGTTACTCGGTGTTATAAAGAGGACTCTGCTCCATGGAAGCTACCCGATTGTCACCCCCAACGGCTGCTTTTCATTGGCTTGCACTGCTTTAATTTCCATTTTGATTTCAGGCTGTGTTGGGAAGCAATTTTACTCACAAAACCAATTGGCTTTCAAAAAAAAAAAAAAGCTGTGACAAATGAGAATAAGTCCTACAGATCATCTTCTGGAAAATGCAAATTCTTTCATGCTTTTAAGGACCTATTATACTCCTGGCTCAGCTATTTATACGCAACACTCTCTCTGTTTCTTCTCATTTTCAGATTACATGAAAATGATATTTTGGGACTCTGTGTAATTCTGGCGTTCTGCTTAGAAAAGCAGGCATTGGGTTAACCAAAGTGAAGGGACAGGGTTGTTTTTTAATTCATGTTCAGCTGCAGTTTTTTAAATCATGTCCAGCTTCCAGTGCACAAAATGGCTGAGGCAGCACCGGACCCTTCCCCAAGAACACCTCCAAGAAGATTCAGAGCTGCTGGATTTCACCAGAATTCGAAGAGGCGGGAGAAATGGCTCGGCCACAGCTACCCCGAGCTGCAGGACCGTCAACTGAGATATTCATTGCTCAGAACGTGAGATCCAAATGCATCCCGTGTCCTCTAAGAGGCCTGTGTTGAAAAGCGGCAGATGATTCAAGATTCTAGCAGTTCTTTCCGAGCCTTGTTGGCCAGGAGGAGGCCAGCAATAACTAGAAGAGATCTCAGCCCCAGATGGAGGACCCATCTTTAATCCCAAACTGAAATATGGGGTGATAACAGACAGGCATTTAGGGGTGGATTGGTGGTGTCCCAAATCGGGTCAGCTCAAAAAGAGCGGTCCCAAACCCTCCACTAGCTCCCTGGGGAGGCGGCTCCATCCTGTCTGTGAGGCAGGTTGGCATGATCAGAAGGGGGGGGGGGGCGCCTCAGAGGCTGGACTACTCTTTTTCTCCCCCAATGAGTGAAGCGCTCATGCGCTCAAGTGCTGTGGGTAGTTCTTACAAAAAACAAGCAAACAGAAATGGTTTGGGGTGGCTTGGTGGTTTCACACTGCCAAGGTGCCTTGCTTCCACCCTTTTGCTTCCAGACGCCAAGGAGGCAACCGGCGAGTGGCTCAAAAATTTGTAACCACTTTGAAAGTGGTAGCTTTTTGAGCTGCTCTCAGGATGCTGGAGGATGGGGTGAGTACAGGATGGGGCTGGGTGGCAGACATTCGCATTTGCAAGGATTTTGGGGGGTCGGTTTCTGAGGCACCTGAGTCGGCCCAAAGTGCCGGTCTGTAATCACCCATGGATACCCTTTCCAAAAACTCTTTCTCTCTTTAATATGGCCAGATGCCATGGAAATTGTCTTCTTCTTCTTCCAGAGAAGAGGATATTGCAGCTATGGTTCCCAACCTCCAGGTGGGGCCTGGAGATCTACCAAAATTACAAATGAGCTCTAGATGATAGAGATCTGTTCCCCTGGAGAAAATCACTGCCTTAAATGGTGGACTCTATGGCCTTCTACCCTACGGAGAGCCCTGCTGTCCATAGGCTCCACCCCCTAAATCTACAGGTGTTTCCCAAGTGAAGAACGCTATACAGGTGTAGTTGTCTGGATCTGCCTGTAAAATCCAGTAGGAAGAAGTAATGACATTGGAGCTAGTAGCTTGTATGATTGTGCAAAAGAGTGATTAAAATATGGAATTTGCTGCCAGAGGATGTGGTGATGGCCACTTTAAAAGGAGCTGAGATAGATCCATGAAGGATAAGTGTCAAGCATGGTGAACAATATTGGTAATTGATTGTTTTAGGTTCCTGCCTAAATCTGATCTGTGAATTGTCAAGGAGGATCCCAGTTCCTTTGTTTGTTATTCTTTCCCTTTTTCTTTCCCGCTTTATGGCTGTTATTTTAGACTAGGGTGAAGGGAACAAAGTAATCAGCACCTTCCCATATATCCTCCGGAGGGAGGATGAGACATCTGGCGAAAGCAAGGATGAAGTCCTGATAACCGTCCTGGGAACGTGGACAGTCTGATAGTTTAGGTGTGACCGCTTCCTCGCAGCCCCCTCCCTTGGAATCTTTGTGAAGTATGCCTTAAAAGTTTTGTATCATTGCATCAGTTTCATTACTCTCAAGAAATGCCTTTGGCTAAAGTATCGGTCTATCAATAAATGCAGTCTTTGTATCCACTTCGACTCGTCATTGAACACACATGCTTGACAATAAGTCTATCAGTGGCTGTTAGCCGTAGTGACTGTGGGGAATCTCCATATTCCGAGGCATATAGCCTCTGAATCTGTTGCCAGGAGGAAACATCAGGGGAAGGCCTCGGCCTCTATATTCCCTGCTGCTGGACCTCCAGAGGAACTGGCTGGCCATTGTGTGACAAACTAAACTAAACAGGACCAGAAAAAGGAACAACTGCACTGTGTAGTAAGTGATATTCTAATAAACTAAGCTGTATGCAAATAGATGTATTTAATGTTTTTATTGTATTTGATTGTTTTATCATATGTTGTACTCCACCCTGAACCCTGCGGGGAGTGGGTGGAATAGAAATATACTAAAATAAATACATTTCTCTAATGTGTTTGTGTCAAATTCATTAAATAATACAGTCCTATCAAGTTAAGACATTACAATGTAACGCAATATAGAAATATTCAAACTCCAAAATTACAGTCTACTAAAATTGCTATACATTCCGAGAATCCATTATAGAGCAAAACAACAACAAATACTCCGCACCATGGAGTTAATAACCTCTGCCAAGTGCATTTAACGAAAAAGAGTCGCAGGTACAGAGTTCCAAGGAATGTGACTGAATCTTGCTTGCAGACGTATGTTCTCTTTCTTCTGCCTTGTAAGAATATTTACAAGTTATTATTAAGTACGTTAATATTATGTAAATATGAATGTGTAACACAAATAAATTTGGGGAGGGGAGTAGCGAATCTGGAGTGACTCTAATCTGGCGAACCAGGTTTGATCCCCCACTCCTCCTCCACATGCAACCGGCTGGGGGACCTTGAGCCGCTCACAGTTCTCTCAGAACTCTCTCGGCCCCACCTCCCTCACAAGCAGTGTTCCCTCTAAGCTGAGTTAGTGTGATCTCGCTCACAGATTTTTAGCCTCCAAGCTCACAAATTTTTGTCTTCGCTCAGGAAAAATGGCCCCCGAGCGTACTAATTTATGCAGTAGCTCACAGCTTTACTGCCAGTAGCTGACAAAGTAGAATTTTTGCTCACAAGACTCTGCAGCTTAGAGGGAACATTGCTCACAAGGTGTGGGGAGAGGCAGGGAAGGTAATTGTAAGCCACTTTGAGACTCCTTAAGGTAGAGAAAAGCAGGCTATTAAAAAAAAACCCTTCTTCTTCCCATATTTCTCAGCACAGACAATTCTGGTGGCCAAAGAGGGATGCTCCTGCCTTTTTCACCAGCAAAACAGTCTTGTGGGGTCTAACCCTGGGGTTCTACTCCTGTGTCACGCTCAGAATAAATCTCCATCTGCTTAAAAGATGGCACATAAATGATTTCTGCTCCTAGTTTTAAGAAGAGGCGAGTGTATGAGGCAGCTACTGGGGAGTATTCCTTTCTGTGATTGGTGTCTCCAGTTTTGGAAGAGATGTTTTTCTCTAGTAGGAACAGCTTAGCTTAATGAACTGAGTGTAATTTTCATGTTTGCCATCTGATGCAGAAACTTACCTGCCCTAAGTGGCAGATTGCAATGACAGGCGATGCCTTTAGACTGCTTCTCTTTGCCCACTCTTCCTTGTTCAGAAAGAAACAAAACAGGATATCAAATCGGTTTGTTTAATTGGGGGAAAATAACATACCTCCTTGGAATTTCCCCCCTCCCTGCATTCCTTAGGCCTTTTTCTCCTTTTCCCTATTGAATTTTTTTCACACTGAAGGGATAAATCCAGCCTCTCTCACGTTGGAAGAAATATTCTCTATGAGGGTTGCCAGTTTTTGATTTACAAATATTACCTCTTGAGTGAGAGGCAGAGCCAGACTGAACAGGTGAGGACAAGGCAAAGACTGCGAAGCACCTGGACAGTTGTTAGGCAGGTTTATGGTGGAAATGGGCAAGCTGGAGGCAGAGAAGGTCAGGATGGAATAGGAGTTTGTGTGATATTGTGGTTAGAGTGCTGGGAGACCCAGGTTTGAGTCCCTTCTCTGGCATGGAAGCTGACTGGGTGACCTTGGGTCAGCCACATGATCTCTGCCTAACCTACTTCATAGTTTTTGTGAGGAGAAAACTTGAGAAAGGGAATCTAAGTCAATTTGGGTCCCTTTTGGGGAGAGAGATGGAGTATAAATGAAGTAACTAAGGGTGTTTTCGCACTTACCTTAAGCCGAAGCGATGTCCCTCTTCACCGCGCAGCGTCTGCACGGTTTTCGCACTAATTGCTCCGGAGCACCTGGAAGAGCCACAAAGTCCCGCGGCTTTTGCGGCGCAAATGTAAACCGGTTTGTAGTCTGTAGTGGGAGAACGCATAGTTTAGAAAAAATGTATGTTGGAACTAATCTTGCACCTTCTTCACAAGGCGTGCATGGAATGGTCCTACTGAAGGTATATACCTCACTCGCCTATGAATGTACTTTAGTTTCGACACTGACCTCAATGGTGTCTCACATCTGTCTCATTCTAAATGCTAATCCTAAAGAAATGGAGAGTCCTTGTTATTGAAGGCAGCTACACCTGACCGTATATTGTGGAACTGTAGGAACGATGGGCTACTACTGAACCAACTACTGGGTCATTATTCATATTGCATGTCTTAACTTAAGAACATAAGTTAGGGTTGCCAATCCCCAGGTGGGGGCAGGGGATCTCCCGGTTTGGAGACCCTCCCCCCGCTTCAGGTTTATCAGAAAGCGGGGGGAGGGGAGAGAAGGGAAATGTGTGCTGGGAACTCTGTTATTCCCTATGGAGATTTATTCCCATAGAAAATAATGGAGAATTGATCTGCGGGTATCTGGGGCTCTGGGGGGGGGCTGTTTTTTGAGGTAGAGGCACCAAAGTTTAAGTACAGCATCTAGTGCCTCTCCCCAAAATACCCCTCAAGTTTCAAAACGATTGGACTAGGGGGTCCAATTCTATGAGCCCCCAAAGAAGGTGCCCCTATCCTTCATTATTTCCTGTGGAAGGAAGGCATTGAAAAGGTGTGCCGTCCCTTTAAATGTGATGGCCGGAACTCCCTTTGGAGTTCAGTTATGCTTGTCACAGCCTTGATCTTGGCTCCACCCCAATGTCTCCTGGCTCCACCCCCAAAGTCTCCTGGCTTCACCCCCAAAGTCCCCAGATATTTCTTGAATTGGACTTGGCAACCCTAACATAAGTACATAAGTGCATGTCTTAACTTAAGTACATACAGTCCAACACTCTGTGTCACATAGTGGCCAAAAAACCAAGGTGCCATCAGGAGGTCCATCAGTGGGGCTAGAACTCCAGAAGCCCACCCACTGTCATTCCCCCCAAGCACCAAGAATACAGAGCATCACTGCCCCAGACAGAGAGTTCTAACAATACGCTGTGGCTAATAGCCACTGATGGACCTCTGCTCCATATGCTTATCCAAGCCCCTCTTGAAGCTGTCTATGCTTGCAGCCGCCACCACCTCCTGTGGCAGTGAATTCCACGTGTTAGTCACCCTTTGGGTGAAGAAGGACTTCCTTTTATCCATTCTAACCCGACTGTGTTGGCGTATTCGCTGGTATGCTCTGGATTTGTGAGGCTTAAGAATAGACAGCACACTGACTCGTGCTATTTACATTTATTTACAAATATACAAGTTTATAGTTGTTCTGGTATACACTTTGACAAAGTGCTTCGCCAGACACCACGTTTGAGAGCAGAGATACACTGCATAGACTCTTCCCAGTTATATAGCTATATACAAGCACCAATCAGCACACAGTGCTGAGTCATCCTGCATAGGCACAAGTCCTCTGGACAGAAGTGGTTTGCACCTGCTAAGGGAAGCTGTCAGGAACTGTCACAGATCATGAACTGTCATAGATCATGTGCATTAAGCCTGAAGTCTTACTAGCAAGCATATGCTGACAGACTGCTCAGCAATTTCATCGAATGCCAACAAGTTCTCGTATTGTGAGAAAGGCAGAAAAGGACTTCTTTCTCTACTTATTCCATCCCATGTATAATCTTGTCAACCTCTCTCATGTCACCCCACAGGCGACGTTTCTCCAGGCTAAAAAGCCTCAAGCGTTTTAACCTTTCTTCATAGGGAAAGTGTTCCAACCCTTTAATCATTCTAGTTGCCCTTTTCTGCACTTTTTCCAATGCTATAATACATATGAAGCTGCCTTATACTGAATCAGACCCTTGGTCCATCTAGTCAGTATTGTCTACTCAGATTGGCAGTGGTTCTCCAGGGTCTCAGCTGAGGTTTTTCACACCTATTTGCCTGGACCCTTTTTAGTTGGAGATGCCGGGGATCGAACCTGGGACCTTCTGCTTACCAGGCAGATGCTCTACCACTGAGCCACAGCCCCATTCATGGCTCTCCAGGGTCTCAAGCTGAGGTTCTTCGCGCCTATTTGCCTGGACCCTTTTTAGTTGGAGATGCCGGGGATTGAACCTGGGACCTTCTGCTTACCAAGCAGATGCTCTGCCACTGAGCCACCGTCCCTCCCCAATACAATGTCTTTCTTCATGATTGGTTCCTGAGGTCTTTTCTGAGCAAGGCCTCTTCATCTTCATTCTGCAAATATGGAGTTGATGACTCAGGCTGGATTCAACCGGCCTCAGCAGTCACAGTCTAATGTGCCTCCCACTCTGAAGCCAAGTGCAGCAGAATGCTAATTTGTGTAGCCAGTGGTGCAGATCAGAAACAAGCTCCACAGATGGAGCAGGGCAGGAGCTGGCATCTCATGGATCTGGCCCAGGGACCAATTTTCCTGACTGCCAGCAAGACAGAATTTTAACCAAGGTATCTGGTAAAAGAAAACAGCCAGAGTTTCACTCCGAAGGGGAATGGTTGTGTTTCTAAACTTGTGGGGCAGAGAGAGATCCCATCCTTTAATAATACATTCATTGTTGGTGCTTTTTTCTTTTCTTTTTGTGCTCAAGTCCACATGCTGTATAGCTGCGAGGCCCGTATAATAGAGGATCATCAGTTGTGGATTGTGCAGCGAGACACACATCTAGCACCTAAGCCAATTTTGGAAGGATGAAAAGGCCTGCCAAGAATGTAGAAGTTTGTTGTTGCTAGAATAGGCTATAGCATTGAAATCTGGAGGGCAGCTTCCCACCACACACTTACAAAAGAAAAGATCCTTAATAAGAATACAGCATCCCCGCGTCTACAAAAATCCCAGGTAACTAACTACACTCTGGTAGAAGGCTGTGCGTTATTTGAACGGAACTTCAAGCTGTGACAATTGGTAGATGTCATCATGCTGTGAGAAATCAAATGAGTTATTTTTTAACAAACAAAAATTTAAGTATTTGTCTTTGCAGTCGTGAATTTTATGTCATAATTTCTGAAGGTGGGAGTCGTTTTCTGTTTTCCCAAAGTACAAAAGCATTAGGCTCAAGCCACTCTTTTGTAGCAGGAACTCATTTGCATATTAAGTCACACACCGCTGATGTAGCTAATCTTCCTGGAGCTAATGTAGCTAATCTTCCTTCTACCAGTAGGCCCTGTACTAAGAGCCCCGTAAACTCCTGGAGGATTAGCTACATCAGGAGGGCGTGGCCTAATATGCAAATGAAGCCCTGCTACAAAAAAAGCCCTGACTTTTGAGCCTGTAGACACTTTGGGAATTCGGACACAGCCTGGTAGGTGCAGCCACAAAATGGCTGCCGCAAGAGATGGAGCCAGTCCCAAGGGGGCCACTGCAGCTTAAAACATAAGAACATAAGAGAAGCCATGTTGGATCAGGCCAATGGCCCATCCAGTCCAACAAATTTCTTACAGTGGAGAACTCCTAATGCCACTGTAAGAAACTGACCTACTGCATGTAAATTAGCTCTGAGCATTGTTTCCAGATTATGGAAGTATACTGATCAGAAGCAGTTATTAATCAAAACATGAAATTTTACCTGGGAATCGTGTTATCAATAGTACTTCTCATCAATATCTGAATCCTTTCTACAGAACATTCATAGCATCATTGAATATCCTATCTATTTTTGCAAGGTGAAGTCTGCGTGTCAACAAAAAAAAACTACTTTTGAGGAGTGCATCCTTATGAACTCTTATGTGATGGACTTTTCTACCTTATACAGAATTCTTTATTGTTGTTTTGTTTATATAAATACATTTGTTTTGTGAATGACTTTAAGTGCTCTATTTAGAGAGTGGTTTAGATCTCTAAGCAATTTTCATTTCATAAATAAGATTAGTGAATTTGAAAGTCTTTAAGGGTTGTGATTAATTTTCAAAGAACACATTTTTCTTGGTTTGCAATCCCCAGGTAGGGACAGGGGATCCCCAATTTGGAGGGGGGTCACCCCACTTCAGGATCATCAGAAAGCGGGGGAGGGGGATATCTGCTGGGCACTCCATTATTCCCGATGAAGATTGATTCCCACAGGCTATAATGGAGAATTAATCTGTGGGTATCTGGGGCTCTTGGGAGGCTGTTTTTTGAGTTAGAGGCATCAAATTTGCAGCATAACATCCAGCGCATCTTCCCAAAATACCCTCCAAGTTTCAAAAGGATTGGACCAGGGGGTCCAATTCTATGAGCACCAAAAGAAGGTGTCTCTATCCTTCATTATTTCTAATGGAGAAAAGTCATTTAACAAGTGTGCGGTCCCTTTAAATGTGATGTCCAGAACTCCCTTTGGAGTTCAGTTATGCTTGTCACGACCTTGCTGCTGACTCCATCCCCAGTGTCTCTTTGCCCCGCCTCCAAAGTCTCTTGGCTCCATCCCCAAAGTCCCCAGATATTTCTTGAATTGGTCGGCAACCCTATACATCACTGCCTGTAGCATCCCCCAACAGTATGGTTTTATTTGCTATGCCGATAAACCACACCAGCATCTACAAAGTTAGGGAACTTCGTGAAAATCATTCTTTTACACACCCTGCTTCCTCCCACCTCCTTTCCACCCCCCAGGCTGGCATCACCCACCATTAAAAACAAAACTTTCCGGCATATGGATGTTCCACTGTAGCAGCAGCCTGCATGAGGAGTTTGTATGCGTGAAGGAGCTCTTGTCATACAATAGACTGGCACTCTGGGTGGTGCAAAGTGCATGAAGTCCCAGCCAACTCAAGGAGACTCCATAGAGTTTTCAAGGCAAGGGACATCCAGAGGTGGTTTGCCTGCCTCTGCATAGCAACCCTGGACCTCCATGGTGGTCTCCCATCTAAGTATTGACCAATAGTAACCTTAGCTTTGAAACTTCCTCCCAGCTGAGCAAAATTTCAAAGGGGAGGGCTTGGCTTAGGGTTGCCCAAGGAAGTGCGCCTCAAAACAACTAGAGACAGGGCCTTTTCCACAATGGCCCCTATGTGGTGTAACCAGCTACCGGAAGAGGTGAGGGCCCTGCGGGATCTTACTCAGTTCCGCAGGGCCTGTAAGACGACCCTCTTCCGGTTAGCCTACGCCTGACTGGACAAATGTAGCTTTCTAGATTCTAGATTTTTGTTATTATACTGTATAGTTTTAGTGTTTAATGTAAAATTTTAAGGTTTTTAGGTTTTAAATGCTTGATTTTAAATGTATTAATTTGTTCCGATTTTATTGTTTTATTGTTTGTTGTAAGCCGCCCTGAGCCACTTGTGGGAAGGGCGGGATATAAGTTACGGAATAAATAAATAAATAAATAACTCAGAAAATATCTGGGAATTTGGGGGTGGAGCCCGGAGACTTTCAATTCCGTAAAATAAATAAAAATACAGCACGGAAGTTCCCCTGAATGCAGTCTTCATTTCCTCATCCCAACCAGCTGCATATCCCCACATCTCTCACACACACAGAGCAGCCAAAATAAACTGTTTGAAATTCCACACTTTTGTGATCTTACTGGGGCAATTTGCTCACCAAGTTGTTGAATATAACCCGCTGCTGTATATTCAGCCAAGTTCTTCAGACTAACACAGGGAAAACAAAGGTTCTAGTTTACTCTTTATTCTCTATTTTACTGTGCAAAGGACTTCTGGAAGGAATGTAGAACAAACTTTCCGTTTGTTGTGCTGGTTTCCCTTCCTTTCTAACAGTTCACTTGTAGGGGTGCAGGAACAGTATCAGACATCACGCTGGCAAACCACGTGGCTTGCCTGTGCTGCCTGCACCCTGCAGGGCCCCAACCGAAACTGCTTCGTGTGCATTGTACTTTGCCCTGGCACTGCACTGTTGTAAAAGGGTATCAATCATTACCTGAGCCAACGCCTGGCTTACAAGGATATAAAATAAAGCAAGTGCTCCTGGCTCGAGAGAGCAGCCTTTTTCCCCACGGTCGTCTCGTCTGGTTTCTTGACTCCCACAGCTTCTTGGCTCCCACAGTATCTTGACTCCCACAGCTTCTTGACTCCCACAGCTGGTGACCCCGACGTGATCAGCTCCCGGCCTCTACTCACCCGACCCTTCGGTCTTCACGGTGCACCTCCTTTCAGGTGAGTATGGGGGAAACTCTGTCTAAGGAACAGGTAGTGCATGCAGATGAATTAAAGAGATTATGTCAGTCACAGCAGCCAGACAGATGCCCGTCAGGGAAAGAGATCCTTGAGCTCCTGCGGGAGATAGACTGCCAGTGTCCGTGGTATCCACAATGTGGTTCCATGAAACCCAGTGACTGGGGGAAAATCGGAGCGGAATTAAAACAGGAACCCCGCGCTCCTATGTCTCTGCTCATAACCTGGCAGCGGATTCATCATGCTATTTGCCAGTTCACTCCGGCTGATAACATCCTCTGTAAGCCCCCTGAGACGTCGGGTGAACCCCCTCCTCATCTCTACCCGGCCCTGGCCCCTTGGTCAGAGGCCTCAGCTCCCGCGGGAGCTCCCCAGACGGTTGTGTCTCCCAGTGAGCCGCTGGGCTTAGTCCTCCCGGCGCCCCAGTCCTCTCCCGCCATCCTTCTCAGTCCCTTAGAATGCTCCTTGGCTCGAGCCCGAGAGGCAGGGGAACTGGACTTTTCAGAGGATTGGGGTGGGGAATCTCCAGGGCTGTTCCCCATAACACGGGGACCAGATCCTAGTCACCCTGACCGAGTTTAGGTGACCTGGACAGGGCTACCTTATTCTGTCCTGAGAGAATTGAATAAATCTATTAAGGATTATGGGTTAAAATCCACCTTTGTGCAAGGGACCTTGGAGGGCATCGCCCAAGGATATGCCATGTTGCCCTATGATTGGAAAACCCTCTTGAAATAAACTCAGCCAAATTCAGCTTGAGTTAAAGAAACTGGAAAGAGTTACAATTTTGAGCCCCACCCAGGCAGAAAGCTGTCATGGGTGCTGGGGACCCTGCAGAGGAAGTTGAGTCTGACAAGGAAACTGTGCCCCTGCCACCTGCACCAGTGCCCCTGCCTCCTGCTGGAGAAGATCCCAGCCCCCCTGCCTCGCCCTCTCGGGTGGCTCGTGTGCGTGACCGCCTCCGGCAGGACCTCAGGGATCGGAGGAGGGCGGCACGCTCACAAGCAAGACGCTCCCTGAGCCCTGAGTTCTGAGAGGATTCTGGCCCTCCTAAGAGCAAGGATGCTTGAGTTATGACAGGATCCTGGCTGCCTCCCTGAGCCAGCAATTAGCCCAAACGGGCAACAGCCAGCAGAGGGCTATATAGCTGTGGGCTTTGGGAGGAGGCTTTGTGGAAGCAACTAGTCATCTCCCTGACATCCTAGCATCCACTCCGGCTTGACTTTGGTTCCTGACTCCCTGACTTTGGCTTTTGACTTCTGGACTCCCTGACCTCGGCTTCTGGACCTCGGACCTGCGATACTTGTACACTGATTTGGATTTGGCGCCTCAGACCCTCCTGCTTACTGGCTACAGACCTCGGACTGCCTCTGGACTTTGCCTGACCCGGCCCCAGCCGTGACAGATTGCTTCCACCCGACAAACACCCACTCCACAGGATGGATGCTGAAGCAAGTGAAACCACAGAACTACTGGCTGCGCTCCAAGCCCAGGTACAGCAGCTAACACAGGCAGTAGTGCACTTGCAGCAACAACCTGCGGCCAGTGCTCCAGCCAAGTGCCCAGTTTCCCCACCTGACAGATTTGGGGGTGCCGTGGAAGAATTTCCTGCCTTCCTAGCACAGTGTCGGCTGTACTTTGAACTGAGAGCACGGGACTTCCTCAATGACAAGACAAAGGTGTGTTTCATCATCAGTCTGTTAAAGGGGCAGGCGGCCAAATGGGCCACACCCTTGCTGGTCGCATCCTCTCCCCTACTAACTAATTACCAAGGGTTTGAGGCCCACCTGTCTGCTGCTTTCTCTAGCCCAGTCCAAGCAGCCACAGCCAACCGGAAGATCAGGGCACTGAAACAAGGCAAATCCTCGGTGGCTCAGTATGCCACCGAATTCAAGCTCCTGGCCCAAGACTTGGCGTGGAATGAGGCTGCCCAGATGGACCAGTTTACTGAGGGGTTGGCAGAGGAGGTCCTGGATGAACTGGCCAGGGTGGAGCCACCACCCACGCTTCAACAACTTATCACCCTCTGCCTCCGCATCGATGGCCGCCTGGAAAGTCGCCGCCAAGCCAAGACCAGAGGGCGCCAGCTCCCTGCGCCGTGCCACTTGGCTCCTCGCCCATCCTCAGCTCGTACCAGCGCCGAGGACGAGCCTATGCGGCTTGGAGCTGCTCGACCCTGCCTGACCCCAGAGGAAAAGGCCAGACGCCGCACACAGAATCTGTGCCTCTACTGCGGCACGGCAGGCCACTATGCCTCTGGCTGCCCTGCTAAGCATCAGATACCCGGGCCTTCACCGCCACCGCCGCCAAAAGGGCAGCCCCAGGCGTAAGTGGACCCCCCAGCCTGGGGCGACTAGCTGGGTCCTCCGAACAGCGGGCTGATACCCCGGGCCCGTTCCTGCTACCAGTCAAACTCCGTCTGCCTGACGAACGCTGGCTGTTCGTGTATGCCATGCTGGACTCGGGAGCAGCCCACTGTTTTATAGATGCCGCCTTTGTAAAACAGCACCAGATCCCGGTGCAGACAAAAGAGACTCCGTCGCTGGTAGAGGCTATTGACGGGCGCCTCCTCCGTTCTGGGCCTGTCACCCAGGAGACCTGTCCCATCACCTTCCACGTCCAGCAGCACCAAGAACAGCTGCAGTTTAATGTCGCCCGCATGCCTCGCTTCCCACTGATTCTGGGCCTTTCCTGGCTGAAGCTGCACAACCCCATCGTGGACTGGGCCCAGCAGGAACTACGTTTCCAAGACCCATGCCCCCATCTGACTCCTCCCACCACTCTGGCAGCTGGCATCCCGAGTGGTGGTCCTCAGCTCCCTCAGAAGTATGCGGATTTCGCCGATGTCTTCGAAGAGACGGGAGCGGATCAGCTTCCCCCTCACCGGCCCTATGACTGTGCCATTGACTTGGTACCTGGGGCACCACTCCCGGTGGGGCGTCTGTACCCAATGTCGGAGCCTGAGTTGGCCGCTCTGCGAGACTTCCTAGATAAGAACCTGAAACGCGGCTTCATCCGACCCTCAACCTCTCCCCTGTCTGCTCCAGTCCTCTTCGTGAAGAAGAAAAGTGGGGAGCTCCGGCTGTGCAATGATTACCGGGCCCTGAACAAGATCACCATCCGCGACCGGTACCCTCTACCACTGATCCCTGAACTCTTGGATCGCTTAAAGGGGGCCCAAATCTATACCAAGCTGGACCTCCGTGGAGCGTACAATTTGGTGCGCATACGACCTGGAGACGAATGGAAGACCGCATTTGGGACCCGGTACGGGCAGTACGAGCACCTGGTGATGCCCTTCGGATTGACCAACGCCCCCGCTGTCTTCCAGAGGTTCATGAACGACATATTCCGGGACCTGCTCGACCGCTTCGCAATCATATATCTAGATGACATTCTAATTTACTCCCGCAATCCTGCCCAGCACGCCGAGCACGTCCGCCAGGTCCTGCAGCGCCTACGAACCCATGGCCTCTACGCCAAGCTGGAGAAGTGCGACTTCGACCTGCGCTCTGTCGAGTTCCTCGGTCACATTGTGTCCCCGCAAGGGATCCTCATGGACCCGAAAAAAGTAGAAGCGGTCCTGACCTGGCAGGCTCCTCAGAATCGCAAAGACCTGCAGCGATTCCTTGGTTTTGCCAACTACTATCGGCAATTCATCCCGGCCTATGCCTCCCTGACAACACCCCTGACTCAACTACTCCGCCCCAAAGAACCCTTCTGCTGGTCCCCAGAGGCCGATAACGCCTTCTCCACCCTGAAGACCCGTTTTGCCACCGGGCCACTCCTGAGATACCCTGACCCCCAGCTTCCCTTTACGGTGGAAGCTGATGCCTCCAACGTGGCCCTGGGAGCAGTGCTGTCCCAGCGTGAGGAGCCGTCTCAGCCACTCCAGCCCTGCGCCTATTACTCGCGCCAGCTCACGGCTGCGGAAAGGAACTATACCATCTGGGAGAGGGAGTTGCTCGCAATCAAGGCGGCTTTTGAGGTTTGGAGGCACTACCTCGAAGGGGCTCGCCACCCTGTTCAAGTGCTCACTGACCACCGGAACCTAGAGCACCTCCAGACCACCCGCCGTCTCAACCAGCGCCAGATCCGGTGGTCCCTATTCTTCTCTCGCTTTGACTTCCGGATCTCCTACATCCCCCATACCCAGAACCGGAAAGCAGACGCGCTGTCCCGGAAACCGGAATACGCCCCTGCTTCAACTGAGGCCGCGCCCGCTGCTCCCATCCTGCCGCCCTCAGTATTTGCAGCCACCTCCACTTCACCCACACTCGTGGAGGACATTCGTGCTAGCCAGGCCAACGATCCCTGGGTCCAGCAACACCTCCAGGCACTCCAAGACGACTCAGCAGGCGAGTTCACGACTTGAGGCGGTCTCTTGCTACACCGCGAATGCCTCTATGTGCCGCCCGGGCCCTTGCGGGCAGAAGTGCTACGCCTGACTCATGACTCGTTACCCGCCGGGCACTTTGGACAGCATAAGACCACTCACTTGCTGACGCGAGAATTCTGGTGGCCACGAGTGCGCTCCGATGTTGCCCGCTATGTCAGCTCCTGTGATGTCTGTCGGCGGGCCAAAGACGTCCCGGCCAAACCCTCGGGGTTGTTACAGCCCTTGCCCGCACCCTCAGGACCCTGGGACACCATCTCGATGGACTTCATTACAGAACTCCCACGATCCAAAGGTCAGACTTGCATCTTGGTGGTCGTCGACCTATTTACCAAGATGGCCCACTTCATTCCGTGTCCGAAACTTCCCACAGCTCAGGAGACAGCCCAGCTCTACCTGCAACACATCTTTCGTCTGCACGGACTCCCAGCCCACCTGATCTCAGACCGGGGCCCTCAGTTCTCCTCTCGGTTCTGGCAAGCCCTCCATTCCAGCCTGGGTACTCGAGTGCACCTGTCCTCAGCCTACCACCCACAGACTGATGGTCAGACAGAGCGCACCAATGCCACGCTAGAGCAATATCTCCGCTGTTACACCTGCTACCAGCAGGACGACTGGACCAGTCTGTTGCCTCTAGCGGAGTTTGCATACAACAACGCGTTCCACTCGTCCACCCAAATGACCCCGTTTGCTGCAACCTACGGGTACCACCCTCGGTTCTTCCCGGCGATCCTGCCACCCACGAATGTCCCCGCCGTCGAGGCCTACCTGCAAGAACTCCGCGCCAGCCAAGACTTGCTCCGGGAGCAGCTACAGCGGGCCAAGGAAGCCTATAAACTGGCTGCGGACCGGAAGAGGCAGGAAGGCCCCCCAATCCAGCCAGGGGATCAGGTGTGGCTCTCAACTCGCTACCTGCGCCGGCCTGGTCGGTCTCACAAGCTGGATGCGCGGTTCATTGGACCCTACCCCGTCACGGACCAAATAAACCCCGTCGCCTTCAGGCTCCAGTTGCCACCCCACCTCCGCATTCACCCTGTGTTCCATCGCTCCCTCCTTGTTCCAGCTGCACCCCCTGACCCAGCTCGGCCTCCTTGCCCACCGCCGCCACCACCGGTGTTGGTGGATGACGAGGAAGAATATGAGGTGCGCCAGATCCTGGACTCCCGGTACCATCGTGGAGGCCTCCAATACCTGGTGGACTGGGAGGGATATGGCTCAGAAGACCGGTCTTGGGAGCCCGAGGACAATCTTCATGCCCCGGACTTGGTGCACCGGTTCCACAACGACCACCCCGACCTTCCAGGTCCCTCGACGGAGGGGGGCCCTGGGGGGGGGGATAGTGTCATGGGTGCTGGGGACCCTGCAGAGGAAGTTGAGTCTGACGAGGAAACTGTGCCCCTGCCACCTGCACCAGTGCCCCTGCCTCCTGCTGGAGAAGATCCCAGCCCCCCTGCCTCGCCCTCTCGGGTGGCTCGTGTGCGTGACCGCCTCCGGCAGGACCTCAGGGATCGGAGGAGGGCGGCACGCTCACAAGCAAGACGCTCCCTGAGCCCTGAGTTCTGAGAGGATTCTGGCCCTCCTAAGAGCAAGGATGCTTGAGTTATGACAGGATCCTGGCTGCCTCCCTGAGCCAGCAATTAGCCCAAACGGGCAACAGCCAGCAGAGGGCTATATAGCTGTGGGCTTTGGGAGGAGGCTTTGTGGAAGCAACTAGTCATCTCCCTGACATCCTAGCATCCACTCCGGCTTGACTTTGGTTCCTGACTCCCTGACTTTGGCTTTTGACTTCTGGACTCCCTGACCTCGGCTTCTGGACCTCGGACCTGCGATACTTGTACACTGATTTGGATTTGGCGCCTCAGACCCTCCTGCTTACTGGCTACAGACCTCGGACTGCCTCTGGACTTTGCCTGACCCGGCCCCAGCCATGACAAAAGCTCATTATGTCCCTCTTTTCCACCTTTCTTTGTAAAAACTTATCAGGATTAGATAAGAGAGTACTGGCCAAATCCATTGTGTCTGTTAAAACCTTCCCCTTCTTTCCCATCTAGGGGGGGAGGGTGGAAATAGTGTGGAAATATTTTTGTGCTATTTTGAATTCTCATCTCCTGATTTTGGGTCTAAAAGATATAATTTCAAAAGTCTTTCATTACCAAACCTTTTTCTAATATTGCAGTCTCTCACAGACAGCCTCTCCCCAGCCAGAGAAATACCTGGATGGAAGATGTGCATACTACTTTGTTTTTGTAAGGTCGCCAGTCTCCAGGTGGGACCTGGAGGTCTCTCCCGAAATCATAGCCTTTTCCCCAATACATTGAGGCTAAAGCCTCTGGAGGGAATAGGTGTCCAAGGAAATGAACTGCATGCCTTGTGATTCTCACATCTGATTCTATATTTCAGGAATCTCCAGCCTGGAGCTGGCATCCCAAAGTTCTACTTACAGCCAATCCTTCTCCGCTGGAGAGACTCCTCTGCCTGTAAACTGCCCTAATACCAGGAGTTCTCCTAGGTTAGAAGCTTGCCTTCTGTTATCTATTTTTGCTTTACCCTTTTGAGTCTTAGAATAATCTTCTAGTGACTGGTAAACCCTTTTAAAATAGTCAGCCTATGATTTCCATTGTTCTAAGGAAATGGTGCACCTAATAGAGAATCCTTTTTGTTATTTCTAGTAGTTTTCTTATACAGGGCAATGTTTTAAACTTTACCTCACAAATTTTGGTTCCTACAAGCAGTATAGGACATCTGTACATTTCCTTGGGGTAAACTTACCCTCTCCCTGTGCTTTTTCTCTCTTCAGCTTCCAGACCTCATACTCTTGTTTTTTGGCAGAATTCCTGAAAGTTCTTGGTCTCCATTAGAAATCTGGATTCCTCAAATGTATTTCAACTATTGATATCTTCATTTGCCCTCTGAATGTCATTTGTAGTTATGTTCCATCTATGATCAATCTTCCCCTTTCTAGCTATTTGGTGCAGCTTGAGTTTTAATTGTTGTTTAATCCAGTCTGCCTGTGGAAAGAGGTATCCACATGTTCTTAAAAGGCCCCACCTTGTGGGCTCAGTATATCTTGTTAGAGTCAGACTTTTCTGAGTGAACACCCTTTTCTATTTTCCATGTTCTCAAGGAAATGAGCCATAACCTGTTAGATTCTTAATGTAGATCCCTCAGGGTACATTTCTGATCATGATTTTCTTCTTGCTACTAAATGTCCTTTTGTGTTATTTTTGCCTCAATAAAGGCCCTTCAATTTAAGTCTTGTTGTATTATGCTCAACTTTTGGTCTACTTGGTATTTCTGACAGCGTGTTGCCTTCCAGCAACACATTCTTTGCACTCTGTGTATGCACAGAGGAAAATCATTCTCTGGCACAAGCCTTAAACCTGGAGCATTGTGCCATCATCCTAGTTCTACCTTTTACTCCATGAAAGGTCTCTTCTTAAAGGGATATGCTTTCGTGCTTCTAGTCTTTCTTTTGACTTGTCCTTGCAACAACTCAGCATTTTAATCTTGGTCCTACAGATGCCTTGACACATCTTTTCTCTTTTTATGCATTGTTTTAGTGTGTCTATCAAGGTATTAACCATGATTTGCTTTCTAGGATGTTGTAACCGTTTTGTTAAGTTTGCTCATCTTTTCTTTCAATATAGATGTGCAGGGAATCTGGACCTGCAAATCAAGTCTAATGCATGCTCAGTAGTTCTAAAGGTTGTTGATAGTCCTGTTAAGAATTGTTTTATGTATGTGTAACCATTATGTTCCTTTTCAGAATCCTTGTTTTGTTAAGTTTTTGTTGAAATCTATGCTCACATGTGAGACCCCCATGCCAAGATCGTTTTAGCTGAACTAGCCCAGAGACAAACTGGATTTAGTGGGACCTGATCAGCTCACTAGTGTCCGGGTTTTTAATTTCTCTGCTCTAGCTCACCTGTCATTTTGGGTATGATCCCTCTCATATGAAGCTTGCTAGCATTGTTCTATTGAGGCCTCAGTTTTTGTTTTTGAAGTTTTTATATTGTTTTGACAATTTATTATATTCCAAGGCTATAGCAAAGGTTTTCTTTTGTCTCTTCTTTATGGAACTATTTTCATCATATGGGGGACGCCCCAAACTATGGTCATTTTCCTGGATTGTGCACAATGTGTTATTTTAAGTTTTATGTTGCAACAACGTATATTTGGGATTGTGTTTTCTGAATTATGTATGTTACTTCCCTTCCTTGCCGAGGAATAAGTCCTGAATGCTTAGTGACTAGGCAAACCTGCCCAATGCGGGCCCCTCACATGACATATGTAAGCTTGTGACGTAAAAGCTCACTGGTCACCATACTCTGGACAGGAGGACAATGTTAACGACACTCGGTTTCGAATGTTCCACTATCAATATGCATTGCCGGGTATGTGTTTTTGTTGTGGTGCCAACCGTACCTTGAAAACTGCCCTGGCTGTTCTTGAAAAACAGAAAGGGGGAGAACCCCCCTCCACTGTCTCCTGTGAAATGCTCTTAGCACAAACCCTCTTTACTATTAATCACTTACTATTGATCACTTGAATTTATGTTTTTCTCAGCAGTCAAGCCCACTGGGGTCGGGGTGTTCTGATCTTGTCTTTGTAGACCCACAGTTAAGTGGGGGTCCCGAGAAGTGGGGTACGGGGAGGGCAGCCGCTGCAAGTCTCACAGGCATTTTAACCTTGGGCGGCTATTCTAATATAGTAGCGCAGGAGAACCGCGCTTCCATCATTGGACTCACCTGCCGTCTAGAACAATCCATTAATGCAACTACCTCCATTATTCGTGACCTACAGAAGGAAATCTTCAGTCTGCACCAAATACAGTTGCAGCACCGGCTTGCCCTGGACTATCTGTTGGCACGCCAAGGAGGGTTTTGCAAGATTGTTGGACCAGCAGCCTGTGAGGTACGGTTTCAAGACTTCAACCGAACCATCGAGGAAGAGTTGAAGCACTTGCACAACCTCATTGCGGATAATGCACTCCGTCCTGAGTGGGACCCTTTTGCTTGGCTAACCTCCCTGCTCCCAGACCCTACTTGGCTCTGACAAGTGATTTGTGCCATAATTGTAATTGTTGTTCTTTTAATCATTGCCTGTTGTTGTATTCAGTGCCTTCCTAATTTGCTGCAAATGTATACGCGTTCTAAGGAAACATGGCAACGGCGTGCATTGTATTATGCTTATCATCAGCTTAAAAACAAAAAGGGGGAGATGTAGGGGTGCAGGAACAGTATCAGACATCACGCTGGCAAACCACGTGGCTTGCCTGTGCTGCCTGCACCTTGCAGGGCCCCAACCGAAACTGCTTCGTGTGCATTGTACTTTGCCCTGGCACTGCACTGTTGTAAAAGGGTATCAATCATTACCTGAGCCAACGCCTGGCTTACAAGGATATAAAATAAAGCAAGCGCTCCTGGCTCGAGAGAGCAGCCTTTTTCCCCACGGTCGTCTCATCTGGTTTCTTGACTCCCACAGCTTCTTGGCTCCCACAGTATCTTGACTCCCACAGCTTCTTGACTCCCACATTCACTAGGAGCAGCCACGTTGTTCTGCCAGCTCACCGCCCCACCATTCAGCCTGACTCCTGCAGATTTAAAGGCACACACACCTCCTAAAAAGCAAGCCATTTCCAAACTTCTTCTAGTCTTCCAAAGTGGAAAGGCGCATGGTGGCTGTTGGGGCTGGCGAGCTGACTGGGAGTGGGGAGGAGCCTGCAAAACCAGGGGATCTCCCACTGGGGCCTGGGGATTGGGAAGCCTGGCTTCGCTTCTGTGCCACAGTTGGGCCTGGAGTGGCTCCCAAGCTCTGCCACTGCCTTGGACACAGCACACAAAGGCAGGCATGTTGTCTGCACATGTACAAACACCACTTTTGTTTGGGGGATTTCTCCAGTTTCTAAGCTTGTTTAAAAAAAGAGAGAGAGAGACATTTCACCTGAAAGGCCAGCATAAAGTAAATATCACCTATGAAAGAAACAAATCACGACAAGCCTAGCTGCTAGACTACCTTGCAGGGTTGGAGGATCACATGGAGGAAAATGAAGCTGCACTTGCTGCCTGAGCTCCTCTTGGAAAAGGTGGCATGAGAATATTTATGGGGCTTGATGACAACCTGCCCTGGAGGTGGCAATCCCCCGCTGAAATATGTTTGGGTTCCCTTTTCCTCCATTTGTGCTGTTATGATGGAATCAATATGACTAGCAGAACAATACTTAGCGGCTTCATTCCCTCCTCAAAAAAAATTACAGCAGAACAACCAGACTGTAATTATAAGTTATGTTTTCAATTATACTGTAGTAGAATACCGTACACTTGAATACCATCTTTCCACAGCAGTTATTTCAGGGGCCTGCAGGCAAACTGGGCAGAAAGGAGGTGAAAAGTAGAATCATTCTTTTCTCAAAAGTGTGTGTTGGTTGCCGTCTGAGCTCAAAAAAACTTAGGAGGAGAGTCTTTTATCAAGAATGAGAGTTCTTGTTTTCCCCACAGTGAACCTGGCTAATTAGAAGAAGAAAGCTTTTTGAGTTTCCATTGTAACTAGGGAAGAACCGAAAATTATGAGTTATCTGTAGGGCTCATTTTGTAGAAAAATAGGTGGTGGAGCAGCTCACTAGCATAACCCATTAGCATATGTTTCCCCCCCCCCCCCAGCCAAAAGCAACCCAATGCAAGAAAGGAGAGCCCTGGGCGAGTGAGTCCTGCTTGGGCTGGCTAGAGATCCAGCCAGTCCAAGTAGGCCTCGCTCGCCTGGGACTCTCCTGGGCCATCCCCACCCCCAGTTAAAGGCCAGCAAGCCATCTGCCACCCAAAATCACATAAGAAGTGGAGAAAGGGTGGTGCAGGCTTCTCCAGGGGTTAATGGGGGCTGCTGGGAGTGTGGCAAAGCTCCTGGTGGCTGGCTAGCTGCCCACTCTCCCAATCCAGGAATTGTTATGCAGATGCACCTACTATTGGTGGTGCAAGGTAGGTGGGAAGGAAGAGAGGGAGCTGTCAGAAAGGTTCAGGAGTTGGGCTGCTGTGAGCTCCTCCCCCTGCCCCGGGCCCTGCCACTTGCACTATAAACATCAGTTGGCTTCATTGTCTCTCCTGATGACAATATGTTGAAAATTTGCGCTCCTACTTAAGGAATACTTGTAGAAAGCCTCCTATGGAACTGAGGGCTAGAACACATAAATATAAGAGTCATGAGTTAGGACACAGGTGTACGATTTGATTTGTTGTCACACATTGGGTTGGTGTAACTCACACCACAGGGTTGGTGTGTTACTCTGTGCAGCTCCAAATGCCAGAGGGGGGGGGCTTCAGACAGGGGACTTCTCTCCCTCAGCATTTCTGCCATTCGAAATGTAAATGGAATAGGGTTGCCAGCTCGGGGTTGGGAAATACCTGGAGGTTTTGTGGTCGGAGCCTGAAGATGGCAGGGTTTGGGGATGGGAGGGACTTCAGTGGGGTAGAATGCCACAGAGTCCACCTTCCCAAGCGGCTATTTTCTTCAGGGAAACTGATCTTGGTCTCCCAGAAATCAGTTGTAATAGAAGAAGAAGAAGATTGCAGATATATACCCTGCCCTTCTCTCCGAATCACAGAGCAGCTTGCAATTTCCTTTATCTTCTTCCCCCACAACAGACACCCTGTGAGGTGGGTGCGGCTGAGAGAGCTCTCCCAGAAGCTGCCCTTTCAAGGATAACTCCTATGAGAGCTACGGCTGACCCAAGGCTATTCCAGCAGGTGCAAGTGGAGGAGTGGGGAATCAAACCTGGTTCTCCAAGATAAGAATCTGCGCACTTAACCACTACACCAAACTGGCTCTCCAGCCACCACCTTGAGGTTGGCAACATAGATTGAAAGGAGGGAGTGGGGAAATGGGAAAATGAGGCTTTCTCTCTAGAGACACACACAAATCCTTCTGGAACGATCACTTGACTCAGTGTATTTATGAGAACTGTTGTGTCATGAGTGGTGGTGATGAGTGATGGTGATCATGTGTCATGGATGCTGGTGATCGTGCTGAGCCCCTGCCAGAGATGACAGCGCTGTCAGAGCGTGCTGAGCCCCTGCCAGAGATGACAGCGCTGTCAGAGATGACAGCGCTGTCAGAGCAGCAGATGACCGCTGCTGCCACCATCTGAGTCATCATTCCCTACACCTGACCCAGCAGCAGCAAAGAGAAAGCCTGCTTGACTCACCTCCGCAGGTAGCTTGACTGAGAGACCGACTCCACCAGAACTTAGCGACTTGTTCTTGAGACATACGCCTGCAGGGGAGGCAGTTGCTGAGCCCCGAGTACTAACAGGAGCCCCACCACCTGCTAGTTGAAGGATTGCCAGAGGCCATTTAGCTCTTGCTTGGGACTGGGCTCTCTGTGGAAGAAACAGGTCGCATCCACGCTGGTTCCTTGGACCTTGCCCCGGCTTCCAGACCCCCTGCTTTGGGCGACCACGCTCTCAGACCCTCAACTTGGCTCCTGGCTTCTGACTCAGCTCTTGTTCTGACTCTCCTGGCTATGACCTCAGACCAGACCTGGACTCTGCTCCCGGACCGTGCCCAGCCCCTGACATTCAGTCACCGGGAGATTGCTGAGGATGTGCTATGAGGAGACCACAAGTTGGGGCCCAAAAGAAATCATGACTCGGAAACTTGCCCCTGACTATAATCTCTTGATGTGAATTCTTGCATATAAGTCTACATATTTCACAATAATTAACACAACATCAGAGTATTTATATTAAGAAAGTGTTTATTATTGATTATACATCAATTATACACCAAGAGGGGATTGGATAAACATATAGAGCAGAGTCCATCAGTGGCTATTAGCCACAGTGTATTGTTGAACTCTCTGTCTGGGGCAGTGATGCTCTGCATTCTTGGTGCTGGGGGGGGGGAGCAACAGCGGGAGGGCTTCTAGTGTCCTGGACCCACTGGTGGACCTTCTGATGGTGCCTGGGTTTTTTGGCCACTGTGTGACACAGAGTGTTGGACTGGATGGGCCACTGGCCTGATCCAACATGGCTTCTCTTATGTTCTTATGTGACGCAGAGTGTTGGACTGGATGGGCCATTGGCCTGCTCCAACATGGCTTCTCTTATGTTCTTATGTGACACAGAGTGTTGGACTGGATGGGCATTGGCCTGATCCAACATGGCTTCTCTTATTTTCTTCTGTGACACAGAGTGTTGGACTGGATGGGCCATTGGCTTGATCCAACATGGCTTCTATTATGTTCTTATGTGACACAAAGAGTTGGATCGGATGGGCCATTGGCCTGATCCAACATGGCTTCTCTTTTCTTCTGTGACACACAGTGTTGAACATATGAAGCTGCCTTATACTGAATCAGACCCTTTGATCCATCGAAGTCAGTATTGTCTTCTCAGACTGGCAGCGGCTCTCTAGGGTCTCAAGCTGAGGTTTTTCACATCTATTTGCCTGGACCCTTTTTTAGTGGAGATGCCAAGGATTGAACCGGCGACCTCCTGATTCCCAAGCAAATGCTCTACCATGGAGCCACCATCCCTCCCCTGCTCTCCAGGGTCTCAAGCTGAGGTTTTTCACACCTACTTGCCTGGACCCTTTTTAGTTGGAGATGCCGGAGATTGATGGATGGGCCACTGGCCTGATCCAACATGGCTTCTCATGTTCTTATACAGAGAACTTAAGTGTTTTTCATAACTGCCAAGAGGTTGGCACCCCTATCAATGGTAGATTTGTTAGTATGTTGCAAGGGAGAAATTCCTTCCAAAATAGTTGTTAAACTACTCAACTGCTTCTGACACCCATAAACTAAGATTGTTTCTGTGTGGCTTTTGTAAAACCTGTACAGATGATATGGTTAAATTCTTCTTTGCTGTTCTTTAAAAAAAATTCTTCTGGGCTGTTGAACCTGAATAAAGTGAAAGCAAAAGCTACATTTTCCAATTAAGGAAAGAGTTTAAGTGAGAGAATCTGGGTTCCTAGAAAAGCCTTTTCCCTGCTCTGCTTCCTTTGATTGTCAGCTGCACACGGAGACATTCATAGAAATGTGGCGATGGATCCTGCGGAAAGTGTGGTTTGGGGAAGGGAGGTACCTGAGTGGAATAGAGTCCACCCAGCAAAGCAGCCATTTTCTCCAGGGGGACTGATCTCTGTAGGGTTGCCATGTCCCTCCGGGCAGCCTGGCCTGGGCCATCCTCTTTCTCCTGGCAAGTCCCCCCACTGGCCAACTGATACGATTGGAGCCTGGTGTGGGGGGGGACCCACACCTCCACTGGGGGGTGGGGCTGGCAACCCTGGATCTCTGTAGTCTGGAGATCAGATGTAACTTCCAGAGATCTCCAGATCCCAACAACCTTGCTGTTCTCCAAAACCAATTGTGTCAAACATGCAGCCCTGGGGCCAAATCAGGCCCCCGGAGGGCTCCTATCAGGCCCCTGAACAACTGGCTGTCATCTGCTTCCTTCTCCCTCTCTCTGGCTTCCTTCTGCACCTCAGCTTGTTTTGCCAGGCTTTCTCAATTACATAGGAGCCACAGAGTGAAGCCTCTATTTTCTCCATTGGCTGAGGCTCCTCCTTTGCTCTCGCAATCATATAGCAGAGCTACTGAGCCAAGTATCTCTTTCTTCTATTGACTGAGGCTCCACCCCCTCCTGGTCACCTAGGGAAGGAAGGAAAGAGCCAGAGTTTCCTTTGCCCAGTTCCCTGGATCCCATGGGAGAAATACGAAGAAAGGACCTTTAAGACCAAGTGCTAATGTTTAATCATGTTTTAAGGTTTGTTTTTTTAAAAAAATCTTTAATTGTTCTTGTGTCCTTTATGAAGTTTATATCTCTGCTTATATTTATCTTAAATAGGTACATACATGGCCCAACTCAACATGGCCCAGCTCGACAAGGTCTCATTTATGTCAGATTCGGTCCTTATAACAAAGGACCCCTGTACCCTGCCATCTCTCTCATTCTCTCCCATACAGGAGCATGCAATATTTTTCTTAAGGTATTCCAAGCACAGCTGAGACTGTCTTTTAAGAAGTCTCCTAGCTTGGTTTCCGCACCAAAAAGGGGTCAGATAAGCAGATGACCAATCTTCTGAGTCTTTTGAAGTTTCCTCGCCGCAATCACTTCCTCAGAGAAACTGCTGGTTGCTCGCCATACTGTATTACCTCTGGCAGGACGAGCTCTCTGATAAATAAGTGGCAAGAAAATGGTAGGGAATTTGAGCAGGGGGGAAAAACAGGAGCTATGGTAATAGCTTCAGAAATTACAGGTTGATGGATAAAGAAATGAAGCTGTAAGATCCGAAGGCCACACTGCCTTAAGTGGGGATATTCAGTAAATACGGTAGTGACTGTTATTATTAGATTGTGTGAATTACAGTGATAGCCCACATTATAGTTAAAATGTATTATTTTCTGCACTGAATGAAACAGCACACAAAAACGTGTTTAATTTTCTGCAGTGGAAGAATGAACTTTGGGGGGGGGGGGAGTCTTACTTTCATGATAGGCCTTTATAGGGAGCATTTCTTTGTTGGTTTGTTTATCTAAAAACGACATCTATGCATAAAACCAACTGCAGCATGATCAAACCATCCAACTCAGGGACAGACTAGGTGCGATGGTGTCTTTGCGGCTGCCACAAGGACACATCACCATTTATTCTGGGTTTAAGAAATGCAACCACATTTCTTCAGATGTCTTCAATACCTGCATGCACCCAAAAACCCAGAATAAAACTTTGTTGGTCTTAAAGGTGCCACTGGATACTCACTCACCCACCCACGGTTGTTTCAGCATGTGAAAAGGACCTTTGATTTGATTGATTTGATTCATATCCCACCCTCCCTGCCTAAGCAGGCTCAGGGTGGCTCACAGCCTATAATAAAATCACAATAAAACTGTGAAATTGAGCGTTAATTAAACAATTAAAACAATTAAACAGTATAAAACAGTCCAGGGGTAATTACCATTTGGTTACAGATGGCGTTCAGTATTCTCATGCATCCTTTAAAGCTGATCTATCGGCAGGTTCAGTTAAAAGCCAACTGAAACAATGTCGTCTTGCAGGACTTGCGGAACTGGGCCAGGTCCTGCAAGGCTCTGACCTCCTGCGGCAGCTGGTTCCGCCAATGGGGAGCCGCGATTGAGAAGGCTCTTCCCCTAGTTGTTTTCAGTCTTGCCTCCCTTGGCCCGGGGATCAATAGTAAGTTTTGCACTCCAGATCTACTCCACTCCACTCAATAATAAGTTTTGCACTCCACATGTACCTCTGGGGAACATGTGGGGAGAGACGGTCCCCACGGTAGGCAGGTCCTCGGCCATGTAGGGCTTTAAAAGAGATGACCAGCACCTTGTTGCAAATCAGGTATACTACTGGAATCCGGTATACTTCCTTGAGGAACATGAGGGGGAAAGGGTAGTAAGAGGAGCCTCACAGTACCAAATTCCATGGGGTGGGGCACCACCTCCTAAGTCTCCCATCCCACACTGATTGTGCAATTCGAACTCTTCAGGTTCTCACACTAAGAATTCTATGAATGAGACTGGTAATACAATCCTAAACAGATAGATTCAAGTGGGTTGCTGGTCTGGTCTGAAGCAGCAGAACAAAGTGTGGGTCCAGTGGCACCTTTAAGACCAAGAAAAGTTTAACCTGGGTATAAGTTTTTGTGTGCATGCAGATATTGAAGAAAGGTGGAGATAGCTGAAGAAGTGTGCATGCACACAAAAGCTTATACCCAGAATAAAACTTGGATGGTCTTAAAGGTGCCTCTGGGCTTCAAAACTGCATTGTTATCCTCAATAGAGTTATACCCTTTGATGGATTTGGAAGGGTGTTTGCACAGTAATAGTTATTATTCACCATTTTTCGGAATGAAGCATTGTCACTTATCATCACCTCCCATTTATACAAATGCTTTTGGTAAATGTACCAGTTAGGGGGTAGAGACTGCTGTGGACCCTTATAGCTGTGAAATCGTCTCTCCTCCTGTGCTCTGCCATGACAGTTTCACCCATCTGAGCAAGGACTTCTACAGGAGTCAACCTGCCAAGGGGCAAAATCAACCACTGCCCGGACGCGTGCCTTCACTGTTGTGGCCCCTGCCTCGTGGAATGGCCTGTCTGGGGAAGTCAAGAAAGTTCCCATGCTCCTAGCTTCCTGGAAACCTTGCAAAATGAAATGATTGAAGAGGGCTTTTCAATGCAGGCAAGAGTCACACTGCAAAAAGTGTTTCACGGAGTTGCTTGGATAAACTGTTAGGGATTGTGGTCTATACTACTGTTGTTAGCTTGCTGAAATTAGGACCCTACTATGTAATTTTGGCATCATTTAATGTGTCGTGTTAACACTTTGCTTCTGCTTTTTTCAGATTGGTTCTACAACCCTAATCCTGTTGTATTGTTTATACAATAATTTCCTATCCTGTCAATTATATTGACTCACTCTGTGTAGTCTGCCTTCGGTTCAGCTGAGACAGGTGGACTATAAATAACGTAAATAATAAATACCTGAGAATCTCCCAAGAGGGCTGTGATGGACAGGGGGCACCCAGGCCCCCTGCTGTCAGTCAATCAGTCTGTAGGGTTGCCAGCATAACTTGGAGTTTGTTAAAATTAGCTTTTCTAAGTCCAGCCTATATGTAGGATTGTGTCCAGCTTTTCCATTCCCCGAGACCTTAAATTCCAAAATTACATGGTCACTACTACCCAGAGGACCCACCACTTTCACCTCATCAACCAGTTTTTCCCTGTTGGAGAAAATCAAGTCCAAAATAGGAGACACTCCCCCCCTCCCCCGCGCTCGTTTCCTCCGCCACTTTCTGGGAAATAGAGTTGTCAGCAAGAAAAGTCAGGAATTTATTGAACATATGAAGCTGCCTTATACTGAATCAGACCCTAGGTCCCTCAAAGTCAGTTTTGTCTACTCAGACGGGCAGCGGCTCTCCAGCTGAGGTTTTTCACGCCTCCTTCCCTGGACCCTATTTAGTTGGAGATCCCGGGGATTGAACCTGGGACCTTCTTCTTCATCAAGTAGATGCTCTACCACTGAGCCACCGTCCCTCCCCTTGGACATGAGCATATATGAACATCTGAAGCTGCCTTATACTGAATCAGACCCTTGGTCCATCAAAGTCAGTCTTGTCTACTCAGACTGGCAGTGGCTCTCCAGGGACTCTCAAGCTGAGGTTTTTCACACCAATTTGCCTGGACCATGTTTTGGAGATGCCAGGGACTGAACCTGGGACCTTCTGCTTCCCAAGCAGATGCTTTACCACTGAGCTACCGTCCCTCCCCTTATTAGACCTTTCATTTTAGCAGAGTTTGACTTCCAACAGATACCAGGGTAATGGAAAGCTCCCATGAGCCCTGTGTCGCATCTCTTGGAGAACTTTGTAATCTCATCTAGGAGTGTCTTATCCAAGCCCTCTGCCTGGCTTGCTGGTCTGTGAAGAAATGCATTTTTTTTTTCTCCTTTTGAGGTCTGAAATGAGCAAAACCTTCACTCTGAGGCCGTTTTCCCACTGACCTTACTCCGGAACGACGTCCCTCTTCACCGCGCAGCGTCTGCACGCATTTCCCACCAACTGCTGCGCACAACCAGGAAGTGCCGCGGCTTTTGCGTCGCAGATGTAAACCACTAAAAACCAGTTTACATCTGCGACGCAAAAGCCATGGCTCTTCCTGGTTGTGCGCAGCAGTTAGTGGGAAATCCGCACAGACACTGCGCGGTGAAGAAGGACGTCGCTCCGGAGTAAGGTCAGTGGGAAAACGGCCTGAGTTTTGAAAGTTTTTTCTCTCTCTCTGGGCACAGAACAGGCAGGAAGGGGGAAGGTCAGTTTCATTGCTTTCCTGACTTACATCAACTTACTTTCATACAAATGCTAATAGGTCTAGACAATGGACTGGCTGAAGCTCCCCCTACATCACTTCCAGGTCACGTTGACGTTACAGAGGTTTATTGCTAAAATGTTGGGTGTTCCTTCCTTGTCTGGGGGGGGATTCTCTCCCTTTGGCCAGCTGGCCATGGAAAAGATGAGGGGCCTGGCAGCAAGGGACCCCCTCCCCAACCTGGGGACTGGCATCCCACCCCACCTGCTCACCAAGTCTGAGAGTATTTGAGCATTTGAACCACTCTGAGGTTGGACTCTATGGCATTATAACCTGGTGAAGCCCCTCCCCTGCCCAAACCCTTTCCTCTCTAGGCTCCCCCCCCCCAAGCTCCAGAAATTTCCCAACCAGGAGTTGGCAACGCTACTCTGAGGTGGTACAGCTTAGACTCAGGAGCCCCCCCCCTCTCCTTAGTAAGAATGAAGGTTTCGTGTCAACGTTAAGAACTCTGATCGGACTAACCAAATTTGTTATAGAATGCTCAGGATATAGAGCACCTGCTGTGCTTCTATTATTCCAGCTGTCTTCGGATCGCCTCTCTTTTTCTGGCTCATACGCAGGTTGTGCCATGATGCCGCCCAGTTACACTTATAGAAACTGATGCTAAAATGTCTTTGAGCAAGATAGCATCAGACCTTGATAGAGAGTTGCAGTTGACATTTGTATGAACTGTGCCATTAATGGAAGAGATTGTGCTTATTGTGTGAAGCAATTTGTTATTCTTTTAATAGACATTAACACTATTACACTGATGGCATTATGACACTCTTGTTTAAAATGTCTTTTGGAATGCTAAAGATGGGTCACTAGTCCTGCACCTACAAATCCCAGGAGTCTTGAGGGGCAGAGACTGAGGGGGCAGACGCATCACAATGCTGTGATGTCACTTCCTGGTAAACACTGGGAAGTGACATCACAGCCCCAGTGACACTCTAGGAATTCCCTCAAACTCTATGGTAAATACCATAGAGATGAGTGGAAGTTCCTTAGATCATTGTGGATGCTGTAGTGTCAAAGATGTCATCCCCCAATTTTTCTCCCACTGCTCAATTAATCAAGGACAGGCAACCGAGGGTGAGAGCAAGGGCAAGGGTTAAGCCACTGCAGTTGGGCAAATGATAAGCCGACTGAAGAGTGGGAAAGCGAATGCAGTTAAATCAGAACCCAACAAGATGTTCCACCAGGAGAATCTAACAGACTGTTTTTAAATGACCTTGTAGTGTTCAGAAGGGCTTGCAATGGATAGAATTTCAGTGGATTCTTCTGTCGATATTTTTTGTTCTTGTTGTTCAGTCACACAGTCGAATCCGACTCTTTGCGACCCCATGAACCAAGTCACGCCAGGCCCTCCTGTCTTCCACCATCCTCCGATGTCTGCTCAAATTCATGTTTGTTACATCAGGAACGCTGTCCAGCCATCTCCTCTTTTGCCGTCCCCTTCTTCTTTTGCCTTCTGTCTTTCCCAGCATCAGGATCTTCTCCAGGGAGTGCTCCCTTCCCATTTGGTGGCCAAAGTCTTTGAGCTTCAGCTTCAGCATCTGACCTTCCAGGGGACAATCAGGGTTGATTTCCCTGAGGATTTAAATGGATTTTAAAATAATAAAATCCAGAGGGGTACCATGTTAGTTTGTTAAAGGGCGGTGTGCAGGGGGAGAGAGACAGCAAAAAGCTGTGTGGTGTCTCGATGCCTGGCAGGTACCTTGTCGTGGGACAGTTTTGTGAAGGAGCCTCCCCTTTGTTAGGGGCAGGATGCAACCCTCTGCTGCGACACACGTGTTAGTGCTTAAAGGGGCACAAGGCTCTGAGACATTTTTTTTTTTAAAGCTAACGATTCTCTTCTGCTCCTTGCCACTGAGCTTTGATGTGCAATGGGTTAGTAGATACCACAAGCCAGTCCCTCGTGTAACATCTCCAAGCAAAACTCCTGGCAGGGCTTGCTCCGAAGACACTGCTGCTGCAGCTGGTTCCTCCCCCAGCCGCCCTGGGCAGCCCCTGGGCTCCCTCCCTTTCCTGCCTCTCGGTCTGGCAGTCGGGCTCTGGACTGCAGAGCAATGAAACCCAATGGCTGCAGCAGGGAGGGGGGATCCGCGCCAAAATGCAGAGTCACAGGCACATAAAAACCAGCTGAGTGGCAGGTCAGCAGAGCTATAAGAATGGAAATCGCTTTGAAGGGTCCCCCCCCCCACCCCACAGACTGAGAGCTGCTCATGAATCCTCCCAGCAACGACGGGCAAGCTCTTTCCCCCCTGTAAAAAGAGACTCATCTTCCCCCGAAGTGCTGCCAAAGCCCGTTGCGATAAATTGCAACCTGATGGCCTGTCACTGGACGTGGCACCGGGGGCACAGATGCTATTACTCCGATGCAAGCCCAGGGTGGCCAAAGTTAATAAAATGTGTGTCACCCCCAAAAGGCAATTGCACTTGCAGCCAAACCAAGGGTCACACTCGAATGCTCCAAACAAGGGATGGGGCAGGAATTCCAGCCCCAAATCTGCTTCGCTCCTCTGTGTGGCCAAGTGCCAAGTAAAAAAGACAGGAGTTGAAGGGAAAGAGCTTGAGGGGGGAGGGGGAGGGATGTTTGCCGGTTACTTAACTTTGGCTAGATTTCTGTTCATTCTTATTCTCCTAGCATCTCTTACAGCAGCCTGCCTGGCTTTTTCAGACAGACGGGTTTCTCACTTTGCCCTGCTATGAATTAAAAATGTCCTTTTTGAGGTATATGCTAAAGGAAACAAATAAGTGAGAAGACTTGGTTCCCCCCACCCCCAAGTGGGAAATCTACTCTATCCCTCCCCCACCCCCCACATACATATTTTTTGAAACAGGAGTTGTTCTGCTTTGGCAAACAATCAATCTTTTTTTCTGTAAACGCCGGCAAACAAAGCCGTAATGCTGTTTGATTTCATAAAGGGCTTTCATTCAAAAACGCCATCAAATGTTGACAGTATTAAAGGTGACAACTGGAGAGCAGCTGAGGCTATTACCAAATGGCATTGCACAAATAACGTTACACTGTTGTCGGGTGGGAAATGAGAGAGAAATCATAAAAAGAACAGTAACTACATTTGAGATGCTGCGCTGTCTAAAGCAGGGATGAACTTCACTCTGAGGAGTATATTTATACTGTTATGGACTCAAGAAGGCCACATCGTGGCTGTGTCGGAGCCTTGTATCTTCTTTTTAACTCACTGATACCTGTTCTGATACCTGTTCCCCATCCTCTGGGGGCCATAGCCCTCTCTCCTTTCTCTGCACCACTACAGATATCTCTTATCCCTGCCGGGGTGTGTGTGTGCATGTGGAATTGTGTATGGGGCAGAGAAAGCAGGAAGACAGAACATTTTCTCCTTCTCCCATAATGCTGGGAGGTACCCAATGCAGTTGACAGGCACTAGATTCAGGATGGAGCCACAATTCAAAAGGAACTCCTTCTTTATGCCACAAGTAATGAAACTATGGGGTTCACTGCCAGCTAGGAGGGCCAGGTTCCGGGCGGCATGTGGAGAACTCCCTCTATTACAATTGATCTCCAGACAGCCAAGATCAGTTTCCCTGGAGAAAATGGCCGCTTTGGAAGGTGGGTTTTGTGGCATTGTGTCCCTCCCCAAATACAGCCCTCTCCAGGCTGCATGCCCAAAAGCTCCAGGTATCCCTGGCCCAGAGCTGACCACTCTGCAGTGGAGGCAGTGATATCGTGAGGCAGATTCCTAGAGGAGAGGCCTATCAGTGGATTCAGCTTCTCCATGGTAGTGCTAGTTGTGATCTCAGGGGAAGACTTGGCCTCTCAGCCCGATTCATTGGCCCTTCAGGTTAGCTGGTTGCCCACTATACGAAACAGGATGCTTCATTCAGTCAACCCCGAGTCTACTCCAGCAGAGTTCTTCTTATGGACTCCTCATCTTTGTTAAAGCTCTCTCTTTTTGTTTCTCTATCCCATAAACGCCTTCATGCCTTCTCTCTCTGCAGCACCACAGGTCTCTCAGCGATCTGTCTCTGTTCTTTATCTGTCTACCCCAAAAGGATTTCTCTGTTTTCTTCCTGTTTTTCTCTGCATCTCATCTCACACCATTTTTTCTCTTTTCTGTACCACTGCTAGTCTTCACCCCATCTCTTACGTCACCCTTTGATCTGTCTGTATTTTTGCTCTATTTCACACACACACACACCTTTTGTTTTGGGGAAAAAACATAGAAAAAGGGCAAGAGTTCAGTAGCTCAGGATACACAATTTGTGGCAGGGGATGAGCTTTTGCTCTTTTCTACTGCTACAGAAAGATGGACACAGCTACCCATCTTGAGCTAATTTTTGACAAACTTAATAGTGACAGAAAATGAGGTGTCACCTCACCAGCACATCGTGTGGCAGGAGACGCTGGCTGACTGTGTCTGTCAGAACTTAAGAACTTCAAACGGATCCCATACTTGGTTTCAAAGCTAGGATTTTATTAGAGAGAACTAAGTACTGGAAGAGACGAGATAACAGTGATGGCAAGGGCCACCACTAGCACAGTTTTATACACTAAAGTAAACACATCACAAAGCCACAATTCACCCCATTGCAAGCACATCTGTCTTCCCACCATCCACTATCAGTAAGGAGGTTGCCTCCTCGTTCTGAAGGCCACACGGCTTGGCTTCAAAGGGCACTAGTGTGAGAATGTGCAGAGACACACCATAATTCAATCTACAGCCCTAAATATTTTGGATACCAGTAGGGCAAGGTTAATTGCTACATAGGCACTCGGGGTTGTTAAGAGGTTACAACATGGAGTCAGTTTGGTTCAGGTACAATCTGAGCATGAACAATACTGAAAGTACAAAGCAGGTACTGGTTACATTACAGTTAAGCCTCAGCAGTAGTTACAAGTTCTGACAGTGTCAAGCTGGAGAGAGGGGTACTACAGACCACCTGACCAACTGGAAGGAGGAGCAGGGTCCCTCCCTCCAAGGTCAAGTCCCATTATTGACAGGATGATGGAGACCACCGACATTGAGGGAAATGTTCTGTGAACACTGGGTTTGATCATTCCCACAGCTTTGCAAATAGTCATGCAGGTGAGGAGTGTCATAGAATCACAGAGTTGGAAGGGATCTCCTGCACAATGCAGGAAACTCAAAAATACCTCCCCCTAAATTCACAGGATCCTCATTGCTGTCAGAGGGCCATCTAGCCTCTGTTGAAACACCTCCAAGGAAGGAGAGCCCCCCACCTCCCGAGGAAGCCTGTTCCACTGAGGAAGTGCTCTAAAGGTCAGGAAGTTCTTCCTCATGTTGAGCTAGAAACCCTTTTGATTTAATTTCAACCCATTGGTTCTGGTCCTGCCTTCTGGATGTCATAAACTCTAAACCGGGTGCAGCCTGGAGAGGGAGGGGTAAGGCTAGGAGGGGCCTCAGCAGTATAAGAAGGCTGTGGAGGGCTGGCTCTGTAAGCAGCCATTTTCTCCAGGGGACCTGATCTCTGTCATCTGAGGATCAACTGCGTCTTGATGTTATACAGGGCCTTCTAGGGAGGCCAGCCTCCAGGGAGAACCTGGGGAATCCCCCCGAATTAGGCCTGTAGGTGGGGGTGCCAGCCGCTAGGTGGGGCCTGGGAATCTCCTGACATTTACAGCTCATCTGCAAACTACAGAGGTCAGCTCCCCAGGATGCTTAGGAGGGTGGAGTCTACGGCATTGTATCCTGCTGAGCCCTGAAATTTCCCAGCCTGGAGCTGAGAACCCATCCCCCCTGCTGCTTGCTTGAGGGGTGGGGATCCTATTTTGTCATTATCTGTTTCACTTTTCCTAAAACACTGATTTTATGTGTGTTTGATTTTTTTATGACATTTTTACTTGATAGGAACTTCAAGTAGCCTTTTTCTGTTGTCATTGTCCCTGTTCATGCAGTCGTTGTTTCAACATTTTTTTTTTCCCCATGGGCAGAGAGAGAATAAATTAAATATGCTGATAGAAAGAGCAAATGGTTTTTTCATATTAAGCCTCTTCAAAAGTTAAAAGAGCTCTGGATCACAAGCCATTACTAATGAGATTAAGAGGGAGAAAACTGATTGCCTACAGCTTTGTAGGATGTAGTCGAGAAACAAGCAATCCTGGCTCGAAAAGCTTCTGAGGCAATTGCTCTGAAAATCTTTATTAAGAGGTTTTTTCTTCTTTTGTGGACACTGGCAAATCGTCCAGTAAAAATTTAATTAAATAACGCAGTATTTCAAAGAGGCAAAAGTTTATCATTTTCCTTTTATATTCAATCCAGACCTTTTACCAGCTGGGGGTGATTCATTCAAGTGACTCAGCCGTTTTTGAACAAGGAAAGAATTTAGGCACTGCCGTGTTAGCCAGAGAGAATGAAAGTGAAGAGTCGGAAATGCAAAATTAATGTCATGAATTATTCTCAGAGGCAGGCAAGCAAGCCATACTTTCAATGTTAGTATTCCACCACCACCACCTTGGTTTTATATCTTTGCCCTTTGTATAGCCATGGACAGAGCTTAGGGTGTCAACGACAGGCTAGGAAATTCTTGGAGGCTTGGGGGTGGAGCCTGGAGAGGGAGGGGTTTAAGGATGGGAGGGGCCTCAGCAGTATAAGCAGGCTGTGGAGGGCTGGCTGTCAGACTCTGTTCATTGATATTCTTCTTGAATGCTGACCACTAACCATACTGATTAATAAAAGATATATGCTTACTAACCCGTATTAGTATAGTAGTAGAAGGGGGGCCAAGTAGAGGCTAGCCCAAGAGTAGCTTCCCAGGAATATCAAAGGTTGCCAGCTAGTCTTTGAAGTAGAAAGCGCCTGGGCAAATTCTCACCTCCCCCCTAGAGGCGGCAAGGACATTGCCGCCGGGAAATGTAACCACCAACTGTAGGAGATAAGGCGGAGCCGTGTGAAATGCATCACATGCAAAGAGAGCCTTTGTTTTGGGAATTGGGGGGTAGATATGAATGCTTTGATGTATAATGTTAAATACCAATGACTCGAACTGCTAGCCATCAGTTCCAATGTCTTTCATGCTGAAGTAACTTTGGAGAATACAATAAATGCAACTTTGTTTCAAATAACTAAGTCTGCTCATTTTGGGAACTTCAATGAACCTTCGCTGACACTGGCTCTGTAAGCAGCCATTTTCTCCATGGGACTTGATCTCTGTCATGTAATTCAGGGAGATCTTCAGGCCCCACCTAGAGGCTGGCAACCCCATCATACAGATCTATCATAACAGATGTAAGGCCCACCTGCCATGTGCTACAACTGGAGTAGCTGCTCTAAGGGAAGAATAACCAGCCGGCAGATCCTTCCCTGTGGAAGTCAGCAGCTGAGGGGCTGGGAGGGGGGAGCTAGAAGAAGAGGGGTGCTTCAGCCTGGCCCTCCTGCCACCCAGCCAGAAGAGGAAGGGAACTGGCAATTGACATTTGACCCAGCAATGGTATTCAGCAGTTCAGAGAACATAATTGTTGGGATGCAGTGATGATATCAGGTAGCTTTTGATAGATGAACATATGAACATATGAAGCTGCCTTATACTGAATCAGACTCTTGGTCCATCACAGTCAGTATTGTCTTCTCAGACTGGCAGCAGCTCTCCAGGGTCTCAAGCTGAGGTTTTTCACACGTATTTGCCTGGACCCTTTTTTAGTGGAGATACCAGGGATTGAACCTGGGACCTTCTGCTTCCCAAGCAGATGCTCTACCACTGAGCCACAGCCTCATTCATGGCTCTCCAGGGTCTCAAGCTGAGGTTTTTCACACCAATTTGCCTGGACCCTTTTTAGTTGGAGATGCCAGGGATTGAACCTGGGACCTTCTGCTTCCCAAGCAGATGCTCTACCACTGAGCCACCGTCCCTCCCCCTAGATGCCATATAGTGATGTTAGGATTCCAAGCTCTGGGTTGGGAGATTCCTGGAAATTTTGTGGGTGGAGCCTGAGAAAGGCAGGGTTTGAGGAGGGGAGGGACCTCAGCAGTTCACCCTCCAAAGCTGCCAGTTTTCTCCAGGCTGCAGTCTAGAGATAGCTGCTGTACCTGGAGAGCTCCACTCCCCCCCCCCAGAATCATAGATTTGGAAGGGACCTCCAGGGTCATCTAGTCCAACCCCCTGCACAATGCAGGAAATTCACAAATACCTCCCCCCCTAAATTCAGAGTATCTGCATTGCTGTCAGACGGCCATCCAGTCTCTATTTAAAAACCTCCAAGGAAGGTGAGCCCACCACCTCCTGAGGAAGCCTGTTCCACTGAGGTACCGCTCTAACAGTCAGGACATTGTTCCTATGTTGAGCCGAAAATTCTTTTGATTTAATTTCAACCCATTGGTTCTGGTTCTACCTTCCGGGGCCACAGAAAACAATTCCACACCACCCTCTCGATGACAGCCCTTCGAGTACTTGGAGATGGTGATCCTATCACCTCTCTGTGATAGAGGTGGAAGATGAGAACTGTGGAAGATGAGAACTTTTTGCCCGCCCCAGAACCACTAATTTTGAAAGGGGTGTTGAAAGACCTGAGTCAGATTGAGGTGACAAAAGAGGAGGTCCTAGAACTGATAAACAAATTAAAAACTAATAAGTCACCGGGTCCGGATGGCATACATCCGAGAGTTCTGAAAGAACTCAAAGATGAACTTGTGGATCTTCTAACAAAAATCTGTAATCTTTCATTGAAATCTGCCTCCGTTTCTGAGGACTGGAAGGTAGCAAATGTCACCCCCATCTTTAAAAAGGGTTCCAGAGGAGATCCGGGAAATTACAGGCCAGTCAGTCTGACTTCAATACTGGGAAAGTTGGTAGAAAGCATTATCAAGGACAGAATGAGTAGGCACATTGATGGACACAGGTTATTGAGGAAGACTCAGCATGGGTTCTGTAAGGGAAGATCTTGCCTCACTAACCTGTTACATTTCTTTGAGGGGGTGAACAAACATGTGGACAAAGGAGACCCGATAGATGTTGTTTACCTTGACTTCCAGAAAGCTTTTGATAAAGTTCCTCATCAAAGGCTCCTTAAAAAGCTTAAGAGTCATGGAGTAAAAGGACAGGTCCTCTTGTGGATCAAAAACTGGCTGAGTAATTGGAAGCAGAGAGTGAGTATAAATGAGCAGTCTTCGCAGTGGAGGACGGTAAGCAGTGGGGTGCCGCAGGGCTCGGTAATGGGTCCCATGCTCTTTAACTTCTTCATAAATGATTTAGAGTTGGGAGTGAGCAGTGAAGTGGCCAAGTTTGCGGATGACACTAAATTGTTCAGGGTGGTGAGAACCAGAGAGGATTGTGAGGAACTCCAAAGGGATCTGTTGAGGCTGGGTGAGTGGGCGTCAACGTGGCAGATGCGGTTCAATGTGGCCAAGTGCAAAGTAATGCACATTCGGGCCAAGAATCCCAGCTACAAATACAAGTTGATGGGTTGTGAACTGGCAGAGACTGACCAAGAGAGAGATCTTGGGGTCATGGTAGATAACTCACTGAAAATGTCAAGACAGCGTGCGTTTGCAATAAAAAAGGCCAATGCCATGCTGGGAATTATTAGGAAGGCAATTGAAAACAAATCAGCCAGTATCATAATGCCGCTGTATAAATTGATGGTGCGGTCTCATTTGGAGTACTGTGTGCAGTTCTGGTCGCCGCACCTCAAAAAGGATATTATAGCATTGGAGAAAGTCCAGAAAAGGGCAACTAGAATGATTAAAGGGCTGGAACACTTTCCCTATGAAGAAAGGTTGAAACGCTTGGGACTCTTTAGCTTGGAGAAACGTCGACTGCAGGCAGTGCAAGGTGACATGATAGAGCTTTACAAGTTAATGCATTGGATGGAGAAAGTAGAGAAAGAAGTACTTTTCTCCTTTTCTCACAATACAAGAACTTGTGGGCATTCGATGAAATTGCTGAGCAGACAGGTTAAAACGGATAAAAGGAAGTACTTCTTCACCCAAAGGGTGATTAACATGTGGAATTCACTGCCACAGGAGGTGGTGGCGGCCACAAGCATAGCCACCTTCAAGAGGGGCTTAGATAAAAATATGGAGCAGAGGTCCATCAGTGGCTATTAGCCACAGTGTGTATGTATGTGTGTGTGTGTATATATATATATATATATATATATATATATATATATATATATATATATATATATATATATATATATATATATATAAATTTTTTGCCACTGTGTGACACAGAGTGTTGGACTGGATGGGCCATTGGCCTGATCTAACATGGCTTCTCTTATGTTCTTATGTTCTCTCAGCCACCTTCTCTCCAGGCGAAACATGCCCAGTTTTCCTTCAACCTTTCCTCATAGGACTTGGTCTCCTTCTTAAAATGTGGTAATCAAAACTGGACATAATATTTCAGGTGAAGTCTCACCAGAGCAGAGTAAAGCGATACCATCAGTTCACATGATCTGGACTAGGGATGTGCAAAAAAAAAAAAAAAATTCGGTAGTACACGGATTCGGAAATATACGGGGGGGGGGGGATACGGAATCCCGTATGTTTCTGAATTCCGTAGTCGGAATAGCCGCATATACGGTAGATGCGCGGCTATTTCCGAATATACAGCCCCATTATACCCTATGGGCCATTGAAATCAATGACAAATAGGGTATATTTGAAGCTGCCTGGAGGGGAGGGGGTTTGAGGGAGAGCCCCCAAGTCCCAAAAAGATTGGGCCAGGGGGTCCAATTGAGGGAGAGCCCCCAAATTTGCAGGGGACTCTCCCCTACAAACCCCCCAAGTCCCAAAAAGATTGGGCCAGGGGGTCCAATTCCTGGGGCACCCAAAAGCAAACCTAAGTTCACACCACAGAATCTCTATAGGACCCAAATGCACTACATCCATCCATCTACTCTATGAACCCTGCTGGCCTGGAATCTGGATAAGTAAAGGGACTCTGAGTCTTAAAAAGTCCTTTTACTAATTAAAATAAAAACAAGAACCCCAAGACTGTCTTACCTTAGATGTCTTCACTTCTCCAGGCAGGTCAGGCAAGGCTGAGAGAGAGCAGCAGCAGCTGAGGCCAAGGGCCAGCACAGCACAATCTCTCTCTCACACCAACACACACCAACACAGCAGCAATGGAGGAGTCCAGTCAGGCAGACTCCTTAAAAAGGTTCTCTGGCCCTATAGAGAGCAGTTTCATAAAGAGCAGTTTCAAAAAATAGCACTGCTCTGTGATTGGCCACACAACAAGATCAAAAGAACAACAATGTTGCTGATGGCTGGGGGATCAGCTACACAACAGCCCTGCAAAGCATGCATTTGCAATGCATTTTGCAAATGCATGCTTTGGATTGGCTGCTGGGGCTTCTCTTCCCCCTCCCCACCTCCCTGATCTCAGGGAGGCTATGGGAGAGGCGGGAAAGGAGGCAAGCAGCTCCCCCAAGGCTGCAGAAGCCGCTTTCCCGCCCTTTCCATTGATTTCCGTATACTTCTGAATATCTATACGGAAGTATACGGGGAGCCATACTCGGCTCCCGCATAATGGGCCCCAATTGGATTCGGCTGTATGCGATTCCGTATACAGCCAAATCAGGGGTGATTCGGTGGTTGATTCGGTTTGGCCGAACCGAATGCACACCCCTAATCTGGACACTATACTTCTGTTGATACAGCCCAAAATTGCATTTGCCTTTTTAGCCACTGCATCACAATGTTGACTCATGTTCAGCGTATGGTCCACTGAGACCCTTAGATCCTTTTCGCACTGCTAAGACAAGTCTCTCCTGTCCTAGAATCATGCATTGGATTCTTCCTACCTAAATGCAGAACTTTACATTTATCCCCGTTAAAATTCATTTTATTGGTTTCAGCCCAGTTTTCCAGCCTCTAGGTTGTCAACCCTATTGATGAGGGTTGCCATGCTCCAGGTGGTGGTTGGAGATTTCCTAATATTACAACTGGTCTCCAGGAAATAGATGTCAGTTCACCTAGAGAAAATGGTCACTTTGGGAGGTGGACTCAATGGCACTAGACCCCACAAAAAAACCCTGCCCCTCCTTAGGTTCCACCCTCAAAACCTCCAGGTATTCCCCAACCCACAGCTGGCAACTCTACTATTGACAGGTGACCTGGGATGGCATTTAGTCTTGGACAGTATTTGACAACTGGTGACTCATGAACTCTTGCCTGTGATGACAACCTAGAGGTGCTTGTGAAGTCTGATGCATCTGAAAATCCTCTAAAGGTCATGGGCAAAATGGGAATTTTAATTTTTGATCCAGAATCTCCCATTCGACTGTGAGTAGCAGTGTGACTTTCTTGCAGGGCTGCCACCCTAAATTGTGGCCATCTTGGCAGCAGGCAGGGCTTTTTGCCTGCAAGAGATTCTCTGCTGCGGTTGCCAACACTGGGGTGGAGCTTTGGCGGGGGGGCGGGGCTTGGGGAGGGTCAGATCACTGAGGGGAGGGACCTCAGTAGGCAACAATGCCGAGAAGTCCACCCTCCAGAGCAACCATTTTCTCCAGGGGACATGATCTCCATGGTCTAGAGATCAGTTCTGATTCTGGGAGGTATACTAGCCCTACCTTTGCGGGCTGTTGCAACGTGGCTTAGACTGAGTGGGCTGAAGTTAAATCCAGCGAAGACAGAGGTTCTCCATGTGGGTCATGGCACTCTGGGGAAGGAAATATCCCTCCCGGCCTTTGATGGGGCACCGCTGAAGATGGCGCAGCGGGTAAAGAGCCTGGGTGTTTCACTGGAGCCTTCATTATCAATGGAGGCCCAGATAACAGCCACTGCCAAGTCAGCATTCTTCCACCTGAGGCGGGCGAGGCAGTTGGCCCCTTTCCTAGAGCGTTGGGACATAGCAATGGTGATCCATGCGACAGTCACCTCAAGACTGGACTACTGTAACGCTCTCTACATGGGGCTGCCTCTGTACCGGACCCGGGAGCTGCAGCTAGTGCAGAATGCGGCGGCCAGGCTGTTACTTGGTCTCCCAAGATGGGAGCATATACGGCCAGGGCTGCGCGGACTGCACTGGCTGCCGATCGTATACCGGATCCAGTACAAAGTGCTGGTCATAACCTTTAAAGCCCTATATGGCCAAGGACCGACCTACCTGAGGGACCGTCTCTCCCCATATGAGCCCCAGAGAGCACTGAGGTCAGTGGGAAAAAACAGACTGAATATCCCTGGGCCAAAAGAAGTTAAACTTCAAAGCACCCGCACTTGGGCCTTTTCCGCTGCGGCCCCGCAACTCTGGAACCAGCTCCCAGAGGAGGTGCGGGCCCTGTGGAACTTAGACCAGTTCCGCAGGGCCTGCAAGACCATCCTCTTTAAACAGGCGTTCACCAATGACTAAATTAATGCTTACCGCCAGATTAATAATGTTTACCGCCAGTATCAGATCTAGGAATGTTTTAATCATTGATTGGTTTTAATGTGAATTTAATATGAATTTATTGTTTTATTATTGTGTTGTTTACCTTAAATGTTGTTAGCCGCCCTGAGCCTGCTTCGGCGGGGGAGGGCGGGATACAAATAAAATTTTACATTACATTACCTGCAGGTAGGCAACCCTATAAGTGGAAAATAAAATACAAACCTCCCCTGAATTTGGAGGCAAACTCATGACACTGAGAGGGCAGTGTGCTCCGAGTGCAGTTTTAGAAACTAAACTCCCACCCATCAGTTCTTTCATGGGGAAGGGGACTGTATTCAGCTCTCAGTACGTTCCCTAAACAGCCAATGGCTGGGATTTTAAGGCCATGATAGCTGACTGAACAAAGAGGGGAAGCCCCATTGCGCCCTTCTGATGTCCTTGCATGTTCCCATCCAGCTGGAGCTCTGCACAAAGAAGGTGGCTTCCCTGCACAACGTGGACCTTGCTGGATCTGGGCTCTGGAGAGCCAGTTTGGTGTAGTGGTTAAGTGTGCAGACTCTTATCTGGGAGAACAGGGTTTGAGTCCCCACTCCTCCACTTGCACCTGCTGGCATGGCCTTGGGTCAGCCATAGCTCTGGCAGAGGTTGTCCTTGAAAGGGCAGCTGCTGTGAGAGCCCTCTCAGTCCCACCCACCTCACAGGGAGTCTGTTGTGGAGGACGAAGGTAAAGGAGACTGTGAGCCACTCTGAGACTCTTCGGAGTGGAGGGCGGGATATAAATCCAATATCTTCATCTACCTCACAGGGTGTCTGTTGTGGGGGGGGGGGAAGGTAAAGGAGATTGTGAGCCACTCTTAGACTCTTTGGAGTGGAGGGCAGGATATAAATCCAATATCTTCATCTACCTCACAGGGTGTCTGTTGCGGGGGAGGAAGGTAAAGGAGATTGTGAGCTGCTCTGAGACTCTTCAGAGTGGAGGGCGGGATATAAATCCAATATCTTCATCTACCTCACAGGGTGTCTGTTGTGGGGGAGAGGAAGGGAAAAGAAGATTGTGAGCCGCTCTGAGACTCTTCGGAGTGGAGGGCGGGATATAAATCCAATATCTTCTTCTACCTCACAGGGTGTCTGTTGTGAGGGAGAGGAAGGGAAAAGAAGATTGTGAGCCACTCTGAGACTCTTCGGAATAGAGGGCGGGATATAAATCCAATATCTTCATCTACCTCACAGGGTGTCTGTTGTGGGGGAGGAAGGTAAAGGAGATTGTGAACTGCTCTGAGACTCTTCATAGTGGAGGGCGGGATATAAACCCAATATCTTTATCTACCTCACAGGGTGTCTGTTGTGGGGGAGGAAGGTAACGGAGATTGTGAGCTGCTCTGAGACTCTTCAGAGTGGAGGGCAGGATATAAATCCAATATCTTCATCTACCTCACAGGGTGTCTGTTGTGGGGGGGGGGGGAAGGTAAAGGAGATTGTGAGCTGCTCTGAGACTCTTTGGAGTGGAGGGTGGGATATAAATCCAGTATCTTCATCTACCTCACAGGGTGTCTGTTGTGGGGGAGGAAGGTAAAGGAGATTGTGAGCCGCTCTGAGACTCTTCGGAGTGGAGAGCAGGATATAAATCCAATATCTTCATCTACCTTACAGGGTATCTGTTGTGGGGGAGGAAGGTAAAGGAGATTGTGAGCCGCTCTGAGACTCTTCGGAGTGGAGGGCAGGATATAAATCCAATATCTTCATCTACCTCACAGGGTGTCTGTTGTGGGGGAGGAAGGTAAAGGAGATTGTGAGCCGCTCTGAGACTCTTCGGAGTGGAGGGCAGGATATAAATCCAATATCTTCATCTACCTTACAGGGTATCTGTTGTGGGGGAGGAAGGTAAAGGAGATTGTGAGCCGCTCTGAGACTCTTCGGAGTGGAGGGCAGGATATAAATCCAATATCTTCATCTACCTCACAGGGTGTCTGTTGTGGGGGAGGAAGGTAAAGGAGATTGTGAGCCGCTCTGAGACTCTTTGGAGTGGAGGGCAGGATAGAAATCCAATATCTTCATCTACCTCACAGGGTGTCTGTTGTGGGGGAGGAAGGGAAAGGAGATTGTGAGCCGCTCTGAGACTCTTCGGAGTGGAGGGCGGGATATAAATCCAATATCTTCATCTACCTCACAGGGTGTCTGTTGTGGGGGAGGAAGGTAAAGGAGATTCTGAGCCGCTCTGAGACTCTTCGGAGTGGAGGGCAGGATATAAATCCAATATCTTCTTGGTGTATGGCAGGGGTCTCCAACATGGTGGCTAGGATGCCCACCACCACCTTTTCTGGTGCTGTTAGTAAGTGGGCAGGGCCAGAAGCCCAGCAAAGGCTTATGATTCGCCGCTGGAGATTTGATTGGCTGTGCAGATTTAAAGAAGAATCTTTGCTGTGCGACTGAATGTAAGTTGAGGCAGCAGCTATTTTGTAGCTGGCTCTGTCTTCTGCAGTAGCCATGTCATGGTAGGTAGTTTGTGGCTGTGTCCGCTGTGCTGTGTCAGAATTCCTAAAGTGCCCACAGGCTGAAAAAGGTTGGGGACCCCTAGAAACATTGTTCAAGACCTCTCCAATGGCCATTGTTCTGGAAACCCCATAGCTGTGACAGCTTTTGCAAACATCTACATTTCCCTATTTTCACCTGCAGATCATCAGCAGGTATACGGGAAGCCTGTGAACAGAGGAAGAACTGATATAATGCTAAATACTTCTAAAATCCAGGTTTTTGTCACCCTAGGGGAATGTCGACTTGTGTGTGTTCCCACCACAGTAGAGCCGAGTTCTTCTCACCATGGTGGTCATCGTGTGCTTCCCAGGCCACAGGCAGCCTTCAGGTGAACCAGCATGTCCTTTAACACCACCAGGAGAGGCCAAGTCACACACGAGAGAGGATTTACATGGATGGGAACCGTGCCCATATAAATAAATGAGACTTGGTTCAAAGTGAGAAAAGCTATTGAGGGAAGCAATCATTTCCAGCGGGAGGAAAAAACCCACTTCATTAAAGTCAGCAGCCAGGCTCAGCAGCCGATCAGTCAATATCCATGTCCTGAACGCCGGGGCTGGGAAGCCTGAGAAATAGCTTCATCTAGAGTGGCACCAAACAAGGATGTTGCAATGCCACCTGGAGAATGTTGGGCACATTACCACACGTCGCAAGAGGGAGGTAGCAGGATAAATCTCAGATGGAGCTACAGACGGGGAAGGAGCAGGTTCCTGACTCATGGTTGCTTTGGGGAATTGCTTCTTTCCTGCTCGTCAAATAGGATGCCCATCGTACAAAAAGGCCCTTGCTTCTGAATTCAAAACAAACCCTCACCTGGCCTTTTGGCCACCATCCAGTAATGATGATGTATAGCAGGGGTTCCCAATGTGGTGCCCGTGGATACCAGGGGGCCTGCCAAAACCTTTTTGGCACTCACCAAGTATTTTTAGAAAGGGGGTGGGGGCAGGTGGAACTTTTGCCCAGCAAGGCTTTGGATTGGCCATTGAAGATTTGATTGGCTGTGCAGGTTTCTAAAAGGTTGCTTTGGAAGCATCTTCTAACACAGTACAAGGATCTTCACTGTGTGGCTGAAAGGAAGCTCTGGCAGCCATTTTATGGCATTCCCCTGCTACAGAAGCTTGAGAGCCAGTATGTTGTAGTGCAAGGGTGGCCAGCAGTAGCTCTCCAGATCTGTTTTGCCTACAACTCCCATCAGCCCCAGCCATTGGCCATGCTGGCTGGGGCTGATGGGAGTTGTAGGCAAAAAATATCTGGAGAGCTACCGTTGGCCACCCCGTGTTGTTAAGTGTGCGGGCTCTTATCTAGGAGAACCGGGTTTGATTCCCCAGTCCTCCACTTGCACCTGCTAGCATGGCCTTGGGTCAGCCATAGCTCTGGCAAAGGTTGTCCTTGAAAGGGCAGCGGCTGTGAGAGCCCTCTCCAGCGCCACCCACCTCACAGGGTGTCTGTTGTGGGGGAGGAAGGGAAAGGAGATTGTGAGCCGCTCTGAGACTCTTCGGAGTGGAGGGCAGGATATAAATCCAATATCTTCATCTACCTCACAGGGTGTCTGTTGTGGGGGAGGAAGGGAAAGGAGATTGTGAGCTGCTCTGAGACTCTGAGATTCCGAGTATAGGGCGGGATGTAAATCCAATATCATCACCTTCTTCTTCTTCTTCTTCTTCTTCTTCTTCTTCTTCTTCTTCTTCTTCTTCTTCTTCTTCTTCTTCTTCTTCTTCTTCTTCTTCTTCTCCTCCTCCTCCTCCTCCTCCTCCTCCTCCTCCTCCTCCTCCTCCTCCTCCTCCTCCTGTGGCAGCCATTTCGTGCCTATGCTCACCACGCTATGCCAATATTCCAAAGGTGCCTCCAGGCTCAAAAAAAATTGGGATCCTGATGAACAGTTTATATTGATTGAATTTAGTTTGCCCCACACCATCTTTCCAATACAGGAATGCTAGGGTTGCCATCTGCCCACATCCCCACAGGGCATTTGCTCACTAATCCACTCATTTGCCCAACAGCGCTGATCATTGTGGTGGGAGAAAGTGTGGGGAGAGATTGTGTCCAAACTTGGATCTGATAGCTAACACTCTAGGAATCCCCCCAAATGTTTATGATCTTTATCATAGAGATTCCTAGAGCATCACACCCCAGGCAGATACAATTTCAGTGTGGTGGCAGTCGCCTCTTGCTTGCCATTTTCAATGGTGACAAGGTTTCTGTTTCAATACTTCTTTGTTTTTTGAAAAAAATTATCTCACAAATGATTTGCTATACTTAATGCTTTTGTTCTTGTACTGGTTTCATATTTTTTCCCCCTTGGGGTGGGGAAAATTGCTCTTTGGGAAGAAACCAGGCAAGCCTCAGGGCATTATTCAGGCAATCCAGACATCCCTCTTCTTTGTCACCATTCTGAAACTCTACCTTTCATTATTCCTCAACTCCATAAAATATGTGCACAAATTCAGTTTAAGCCACTTGTCTAATGTATTGCAAACAAAAAGGGAGCTTAGCTCATGCGCTTCTTTTATTCTCTTGCCTTCACAACTATTTCCTTTCGGGTGGTGTGTATGCACAGCACGAGCGCCAAGCACAGCAGTTTTTGGTATCTTCAAACGCCTTTGTCAAGAAGATGTCAGGATTTCCATTCCATTCAGTCTGTCTTTCTTTAGGCTGCTTAAGGTTGTTTTTAATGGGCTGTTTTTGAGAAATGATGAACACTGGCCTAGCAGTGATTGCTGTTAATGCATTTGTAACATCGCTTGGACTAATCCATGATCAGGGCTCAAATCCTACCTCAGCAATGTAGTCAATGAATAACTTTGTCAAAGTCACTAGTCCTCAATCTCAGCTCTTTAGCTATGGTGGCTGGAGATGTCCTGGGATTGCAACTAAGCTCCAGGTGACAGAGATCAGTTCAGCTGGAGAAAATGGTGAACTATGGTGGGCCCATTGAAGCCTCTTCCCTCTCCAGATCCTGCCCCCGATCTCCAGGTATTTCCCAACCCTCAGCTGGCAAGTGGCAACCCTGTTTGCAATGCAGATAAAGATTATAAAACCCACAGTGCATTGATTGTGCTTCCTCTCCCCCGCGAGTGTGTTTAAAGCACTGTGAAATTGCAGCTGATTTATGACAAGGCCACCAAGGGACTTCTGACAGCATTGGGCACTTTAAGGGGAAAAGTGCTGATGCACTGTTATGTAACTCCTACTATACCTACTAATGAAATGCATGTCAGAATCATGTGCAGCTAGTTAAGAATTGGGTAACATGATTGGCTAGCTGCACTATATCAACAGAGAGCCTAACTCTCATTCTCTGTGGGTTGATGAATACGGAGGACGTGCAGAGCAGTGGAGAGCTATTTTGATCAGAGGCTGTTACTCTGTCGGACTGATTGATGATGATGATGATGACTTGGTATGTGTAGACTACTCTCTTGGACTGTGACTGTGTACTGCTAACTTGGATGGACTGAACTTACTGTGTATTAACTATCTGGACTGCCTATTACTACTCTTTTGCCTTACACCTAATACAACTGTTTTCAACTGGCTTGCTAAAGTTTTTGTCTTCATAGAACTTTTACTGGTGGCTGCATTTATCAGGGCACTCATACCTGCAGAACTTCCACGCACACTGACATCGGTTATGGGCCCAGCGTGGTCTACGGGGGAGTAAGCTCTGTCTGCTGCAGCATTTTCCAGCGTTCTACTCGTGAGTAAGACAAACAGTTTTTGGGCGTGGCACTTTGTATGTGTATAAGGCAGAACCATGGAGTCCAGTGTACATGTCTCTGGCTTCCTGATTACGAGGCTTAATGGAGACAACTACGTCACATGGTCAGAGAAGGTCACCATGCTGTTAAAGTACCAAGGTTTGTGGGAGTATGTGGCAACTCCGCCAGACTTAACAGTGTTACATGCTGCTGGTGATGCAGAAGTAATAGCCAAGCATCGGAGTAATGATGATAAGGCATTCTCGTTAATTGGCTTAACCTTGGAAGATTCACAGCTCATCCATGTTAAAGGGTCTACTGATGCCAAGTCGTGTTGGGGTGCACTAAAGGCTCTATATGTGAGAGAGAGCGTCGGGTCCCACATTTTCCTAATGAAGAAGCTCTTAAGTGCACGTTTGGAGACAGGTGGAGACATGATGACTCACCTGGAATACATGAGGCGCACTTTACTCCAACTGCAGGAAAAAGAGGTAACTTTTTCTTCCCTGCAGCAAGTCTACATAATCCTCTGTTCCCTGGACCAGAGCTATGATCAATTTGTGGCTAACCTTGACGTTGTTCCACAAGCTGAGCTCACCGTGTCCAGCATTTCCCACCGACTGCTGAATGAGGCGATGAGGAGGAGAGACGCAGCTCAATTCCATGAGGCTCCAGCCCATTCAACAAATGTTCCTGCCCGGGAGGTTCTTATAGGGGCAGAATGCAAAGCAGCTGCAGCTAAAGCATATGCTGTACGTAAGTGTTACTTGTGTGGAAGTCACAAGCACCTACGACGCCAGTGCGGCTTGAACAAAAGGAAACATTCTCCTGCTGTTACTAAAGGAGGTGGGTGTAATGTTATCATTAATGATTCCTCCTGCAGTAGCCAGCAATTCATGATTGACAGTGGTGCGACGGAGCACATTGCCAAGGATAGAAGGCTTTTTGAGATATTCACTCCTACACAAGGTCAGTGTGTGAAGCTCGCAAACGGGCTGTCTGCCAATGTAGCAGGGAGTGGTCTTATCAACATCCCGAGCCTTGGGAGAAAGTTACACATGCTTAATGTTCCAAGCCTGAACTATAATTTGCTTTCAGTATCAGCCTTGACTGAACAGCACTTTAAAGTTTGTTTTACAGCTACAGACTGCAACATATGTGCAGATGGCATATCTGCTAAAGCCAAAAGGAAAGGCGACTTATATTTCCTTGAGAAGGAGCGTTCAGTGCAGCATGTGAGTACCGATAAACCACCACATGATAATTGCATACATCTCTGGCATCGCAGACTGGGGCATATCAATTTCCAGGCGGTGAAGAAGACTCTTCAAGCGGCTGGAATTCCCCCCAAACCATGTGGATGTTTCATAGAATGTGAAGTATGCAAGGCTGTCAAGTCCAAAGCAGCAGCAACTATGTCTCCTAGCAAGTTTCAGACTAATGAGATACTTGATTTAGTGTTCCTCGACCTGATTGGCCCGTTCCCTACGAGGAGTTTGGGCGGGGCAAGGTTCTGTTTATGCATAGAAGACCATTTTTCCCGGTATGGTTTCTGCTTCCTTCTTAGGTCTAAGGCGGAAACATTCCAGGCATTCTACAACTGGCTTCGCTTTGTGCATCGGAAGACAGGCAAAGTTCCTAAATCTATTCTCAGTGACAATGGGTCTGAATTCTGCAATGAGAGAATGATTTCTTTGTGCAGGAGATATGGCATTGAACGTAAATGTACAGCTCCTTATAGACCCCAGCATAATGCCTTCTGTGAAAGAAGGAACCAATCCCTGTACAACATGTGTATGGCTATGTTAAAAGACAGTGATTTACCCTTAAGTTACTGGGGGGAGAGCATGATGTGTGCTTCTCATGTACTAAATTTGTCTTGGTCATCTGCTATAGGAATGATTCCTGCAGAAGCCTGGTATGGCAAGAAGCCCTCCATAGAGCATGTAAAGATCTTTGGGATCCCTGCTTACGTCCATATCCCAAAGGAGCTCAGAAGGAAGGGAAAAGACAAAGCAGTAAAATTGTTGTTTGTTGGTTATTCTAACAATCATCGAGCTTATAGGTTCTGCCATGCTGGAGAGAAGAAGATAACGACCAGCGCATCGGCAAATTTCCTTGAGAGATCTGTTGGCTGGCAGCGAACATCCTCGACTCTAATCCTGCCGACAGCAGCGAAACAAGAGACACCACCCGTTCCTAGGAAGGGGAGGAGGAGCCCGTCGCTCAGCAACGGAGGAGTCAAGGAAGAGCCGTTAACCCCTGCATCTCCAGGAGTTGGTGTTTCCCAGCAGCAGATGGCAGCACAACAGACAGTGTCTGGTGAATCTGCAGAACCGGTGCTCAGGAGGTCTGCTCGTGAGACGAGGCCACCGGATCGCTACAGTCCAGGACAGGCATGTACTGTGATTGCAGAGCCCTCTAACTTTGAGAGCATTCAGCATTTATCACAGGAGGAACAGTCTGGATGGCACGCTGCAATGAGCTCTGAGCTTGAGTCCCTGCGTAACCTGCACGTCTATGAAGAAACCACTCTACCAACCGGTCAGAGACTCATAGGTTGCAGATGGGTGTATAAACTCAAGGCTGGCACAGATGGTACTACTCAGTACAAGGCCAGACTTGTAGCCCAGGGATTCTTGCAAGGGGGGCAAGATTACGATGAGACTTTTGCTCCAACCCTTAAAGCCACTTCACTCTACTGTGCTCTTACTATCGCAGCAAAACAGCACTGTATGATTAGGCATCTTGATGTAAAAACAGCCTATTTGCATGCCCCATTGAGACACTGTGTGTATATGAAGAAACCACCAGGTGCCTCTGGTGACAATGATAATGACAATACTTGTTGGTTGCTTAAGAAATCCTTGTATGGATTAAAGCAGGCTGGATTCTAATGGAACCAGCATTTGGTAGATAACCTTAAAATGTTAGGTTATAAGCAAGGAGTTGCAGATCCCTGTGTGTTTACTAAGCAGAAGGGAGAGCAACAATGCACCATCCTAATCTTCGCGGATGATTTGGCCATAATATGTAAATCTGCCAAAGTAATGAATGATACTATTGATGCTCTAAGGTCCAAATTTACTGTGAGAGATCTAGGGGAAATTAAGCAATATGTTGGCCTAGAGATTGAAAAAGTGGATGGTGGATACAGAGTATCACAAAGAGCAAAAATATCCCATTTGCTAAAACAGTTTAAAATGGACCAGTGCAAAGGGGTGCAAAGTCCTATGTTCCCATGTAATGAGTCAGACAGCGAACAGAGTCCACTGTTCGATCAGGGGATATACCAATCCCTGATTGGCAGCTTATCATATCTTGCTAATTGGTCCAGACCGGACATAGCCATGGCCACTAATGTATTGGCAAGAGCAATGAAAGAGCCAAGGCAAAAACATTGGCTAGCAGCTAAGCATATCTTAAGATATTTAAAGCAGACCATGGATTTAAGTTTGTTTATAACTCCTACTGGAGAACTTACCATGCATGCTTACGCAGATGCTAGTTTCGCCAACGATCCTGATACTAGGCAATCTACTACAGGAATGGCTATTTTTCTGGGTGGCGCCCTGGTTGGGTGGTGGTCACTGAAGCAAAGACATGTGGCTCTGTCTACGTGCGAGGCAGAATACGCAGCCTTGAGCGCTATTTGTACAGAACTTATATGGTTCAAGCAATTGTTGTTAGACTTTGGAATACGTCATGTCAATCCCATAATTGTGAGGGAAGACAATCAGGCTGCTATACAGTTAGCAACAACTCTTGGTGTCAAGAGTAAATCCAAACATACTGATGTACGTTTCCATAACGTTAAACAATGCTTGGAAGATAGACTAATTGTGCTTGAATTCTGTGAAACTAATGACAATGTAGCAGACTTGTTTACAAAGGTTCAAACACATGTGAAACATAAAGAAAGCTGTCTATCTTTAGGTCTTAAAAAATGAGAAAGGCAGTAATGTCATGCTGTGGAAATATTTTAACTATGAATGTTAAAGTTACATGCAATGTATAGCTCATGTCGTTACATAGGGGGAGGATGACAGCATTGGGCACTTTAAGGGGAAAAGTGCTGATGCACTGTTATGTAACTCCTACTATACCTACTAATGAAATGCATGTCAGAATCATGTGCAGCTAGTTAAGAATTGGGTAACATGATTGGCTAGCTGCACTATATCAACAGAGAGCCTAACTCTCATTCTCTGTGGGTTGATGAATACGGAGGACGTGCAGAGCAGTGGAGAGCTATTTTGATCAGAGGCTGTTACTCTGTCGGACTGATTGATGATGATGATGACTTGGTATGTGTAGACTACTCTCTTGGACTGTGACTGTGTACTGCTAACTTGGATGGACTGAACTTACTGTGTATTAACTATCTGGACTGCCTATTACTACTCTTTTGCCTTACACCTAATACAACTGTTTTCAACTGGCTTGCTAAAGTTTTTGTCTTCATAGAACTTTTACTGGTGGCTGCATTTATCAGGGCACTCATACCTGCAGAACTTCCACGCACACTGACAACTTCCAAGGCAAGTGAGAAGCAGAGGTGGTTGGCAGAGTCTTCCTTGCTTGTCTCCCTTCCAAATACCAACCCTGCTTAGCTTCTGAGTTCTCAGAAGATTGGGCTGTACCATGCCACCTTCCCTCTCCCCACAGATGTTCTAAAATTATTAGTATGTCCTAGGTTTATAAGAACAATCTCAATAAATTGATATTCCCTCAGCCGTAGATCGCTAAATGGCTTCCAAATACACCAAGGACATCTCTAGCTTTAACATTCCGTGACCACTCAGCTTCCATTTTGTTACCTTTTCACTTTCCCCTTCCATTTTGACAGCCAAGGTCAGCACTTCTCTGAAAGTCCTGCGAGTCCTGAACAATATATCTTGGGCCTGCTGCACTGCAAAGGCTGACAGACAACAAATAAGAGACAGAATGGGACATAATTCCATTTAAAAAAAACCTTCGCACCCATTGGAAACAGCAACAGCCTCTGTTTTTATCAAAATCTCAGTCTGCTAAACAAGACTTCTCAGAGCACTTTAGTACAAAGGGCCTGGCTTTCTTGGCACTCGTTTTTTAGGAAGAACTGACCCCTGCATTAATGTTTCCCATTAAGAGGATTTGTCCAGTATGATCTCATTTGGACTGTGGACTTTTTTTTTGACACAAATCCCAGGTCAGTGAGATAAACCAGACTGGGGCCGCATGTATTTGATATTGTGCTGTCCAGATAAGAAGCTCCACTAACACAACTTGCAATGATATCTAGGTCAAACATAAGACTGCTTCCAATTCCCTTATTCCTTATTCAGATACTCCCCCCCTTCTCAAAAGCATCCAATAAACACAACTGTTAGCTCACACAAATCCCTCTCCTCTTCCTTCAAGCCTGGGAAAGGGAATCTCTTCTTCTTTTAACACAATCTCAGACCCTATAATTGAAGCCAGAATCTACCCCCTTCCCTCATGATTTGGTCAGATGCAGTTGCAAGAACAGCATCCCCAACCTTTTTGAGCCTGTGAATACCTTTGGAATTCCGACATAGCATGGTGGGCACATCCACAAAATGGCTGCTTCAGGAGGTGGAGTCAGCCACCAAATGGCTGCCATAGGACCACCAATTCTCAGGTGGAGGCAGGGGATCCCCCAGTTTGGAGGCCCTCCCTCCACTTCAGGGTCATCAGAAAGTGGGGGTGGGGAGGGAAATGTCTGCTGGGCATTCCATAGTTCTCTATGGAGACCGATCCCCATAAGTTATAATGGAACATTGATCCACAGGTATTTGGGGCTCTGGGAGGGCTGTTCTTTGAACTAAAGGCTCCAAATTTGAAGCATAGCATCAAATGCCTCTCCCCAAAGTACCCTCCAAGTTTTAAAAGGATTGGATCAGGGGGTAAAATTCTATGAGCCCCAAAAGAAGGTGCCCCATCTTTCATTATTTCTAATGGCAGGAAGGCATTTAAAAGGAGCGTGGTTCCTTTAAATGTGATGGCCAGAACTCCCTTTGGAGTTCTGTTGTGCTTGTCACAACCCTGCTTCTGGCTCCACCCCCAATGTCTCCTGGCTCCACCCCCAAAGTTCCCAGATATTTCTTGAATTGGACTTGGCAACCCTAGGCTTCCATCACCTGTCTTCCATCACACAGTGAAGATTCTTGTGCTCTGGTGGCAGCTGGAGCCAAAAGAATGGTTTAAAAAAAAAATCTGCACAGCCAATCAAATCTCCAAAGGCTAATAGTCTCACCTGGCCCTGCCCACTTCCTAAAAACACCAGAAAAGGTCCATGGGAACCGATGTGGGGGACAGCTGTTGTACAGCCTTTGCGACCCACCCAGGACTACTTTGGTTTTGCCTGTTCTGGAACCTTGCCCCATGTTTCTGCTTCTGTACTTTGAAATCATTGCACGGCTGGGCCCCTACTGCTCTTCCCCTTTGGATTCATCCTTGGGATTATTTTGCTGCCTGCACATTTGTATCTGGAAACAGAACTTTGATGAAGCTGTCCAGCTAGACTGATACGGCCAGCTTTACTTCTCTGGCTTCTGGTCCCTTTCATGAATGATGCACTTCGTACAGTATCTGTGGATGTTTGGAATATTTATCTCAGCATGGGAATGCTACTATGATAGTATGATTATAATATGGTGACTTCTTGGATGTTTGGAAATAGCAACCAATTCAGAAGAGCCCAGTGCCATGGATACTGGGGACCCTGCAGAAGAAGCTGAGCCTGCAGAAGAAACTGTGCCCCTGCCACCTGCACCAGTGCCCCTGCCTCCTGCTGGAGAAGATCCAAGCCCCCCTGCCTCGCCCTCTCGGGTGGCTCGTGTGCGTGACCGCCTTCGTCAGGACCTCAGGGATCGGAGGAGGGCGGCACGCTCACGAGCAAGACGCTCCCTGAGCCCTGAGTTTTGAAAGGATTCTGGCCCTTCTAGGAGTGAGGGTGCTTGAGTCTCAGCAGGATCCTGGCTGCCTCTCTGAGCCAGCAATTAGCCAAATGGGCAACACACAGCAGAGGGCTATATAGCTGTGGGCTTTGGGAGGAGGCTTTGTGGAAGCAACTAGTCACTTACCTGATGTTCTAGCATCCACGGCGGCTTTTGACTTTGGCTTCTGGACCCCCTGACTTTGACTTCTGGACCCCCTGACTTTGGCTTCTGAACCTCTGACCTGCGATACCTGGACTGTGATTTGGTTTTGGCGCCTTGGACCCCCTTTGCTCACCAGCTACAGACTGCCCCTGGACTTTGCCTGACCCGGCCCCAGCCCGTGACACCCAGGAACTGTCGCCTTCCTTCACATCTGCAAGGAGTGTCCATCAAAAGCTGCTGTCTCCGTAATAAGTTGCCACCTGGCTTGGAACTGTCCAACATTCCATGCGGCCAATCCCTGTTCTCAAAATCCTAATTACTCAGAGGCTCAGTAACATAGAGGACCTCTGCAGTGTACAATAAACGCTCCTTCAGGATCAATAGAGCATTCCACCACAGTATTATTCTAATTAAAATTCTGAGACATGCATATGACTTAGTGGTGATTCATTTGATTTCAGTGTCAGTTTCGTGCAAGCCTAGCAGAGAGAAGGTTACCTCACATTTTATTAAGTGGCAGACATCACCCTGACACACCAGGATAGCATTTTCCTCCACTTTTATTTCTGATAAAGGGACACAAATGATGGAGGGGGTGTCAAGCATCGATATTTCTCAATAAACAGTCTTTTGTTATTGAATCAAAAGTTGCTTTATTGCAGGAACTCAGAAGCTTTACCAAGGACACAATCCTTGGAAGTAATGAGGTACACAGGGTTACATAGTTACTATATAGGATAGCTTCCAATGGTATTATGCAGATACAGCTTGAGTCACAGGTTCAAAGGTTACTACATAGTATCTCTTTTACTACTAATGAATTTAGGCTATTAAAAACATCTCCCTTTCTCACACTTCTCTGGGACCAGATAGGAACTGTCTGTGTAAATCTGGGGGAGAGGCACCTCATAGCTTTACCAGCCAGGCTGCAGCGTAAACATCCTTGGGCTAGATGGATTTATTACTTGCCCAAAGGTTGTAAAGAAGAGGGGGCAGTAGCGATTAGTGACCTGCTCTTTGTCCAAAGAACCATCATGGCACACAGAAATATGCACGCTGGGCAGGGGGGCTGTGGGTTTTACATCTTGCTTTGCGGCTTCTTGGTAGGATCCGATAGGTCAGTGTTGTGAGCTGGAGGCTGGTCTGACCCAGAACCCACTTCTGATGCTGTTAAGGGTCACATTCATGTTACCATTGCTCCCCCTCCCCCTCCCTCAGCTGCTGACTCTGTGGAACTTGCTCAGCATTTTTGTGGAAGCCTTTTTAATCCTTTGTGCCACTGGAGATATTTTCCTTCTTACTCCTGTCTGTGAAATAAATCTCCAAACCCCAGAATGTTCAAGCCTGCATTTCAGAGGAAAGAGACAGCCAAGAGTTGTGCCCAGATTCCCAATCACTATTGACCTAATGAGTTGAGTGGCTCTTTGCTTTGGGGCAACTCTAAAAGCTTGTCTGGGATGGGAACAGCTGTGATCTGGAGCCACCTCCGGCCCCTTTTCCTCGAACCGGGCAGGGGGGGACAGCCTCTATGAGCACTCCAGTCCCTTGACAGATCCCTGGCAGCCTGAAGTGAATCGAAACCATTGCAAGTTGAATCAAACAGGGTTGCAAATCTCTGCGTTCTAAATGAACTTCAGCGGGATCCCCACTCATTAACATGCATCTCAGAAACCTCATCAAAACCGGTCTGAAGTAGAAGCTTCCTCACACACACTCACAAAAATTTCCTCTGCACTTTTTGGGACAGGTTTTAGCATTCACTTAATGTGAGACAAGAAAACGATATTAGAGTATTCTACTGAGTCAGCAAACATTATGCTGAGATGCTAACCTCTCCTCTGTTGAAGCGGGACACAGTCCATCAAATTATGATTCCTTTTCCTCTCTGATATTATTACACTTCGGGCCATTTCAGAAAGACAATATAAAAGAATAAGAGATGAAAAGCAGGTGAGGCCATTCCCGCCTGAAGGAGAGTGCTGCTCTGTGGAGCATGAAAGTTGGCACTCCGGCAAACGACATTCTGTCCTTCTCTCCTTCCTCATTTCGTAGCCATTCATTCCCATTCTCCTCCATGCTCCAGCTTGGCAGCAACAGAGCCCACTTCGCTAGATTTTACAAGCTTTGTTTTTCAGAAGTGGGGTTTGGCCCTTTCCTGCCTCAGCTTTACCAATGTTCTGAGCTTCTCTGTACGTGCCCGGTCCTCCTGAGAGATACTGGGGGACAAGCGTCATTTGCACGCAGGGTTGCCAGGTCCCCCTGGAGTTTAACATCATGGAATTGTGCCACAGCATCCCTGACATCCCCTCTGTGACACAATGATGTCACTTCCAGGCAGTGTTCCCTCTAAGCTGAGTTAGTGTGAGCTCGCTCACAGACCTGAGTCACACATTTTTGTCTTAGCTCAGGAAGGATGACCCCAGAGCACACTAATTTATGCACTAGCTCATAACTTCAATGCCAGCAGCTCACAAAGTAGAATTTTTGCTCACAAGACTCTGCAGCTTAGAGGGAACACTGCTTCCAGGTAGGGGAGCCAGCTTCCCGGTACACAGGAAGTGATGTCAGTGAGTCGGGACTCTGCCAATGTCCCCTTTTTTGTGCTCTTATTCCCCTGCTGACCAGCTGAATGGTAGCAGGGAGTACCAGCTAGGGGTGGGGAATCCTGACAGCCCTATGTACAAGCCATGACAATGTGGGGAAGTTTTAGTGTGGCCAGACTGAAGGATGAGTTTATGGCTGCAAGCACAGCCAGCTTTAAGAGGGGAATGGATAAAAATATGGAGCAACAGTCCATCAGTGGCTATTAGCCACAGTATATATGTGTGTGTATTTATATATATATATATATATATATATATATATATATATATATATATATATATATATATATATATATATATATATATATATATATATATATATATATATACACACATACACACACACACACACACACACACACACATTGGCCACTGTGTGACACAGAGTGTTGGACTGGATGGGCCACTGGCCTGATCCAACACGGCTTCTCTTATGTTCTTATGTGACTCAGAGTGTTGGACTGGAGGGGCCACTGGCCTGATCCAACATGGCTTCTCTTATGTTCTTATGTGTGACACAGAGTGTTGGACTGGAGGGGCCACTGGCCTGATCCAACATGGCTTCTCTTATGTTCTTATGTGTGACACAGAGTGTTGGACTGGAGGGGCCACTGGCCTGATCCAACATGGCTTCTCTTATGTTCTTATGTGTGACACAGAGTGTTGGACTGGAGGGGCCACTGGCCTGATCCAACATGGCTTCTCTTATGTTCTTATGTGACACAGAGTGTTGGACTGGAGGGGCCACTGGCCTGATCCAACATGGCTTCTCTTATGTTGTTATGTGACGCAGAGTGTTGGACTGGATGGGCCACTGGCCTGATCCAACACGGCTTCTCTTATGTTCTTATGTGACTCAGAGTGTTGGACTGGAGGGGCAACTGGCCTGATCCAACATGGCTTCTCTTATGTTCTTATGTAACACAGAGTGTTGGACTGGATGGGCCACTGGCCTGATCCAACATGGCTTCTCTTATGTTCTTATGTGACACAGAGTGTTGGACTGGAGGGGCCATTGGCCTGATCCAACATGGCTTCTCTGGTGTTCTTATGTTCTTATGATGAGTCCTTGGTCCCAAGATCACTAGCAGGCATGCTCCAAAGCCACTGAGGCAGGGAAGGGGATAGAGAAACATCACCCCGCCTCCCTGCACAGAAGGCATTTTTTTTAATAAGCCTGGAACCTTCTGGTCCTATTTCATAAAAGCTTCTCCCAAAACAGAAGCCAGGGTTCTGGTCTTCAGTCTAGTGGGGGAAAACTCAATTTTAGAATGCCTTGGCTACTATCAAGTGGCTCACCAGTCTCTTTCACTTTAAGCTTTTCCTGGAGTGCCCCACAATGCCAAGGGTGGGTTGCATGTCTGAATGTTCTCCTGGGGAAAATATGTAGTGGAATAGTTAAGAACGGCAGACTCTAATCTGGAGAAACAGATTTGATCCCCCACTCCTCCTCCACATGAAGCCTGCTGGGTGACCCCGGGCCACTAACAGTTCTCTCCGAACTCTCTCAGCCCCATCTACCTGCTTCACAAGGGGCCTGTTGTGGGGAGAGGAAGGAAAGGGGATTAGAAGCCGCTTTGAGACTCCTTAAGGTAGAGAAAAGCAGGGTTAAAAAAATCTACTCTTCTTCTTCTGAATAAATAAAATATTTGTTGGAGGAAGCTCTCAGACACAATGTGGAAGCGCTCAGAAGAAGCATTCACTAGGCTCCGTTGAAGGTATAAACTGACTCTAATGAGCAGATATGAGCAGCCAGGAGCACCTCAAAAGGCAGAGAGCCAGGCCAAAGAGAGCAATAGTTAGTCTCATTGCACTTACTGAGGAAAATGGAAAGGAAAACCTCACTTCAGCTGGTTGATAGCCCATCCTGGACTGAATCTGGCCCACCCTCTTTCATTCTCCTTCAAGACGCCTCTCCTGTAAAAATAGTTGTTGTTGTTCATAACCTAACTCTCCTTGTTGACAAGTTGGTAAAATGTGGTTTGGATCCTGTTACCATTAGGTGGGTCTGTAACTGGTTGGCAGATCGCACCCAAAGAGTGCTTGTGAATGGTTCCTCATCCTCTTGGAGAGCAGTGACAAGTGGAGTGCCTCAAGGATCTGTCCTGGGACCTGTTTTGTTCAACATCTTTATCAATGATTTGGGTGAAGGAATAGAGGGAATGCTTATTAAATTTGCAGATGATACTAAATTGGGAGGGGTTGCAAACACAGCAGAAGACAGAAACAGGATACAGGATGACCTTGACAGGCTGGAAAACTGGGCTAAAATCAATAAAATGAATTTTAACAGGGAGAAATGTAAAGTTCTGCATTTAGGCAGGAAAAATCCAATGTATGGTTATAGGATGGGGGAGACTTGTCTTAGCAGTAGTATGTGCAATAAGGATCTAAGGGTCTTAGTGGATCATACACTTAACATGAGTCAACAGTGTGATGCAGTGGCAAAAAAAAAAACAAATGCAATTTTGGGTTGTATCAACAGAAGTCCAGTGTCCAGATCATGTGATGTGATGGTGTCGCTTTGCTCTGCTCTGGTAAGACCTCACCTGGAGTATCGTGTTCAGTTTTGGGCACCACATTTTAAGAAGAATATAGACAAGCTAGAACGAGTCCAGAGGAGGGTGATGAAGATGGTGAGGGGTCTGGAGACCAAGTCCTATGAGGAAAGGTTGAAGGAGCTGGGGATGTTTAGCCTGGAGAGGAGATGGCTGAGTGATGATATGATCACCATCTTCAAGTATTTGAAGGGCTATCATATAGAAGATGGTGTAGAATTATTTTCTGTGGCCCCGGAATGTAGGACCAGAACCAATGGGTTGAAATTAAATCAAAAGAGTTTCCGATTCAACATCAGGAAGAACCTCCTGACCGTTAGAGCGATTCCTCAGTGGAACAGGCTTCCTCGGGAGGTGGTGGGCTCTCCTTCCTTGGAGGTTTTTAAACAGGGGCTAGATGGCCATCTGACAGCAATGAGGGTCCTGTGAATTTAGGGGGAGGTGTTTGTGAGTTTCCTGCATTGTGCAGGGGGTTGGACTAGATGACCGTAGAGGTCCCTTCCAACTCTATGATTCTAAGTTGTCCAAGTGCCCCTAAAATCTGTCACTGGCTCTTGACTGTAACAAAGACTTCCTGGATTTGTGTGTTACCTCTTCTTTGCAAAGGGATCCAGAAAAATGCAGACCCCGCTCTGAAGCAATCTGGCCTGGGAACTGTTGCCAAGAACTGCCGCTTTGTGAGGTGAAACTCTCTCTGACCTTCATTGCACGGACTCATCAAGGTTGGGAGGAGGATCACTACGGGTTTGGGAGGTTTTTTTGTCTGTCTTCAGTTCCAGAATAGGTGCTCAGCAATAATCGCTGTCGACTCTCTGGCTGCATGCATATTTATTATGTATCAAGTGGATTGGGAACGTACAGAAACCCTGACCAATGTGCTGAATCAAAGAAGCACCCAAACTGATGAAGAGGCAAAGTTCAGACCTGTGAGAGACACTAATTACACAGTTCAGGTTTTTGAGACGACCTTCACATCCCACCAGTAAGGCTGAAACTGCAGAAGGGAGTGTGAGGTGAATGAGAAGGGTGTTGTGTTTCTGCTGGGAGCCCACACAGCACAGTGGAGAGAGGCCAGGCCAGAGCACCAGGGATGGGAGACGTTCTAACTAGGCCTCAGTCTGATCCACCTCGAAAGGCCACAAGGCAGTCAGCAGCTTCGTGAGGCTTGACCCTGAGACTTCAGAGCAAGCAGCCTGGAAATGGCAGGAAACACTTTGACACAGAAGCAGAGCCTGATGGGTTTTTTACAGGGTTCTCATTTGCAGCTTATGGCAGGAGACCTCCTAGGGTTACCAAGTTTAACTCCGAAAATATCTGGGGACTTTGGGGTTGGAGCCAGGAGGCTTTCACATTCCCTAAAATAAATAAGTAAAAATACAGCAATGCAGTTCCCCTGAATACAGTCTTCATTTTCTCATCCCAACCAGCTGCATGTCAAGTGCTCTTTCTCACACACATGCGTGCACACACACACAGCAGCCAAAATAAACAGTTTGCAATCCCACACTTGTGTGGTCTCACTGGGGGGATTTACTCACAAGTTGCTGAAGTTCCAAGTTCTTCAGACTAACACAGGGAAACCAAAGGTTCTAGTTTATCCTTTACTATGCAAACAGCCTCTAAAAACTGCCTGGCAACCTCAGTCAATGGAAAACAAATTCTCTGCCCTCAGACAGAAGGACTTGACTTGTCTGCCAGGCTCCATCTCCAAATCTCCAGGATTTTTCCAGTCTGCATCTGGCAACCCTACCCCCCCTACCCCATCCCCTGCCAGTGGTCACGGGGAATGTGGCAACTTTATATGCCTGGGACTTTGTTCACTTCCAGGACTCAGCAGACAAGATGCACAAAAGGACGATGCAGAGAGAACCTCTGTTTCTTCTCAAACTGGACCACATGGGATTAAAGGGCCATCTGCCCCAGTTTGACCCTGGAGGTCCCTCCCAACTCTCTGATTCTGTGTAGAAGAGACATAAACCTGAGCCTCAGAAGCTACGTGATGGGCAAAGCAGGAAGTCTCTGCGTGCTGATTTGAGTCCCTTTCTGATAAAGTATCTGACCCGGAGAGTCTCGTGGTCTCTAAGGTGCTGCTAGACTTGACTCCAGCTATTCTACTGCAGACCAACATGGCTCCCCTCTGGATCTTGTTGCCTTTCATTGGCCCTGTGGTGAAACAGGCACCTGCCCACATTCCTTGCAACCGTGCAGCCGTCTATGGCTTGCAAGTCCCGCTGCCCCCACCCACCCCCTGGTGGGTGTAACCTTTCCTTAGTCTGCTGCCACCACTCACTGAATTTGTCCCTGCCGTCTTAGAGGGACAGTGAGAGCCCTCTGGCTGGATCTCCTTGTTTGGAGGTGAAATCGCCGATCTTTGGGATGGCCCTGGAGAGTTGGCAACCCAAAATTCAGGCCTCTCCTCCCTCTACCAAGGGTTCCCTTTGTCTTCTTGGTAATGTGCAGAGCGGGGAAGACTAGGTGGTCAGGGCACGACTCCACTAGTAACTCCAAAAGAAACTATAAGTATTTATTCAAACTATTTTTACTATAAACAGGCAATACATATATAGATTGGGTAAAGCACGCTACAAGGGAAAACTTAAACTGGGCCAACAGAGCACAAATAAAACAGAAGAAAAACGCAGCCCACTCTCCCTACACACTTCCCTACCTAGGAGGTTTTAGTGCAGGACAGAGTCTCTTCTCCACCAGGCCTCCAGCTCTCCTTCATCTCTCTCTCTCAAGAGAGAGGGGGGGGGGGAGAGAGAAACTTCCCGTCCACCCCAGACTAGTTGCAGCTGAATCCCTTGGGTTTCCACTCCTGACTTGCTGGGTTCTCCACCTCTGTGGCCTGGTCACCCTGCACAGCCCTTCCACACGAGTCTCTCCTACTCTTCAGTAGCTTAAAGACTGACTGCTTCCTAGGCTTCCCAATCCCCAGGTCCCAGTGGGGGATTCCCGGTTTTTACAGGCTTCTCCCCGCCCCCAGCCAGCTGGCCGGTGGGGAAGCCCCGCCCCCCCACAATCACCATGTAGTTTTAGAGCTCCTGCGGGTCCGCTTTTAAAATATGTGCCTTTAGGGCTGAGCAGGAAGCAGGAAACAGGAAGGGCTTTGGAGAACGGCCCCTCCCTTTGTTTTGCTTTCGTTTTCAGATCAAGTAAAGTTCTGCAGGAACAAGACCCAGTAAGTATTTGTGTGTGTGAGAGAGGGAGGGGGCAGGGGATTCCCTGGTTTGGAGGCCCTCCCCCCCACTTTAGAAAGCATGGAGGAAATGTCTACTGGGCACTCTATTATTCCCTATGGAGAACGATTCCCATAGGGAATAATGGGGAATTGATCCACGGGTATTGGGGGCTCTAGGGGGGCTATGTTTTGAGGTAGAGGCACCAAATTTTTAGTATAGCATCTAGTGCCTCTCCCCAAAATACCCCCAAGTTTCAAAACGATTGGACCAGGGGGTCCAATTCTATGAGCCCCAAAAGATGGTGCCCCTATCCTTCATTATTTCCTATGGAAGAAAGGCATTTAAGGTGTGCTGTCCCTTTAAATGTGATGGCCAGAACTCCCTTGGAGTTCAGTTATGCTTGTCACACCCTTGTTCCTGGCTCCACCCCATTGTCTCCTGGCTCCACCCCCAAATTCTCTTGGCTCCGCCCCCAAAGTCCCCAGATATTTCTTGAATTGGACTTGGCAACCCTACTGCTTCCTGGTGGAATAGGAGTATAAAAAGAGGTTGCCCTGCCCTTGGGGAAGTTATCCTTTTTCCCACTCTTTTTAGGCCCAAGGGCTGTTGGGCCTTGTAGGTCAGAGGAGGAGGACATTTTAAAATCTAGAACTGCAAACAGCGGCCGTTTTAAAACCAGCCAACTGCCAGCACTTTAACCGTTCCATTACAGGCCCAAATTCCTGTTCCAGGCTGGGAAGGATGGGTGAGACTTGAAAAGGATGGTGCTGGACTAGGGTTACCAGGCCCCCACTGGGGGCGGTGATTCCCCTACCCTGGGCCCTGCCCCCTTCTACTGATCAGCAGGCCAATGGGAGACAGGGGACTTACCGGCAGGGAGGTCATTGTTACTGGGGATGGAGGTACTGATAGCAGGGCTATTAGTACCTCCAATGACAAAGCCACCTACTGTCAACTCCAGGAGGATTGGCTACATCAGGGAAGTGTGACCTAATATGCAAAGGAGTTCCTGCTACAAAAAAAGCCCTGCCAGCGGGCACCAGAAGTGATGTCATCATTTTGCTGACAACATTCTGATATTTGGACAAAAGACTCTATGGTGAAAATGGCTTCTGCTATAGAGTTTTTGCCTAAATACCGGAACATCACCACCATGCCAGCAGTGCAATGATGTCACTGTTGGAGTGAGTGACTAAGCATGCCTGGATATTGGGGGGGGGGGGGGCTTCAGGACCCTGCTTCTTTAACTCTCCAGGGTTTTAAGGCATTTGCCATCCCAGCAATTAAGATTCATTCCAGAGGGCGGGGTGCTGGTGGTCTGGCAGTGCTAGCCACGGTTGTTTTAAATGTAGATATTCAAGTTATTGACAGTCTGTGTCCAAACTATACCCAGGTATTATTGGCTAAAAGGCAATGCATGGGTACTCTTCTGCGTCTTAGTGTTTATTGACCCCCCAAATGTTCTGAAGCCCAGGATAAGGGGAAAATATAAGGCCAGCTACTAGGTAGGGTTGCCAATCCCCAGGTGGGGGCAGGGGATCCCCTGCTTTGGAGACCCTCCCCCCGCTTCAGGGTCGTCAGAAAGTGGGGGGAGGGGAGGGAAATGTCTGCTGGGAACTCTGTTATTCCCTGTGGAGAATTATTCCCATAGAAAATCATGGAGAATTGATCCACTGGTATCTGGGGCTTTGGGAGGGCTGTTTTTTGGGGTAGATGCACCAAATTTTCAGTATAGCATCTAGTGCCTCTCCCCAAAATACCCCCCAAGTTTCAAAAAGATTGGGCCAGGGGGTCCAATTCTATGAGCCCCAAAAGAAGGTGCCCCTATCCTTCATTATTTCCTATGGAAGGAAGGAATTGAAAAGGTGTGCCGTCCCTTTAAATGTGAGGGCCAGAACTCCCTTTGGAGTTCAATTATGCTTGTCACAGCCTTGATCTTGGCCCCACCCCTAATGTCTCCTGGCCCCACCCCCAAAGTCTCCTGGCTCCACCCCCAAAGTCCCCAGATATTTCTTGAATTGGATTTGGCAACCCTACTACTAGGGTTGCCAGCTCCTCTCACCATCATGGTGGGGGGATTTGGGGGGCTTTCCAAGGGTGGGATGTCATCTATGATGCCCTGGTTTGGGGGCAAAACTTTATGGGTTTTTGCCTTCAAAACCATAGTTTGCCCAAGAACCAGAGACTGATTCCACACTAGCCTGACCCCATTCTCACTCTCCTCTTCTCCGTGGGGCTTCCGTCAGATTTCACACAAGCTGCCTCGAGGCTGCAACTCACTCTGCCTCTTATGTTTTTGGAATGCTGTGGTTATTATGTTGTAGCTTTAAGGATTTGTAGTAATTACTAACAGCTGTCTATAAGTATATTATCATGTGATGTATGGCTACACCTTGCCGTTTGTACTGTGCAGAATATTTGAGCTTTGTGCCTCTTGTAAATGTCTGGATGTATTCTGAAGGTATGTATGACTGCTTATGCAATCCTTAACAATTTTATCTCTGAAATTGCTGGTGGTTTTATAATATTATTACTTTGCAGCTTGTAAAAGCCTTCGGTGAAACAGAGCAATTCGCGCCTCCCTGTTGCGTTCTCGTGCTGGGCTGCCAATTGTCCCTACTCCGGCATGTGTCGAAAGAAACCTCTGGAGCGTCGGACTCTCCATTCACGGCTTTGCCAACTTCTTTCCCGGATCTCCACCATAAAGACTATGAACTGCTGTTATGAATTGAAAGAACACTGGGTTTCCAGATGATTTTTTGCACTTTTGTGACGGCAGATCAATAAGAAATATTAATAAAGGATCAATAAGGCATAAGAACTAATAAGAGCTTGTTGCAGTGTGACTAGACAGAGTTAGTAGAGCTTGCACTAGTAAGGCAGGAAACAGAAGGAACAGGTGCGGAGCAAGAACTGTAGAGAAACGGAAACAGAAAAGCAGAAGTAAAGGGTTGTGGTAAGGATTGGTGCAGAAAGAAGGGATAAATATTTGAAGTAAATAATTGTAAGTGAGGAAGAGGGATGAAATCATTGATAGACTATAGGAATATGTATCAGCTTGCTTTTATAGGTTGCTTTACTAAAGTACATTAGAGCAGATAACTAAGAAGCTTGTTATGGAAGAAAGAGGAACTAGAAGGAACCAGTGCAAGTAGAAGCAGAGAGAAAAAGAGGAAGTAGCAAAAATGCGGTTAAGGTTGCCCACGGTTGCTTAGCGACCCAAAGGACCAGAGAAAGAGGAAGGTGAGATAAGTGTATAAGAAAGGAAGCAGGTATCAGTAGGCTTCACAAGAATTGTATCAGGCTTTGCAAGTATTATATCAGTAGGCTATAGGCTATGCAATAAAGGACAATAAAAACAAAGAAGGTGATTGGTTCACAGATTGGGTTAAAGGGTATATAAGGCCTGCGTGCCTTCTTGGCTGCTGCTCAGACTGGTGGGTCTGAAGCCCGTGTACAGGGCCCATGTGCACGATAAATAAAGAAGGCTGTTTTTCCTGACGTCGCCTCACGCTGCCTCTGTTATTGATCCGGCTGAAATTGGTAACGTATGAGCTTCTGCTACAAACTGCTATTATGAATTGAAAGAACACTGGGTTTCCAGATGATTTTTTGCACTTTTGCTTATATGGTTTGATAAACTTTATATCTTCATAACTGAGGCTGGTTTTTCGTGGATGCCATAGGGCTTGTTTTCTCTTTCGCACAGCAAGCAAGAGCCTCTAAAAACCGGTTTCTGTTTGCCGCACAAAAGAGGCAAAACGAGTTGCGGCCCCCGGGGCAGCTTGTGGAATATCTGATGGAAGCCCCGCAGAGAAGAGGCGAGTGAGAGTGGGGTAAGTGATGTCCCTGTTTGGGGGTGGGGTTTGGGACCTGGGGACTAGCAACAACTCTAGGTGCTACATCACTCTTAGTTGGTATTGGTGTTGTCAGGCAATAAGGTTTCAAAGCAACCAGACCTTGAATTGATACAAAGTTAGGCTTTATTTGATACTCCATATGCACTAGAACAAAGAAACTGGGACTGATACAGCGTAAGAGTGCAACGCATACTTAAGAGGGCTACATCAAAGATTTCCAAACAAAAGCCACAATTCTAAACATTGCTGAGCTGAGGTGTGAAGGTTCACACGGTCCCTCTCTCTTTTCTTATTCCTATGGTTTGTCTTCCGGGGATGGCCAAGAGGCTCGTCCCTGGAGGCACTTTATCTTCAAAGGGGGATTCTTGCTTTTGTTAGTATTAGGGAGAGAGAGGTTCACATCAAGCACTGGCAGCAATCTACAACATTCTACTTTGATGTGCAAGGTCTTTCTCATGGTTAGTAACAGCGGTTCAATATGGCAGCTATTAAGCTAAGCATTTTATTTCAGGAAAAGTTACATTGCCTGACAGTTGTCTCCTTGAATGGGATGCTTCCCTTTGACTTAACCTGAGAGTTGCCCTCTGACCTCTCCTCTCTCTGTGTGCCCTTTGTTCTTCCCATTTGCCACATGGCCTTCTGTGGTGACACATGTCCCTGTAGGTCTCTTCCTCCTACTCCCACACACTCAATGCTGGACACACTGGCCATTTGTGACAGGGAAAGGACTTTTTAGATTGGGCTTCTTTCTCTCTTTTCAACTGCAACTTGAATGTGAGTTGGATCTACTTGAATAAATGTACGTTTTTACCTTTTTGTAATATACTTCTTGAGAGATTTATTTACTGTACTCAGTATCACACTTCTATGACTGGGCAAACTCTGCTATATTCACCAAATATCCCCTTAGTTGCTTCCAATGTACGCAGGAAGTGATGTCACTGTGTCCCTGCAACCTAGCCCCCCCCCCCCCTGCTGCCTGGAGGTCCCGGGCAACCCAATGCAACACACAGTCATATTTTTTTTTCCTCTTTCCATTCTAAAAAGGCCTGATTTCAACGTGATGCCAATGAAGCAAAAAGCTTCTCAGTACACCTTTATGCTGGCTCAGCATTTCTTTTAAGCTGAGCTGCAAAGTCATGACATGTTATTTATTTGCACGGGAGCACCACATTTGCAAGGTTGTCGATTCTCTGGTGTGCAGCCTAAGCACAAGACGCTCTTCTGTGGCCTGACATCAGTAAGAGGCTGAGCCCACACAAAGCTGCCCAGGGAAGTTCTTTGCCCCACTGGCACCACAACTGAATGAGGCCTGGCCCCGCCACTGGGCAAAATAGGCAATTGCCTAGGGTGCCAGTCTTCTGGGGTGCCGAATTGGGTGCCCCCCCATGTGACTCAGTGACATTATGTCAGTGCATAATCAGTGCATGCGAGGGGGAGCTCCAGAAGTTAACCTGGCCCAGGCTGCAAACAGTCGAGGGCTGGCCCAGGGGAGGGGGGCTTAGACTGCTTGGGAAGCTGGCTGTAGCAGTTGTGTGGATATCAGATTGCTACCTCCAGGTTGGGGAATATGTGGAAAGTTGGGAGGAGGAGGGTGGGGTTTGGGAAGGGGAGGAAGCTCAGTGGGGTAAACTGTCATAAAGTCCACCCTCCAAAGCTGCCATTTTATCTGGGGAAACTGATCTTGCTTGTCTGGAGATCAATTGTGATAGTGGAAAATCTCCAGGTGCCACCTGGAGGTTGGCAACCAGTCCATCTACAAATTAAGGTGAGAGGCTCTGAGACACCAGGAACTGGCAGTGCGGAAGAAAGCGTTGGGAATGGCTCGTATCTCAGACCTGTGAAGCCACTGGTCCTGTCCACGGCAAGTCCCTGGCTGATTTCACACTCTCCTTACGCTGCTCTCATGTCTCTCTTTTCAGCATAGCATCCTCCCGATTTCCCACTATTTGTGCCAAGGCTGCAGCAAACATCGTGGCTTTCGTGCAGCAAATGGAAACTGGTTTTTAGCAGTTTCCGTTTGCTGCACAAAAACTGCAATGTTTGCTGCAGCCTCGGCACAAATTGTGGGAAATCGGAAGGACACTGTGGGCGTTTTCGCACAGGGCTTACCCCGGAGCAACGTCCCTCTTCACCGTGCAGCCTCTGCGCAGATTTCGTACCAACTGCTCCGCAGAACCAGGAAGAGCCACGAAGTGCCGCGGCTTTTGCGTTGCAAATGTAAACCGCCAAAAACCAGTTTACATTTGCAACGCAAAAGCCGCGGCTCTGCAGAGCAGTTGGTGCAAAATCTGCGCAGACGCTGCGCGGTGAAGAGGGACGTCGCTCCGGGGTAAGCCCTGTGCGAAAACGCCCTGTGCTGAGAAGACGGACATGAGAGCAGTGTAAGGGTGAGTGCGAGATCGGTCCCTGTTTCCCCACACTTTTCTTTGCTGACGTATTGTCTTTCTTCCCAAACACAGTGGCTCCACCCATTCTGATACTTTCAGCTTTGCGAAGCTAGATTTGAGAAGCACCTGGCAGATGAAGCCTACTTGAAAATTCTGGTCCCCCCCCCCCCTTGCAGTATTCGCTTGAATGGCTTCAAAGCATCTCCCCATTACCCAGTGAACCATCCGTGGTTCTCAGACAACAATTGTGAATTAATCAGCTAAGTCAGCCAGTTCTTCTTTCTTCGAAAAGTCATTTAAATACCTACAAAAATATGTCGAGGGGGGGGGGGAGGTATTGTTCTGATGCCAGTAAAAAGACTCAGTAGAGCTCCGTGACAGCCTTGCCTTTTAACAAGGTAAACTCAGGAAAGGTGCGCAGATGATTTCCTTCTGCTCACGGCACCCACATCAGCCAGGAAACAATGACAATCGAGATGCATTAAAGGCAACAAAATATCTCGGAAGTCTGAGAAATAAAGAGGCAGAAAGAGAGTCCCCTGGATGGTGGCTGAGAAAGAAGAGCTGGCTTCTGGAAATTGCTCTTAATGGTCACAATGTGGATATCCAGAGTGGCCGGCATGGTGTGAAAATAAGCTTCCTGGGTGCACGGAATGCAGCAAACCTGCAGAGGAACACTGGGCGGGAGAGAGCGAGCCATTAGTCATTCTGAAAAACCCATTTCTAATCTTGACCTGTGGACTTGGAAAAGATTTCTGTGATAAGGAAGCCATGCCCTTTAGACAAGTTGCCAAGGGAGCTGCTGCTGGCTGCTACAGAGGGATCTCTGCAACCCTTAGGCTGGATAATCTCTTTTCTGCTCTCCTCCATGTGCTTCCGAGAGCAGGTAATGCTACCAGCGTGCTAAGGGCCTCATCCGCCTGTTCTCTCCTAAGGGAGGAGTCGCACTATACTTCCATAATGAGGCTGACAACAGCAGGAAGGCTGCCCGCCCTTTGCCTCCTCCCCTCGCCACATCTGTGCCAAAAGAGGGATTCGTCAAAAGAATAATATGTAAAGCAGAGCGTCAAGCACGACTAATTCTGATCAATAACCATACCATACCATACCAAACCTTTAATGGCATAATCTGATCAATAACTGATGGGGTTCTAGTCTGTCACAAGCAGGCCTGGGTAAGATCGCACTGAACCAAATGCTGCTAGTTTATTATCCTTCCTTGGCCCCTCTTTGTTTTATGACTGTTAATTACAGAGACCAAAGCAATCAGCACCTTCCCATGAATCCACTTGCGGGAGGAAGCACCATCTGGGCGATGCAAGGCCGAATGCCTGATAACGCCCTGGGAATGTATGTAGTTTTGATGCCTCTGTGTGAACGCTCCCCTGCTTCCCCTCCCCGTAGGAATCCCTTTGAAGTGTATCTTAAAACTTGTGTATCAATGTATTAGTTTCATTCTTCTCAAGCCCAGGCTTGAACCAAAGTAACGGTCTATCAATAAACATAGTCTTTGTATCGACTTTGACTCGTCATTGAATCCGTCTGCTTGACACAGAGGCGAGTTTTTAGCAGCAAATGTAGATATATGTAGATAACAGAGAGATTACATACAGATACTTTAAATGCTGTTCTTTTTAAGGAAGATGATGCTTTGAATGGAAAAAAGTCAGGCCATTGTTTCCAACTAGTTTTGGACACACACATGGGCACAGGAAGCTGCCTTATACTGAGTAAGAACCTTGGTCTATCAGGTTCAGTATTGTCTACTCAGACTGGCAGTGGATCTCTAGGATCTACTTTAATATCACCTGCTACCTGGTCCTTTCAACTGGAGATGCTGGGAACAGAACCTGGGAGCTTCTGCCTTCCAAGTAGATGTTCTGCCACTGAGCCATGGACCCTACCCAACAGATGTGAGAGTGGATCCTTGGTCCATCAAGGTCAGTACTGTCTACTCACACTGGCAGTGGCTCTCCAGGGTCTCAGGCTGAGGTCTTTCCCATCACCTAGAGATGCTGGGACCTTCTGCATGCCAAGCAGATGTTCTACCACTGATCCATGGCCCGCCTCTCCCCAACAGATGTGAGTATGATACATATTCTTGGGACTTCTTTTTAGTGCAGGGATGAAGTTGCTCCATCCAGAGATGGTTTCATCTATGGAAAAAGAGCTAGGTTGGCACCTTCTCAGCACTGCCTTGGCTGTCTGGGAAAGGAACAGCACTACTGAAGTTATCATGTGACTGAGTTAACCCAGTCTTTGATCCCTTCCCCATTTTTCTGTGTTTAGATCTGTAAATGTTTAAATGAGCTCCAAAAGAAAGAGAGAGAGCTGCTGAGAGGCCCGATAGGGGTTGGTTTCACAGCACTAGGGAAGGAGGGGTATAATTCTTCTTTCCTTGTGCTATTTCCTTGATCAGAAATGCCTCCCAGGGCACTTTTAAGAACGAGAAGCGGAAAAAGACAGGTACTTGTATTGGAAATCAATGAAGGGGGGTGGTATTAAAAACCTCTCAATCAAGACCTGCGTCCTTCTGCTCTTCTTCCAATATTTCAGACTGTCAGCTGCCAAACAACCTGATCCAAAGGCTCGGCTTTCAGCTGCTCTGCAGTGAGTGATGTGCACGGGAAGGAAGACCAGCCACAAAGGGTGCTTTGCCTGTGGCAATTCAGGAGAAGAAAAGCAGTGTGCATACACAAACACACACACAATTCAGCCTAACAATGTGCCATCTGAAAGACACGGGAGAGAAGCTAACCCTCAAAAACACTACCTGGATGCTTTTTTAAAAATCCATTTTTTTGCTTTCTGTCATGCCTTGAAGCCATGCAGTCTCGACCTGTCTACTGTTCTCAGCAGTCCTCGAAGACTCCTGTGCACCCAGCCAATCCCTGCTTGCAGACATTCTGTTTCTTCAAGTTACAACATCTGTATAAGATCCTAAATGGTTATGATTTGTGCTCAAGAGAACCACAATAGGATAGACTGGCAAGCCCGGCTTCGTGCCCAGTGGCTGCCAGCAAGTGGCAGTTCTCCGTTGAGAATACGAACTTTCTCTGGGTGTGTAATTACCTGTGATGGGCAAATCTCACCTGGAAGCTCCAGGCACTGTTATAGTATCACATCCCAGTTAATGTTGCAGCAATGCACAGCTTTCCCCCTGAGCCGAATGGACAAGATAAATTCCTAGAAAGACGCTGGGATGATGTGAAAACCAGGTCTGATTTCTCAGCATGCATACCCAAGAACTCTGTGAGAAATCAATCGTTTCCATTTTGTTTCCTCCATCATGGTAATTTAGTGTCTTTCACCAGGACTGAGAATTTCTTAGAGCAGAACTGCAGGTGATGATGGCAGATGTGGGGTCCTGTACTGTGGGATCACTGAAATGGGACAGAGGGAGGAGGGGACATTTGCAGGGGAGAGGTGGGGCCCAAGATGCGATTGCTGACCTGTCTGCTGATTTTCTCTGGCAATTTCCATTTCACTCACGCCATCTTCTTTTCACCCAGGCCAATAAGTCTGAAGGAAGAGACTGGATGGGTAGGAGGGGAGTACGTAATGTTTCCCTTGCCTGCCATTCCTTTCTGTAAATGTCCTCTTATGTGTCTATGATCATTCCTCATGTAGGCCCCAGACCGGAGATCCCTTTTTGAGGATTGCCTCATGTAAAACTGTGGAGAGTCCAGATGTTCACTTTATCTATGGGGAAAACACGTCTAGACATGCTCAGAATGATGGGTGTCCTCTAGTAACATCATTGTAAACATAATTAAGGATTTCTTTTTATTTTCTCCAAAAAAAGGTGGCGGTGGGGTACAGAAGGGAAAAAGGGGATAGGGAAAATATAAATGTATCAATTTTTTTCAAATAATTGTATTAGTGAAGTAAAATCAATTGTATTAGTGAAAGGACATGTTTTAAATATAGAAGCAGATAAAATATTATTACCATATTCTGAGGTGAGTTCTCTCTTTGAAGGAGGAGGTGAAAACTAAGTAGTGATACTCTATTAACGGTAAAAAGGATTACACAGTCAGTGTTTTTGTGCAGCAAACAGAAACTGGTTTTTAGTGGTTTCTGTTTGCTCCACGAAAACGCCAACGCTTGCTGCAGCCGCGGGGCAGATAGTGTGAAATCGGAAGGAAGCCCTGCTGAGAAGACCAACGTGAGAGCGGCGTAAGATGAGTGGGAAATCGATCTTGTATAAATTCAAGATTCTACTAAGTGATTCATCTATCAAGTGCTGTCTTTCCTACTTTGACTGGCAGAAGGTCTTGATCCTTCTTCTTCTATGCCATATTAGCACTTACAGGGCTTTTTTGGGGCAGGAGCACACAGGAACGGTGCTCCGCCTGGGCTGGCATGCTGGGGAAGGTACGGGGTGGCATCTTTAAATGACTTCCCAATGGCTTCAGCCTTTCCCTGCATGCCTGCTGTGGCAGGTGCTCTAGGGAAGGCACAGGGGAACTCCTCCTGAGCTTTTACTACAAAAAAAGCCCTGAGCATTTATATATAACTTTTGGAGTATTCAAGTAGGCTTCCCAACCCTCCCGCCCTGGTGGGGGACCCCAGGATTTCCACCCTCTTCCCACCGCGCCGCTGCCGCCTCTTCTTTGCTGAGCCCATCTCGGAGGAGCAGCCACGGCGAGCAGAGAAGAGGCGGCAGCGGCGCGGCGGCGGCGCCCGCTCCGAGACGGGGCGGCTGGCCACGCTCCCCGGCGCCGGTTCCCCCCTCCCCCTAGCTCCACCCCAGTGTCTCCTGGCTCCACCCCCAAAGTCCCCAGATATTTCTGGGGTTGGACTTGGCAACCCTATATTCAAGTAACTTCACTATACATAATTTCATTAATCATACAACCATCCTAGGAAAGCGCTTAAAATAGTGAGAATTATGATATCTTCTTGAACCTGAGGGCACCTTGGGAATTCTGACATAGTGTGGCAGGCACAGCCACAAAACGGTTGCCACAAAATGGCTGCTGCAAGAGGTGGAGCCAGCTACAAAATGGCTGCTGCAGCTGACCTTCTGTCACATAGTGAAAATCCTTACACTGATGCTAAAGCAACGTTTCTAAATTACACACACAGCCAATCAAATCTCCAAGGGCCATTCAGAAGCCTTGCTGGGCAAAAGCCCCACCTGGTCTTTCCCATTTTCTAAAACAGAATCTCCATGTTCCACTGAGGAAATATTTGGGGGCTTTTAGGGTGGAGCCAGGAGAATTTGGGATGGAACCAGGAGCAAGGGTGTGAAAAGCACAACTGAACTTTGAAGGGAGTTCTGGCCATTACATCTAAAGGGATCTCACACCTTTTAAATGCCTTCCCTCCATTGGATATAATGAAGGATAGAGGCACCTTCTTTTGGGGTTCATAGAATTGGACCCCCTGGTCCAATCTTTTTGAAACTTGAGGGGGGGTTTTTTGAGGAGAGGCACCAGATGCTATGCTGAAAATTTGGTGCCTCTACCTCAAAAAATAGACCCCAAGAGCCCCAAATGCCCACAGATTGATTCTCCATTATAACCTATGGGAACCAGTCTCCATAGGGTGTAATGGAGTGCCCAGTGGACATTCAGCCCCCCCACACAAACTTTCTGATGACCCTGAAGTGGGGGCAGGGCCTCCAAACCAGGGGATCCCCTGCCCCCAACTGGGGGTTGGCAACCCTAATTGGCAGTTGGCAGGAAAGGTGTTGACAGTCACCATGGCACCCACAAGCACTACATTTGTGATCCCTGAGACAGACAATTTCCCCTGCATTGCAGATTGTGAGAGCCAAAGGCAAAAGAATGGTTATCCTGGAGCCACTGCAGGATGGCTGGATGAAATGATACTGGATGCTGAGGACTTCACAGCTCATGCTTAGTGTTTTGGCCTTGTTTTCACTGGGATGGTACATCTGTGTTTGGCTATGCCACTTCAGACGACAATTGCTGAATGCGTCTCCATCCCAAAAGGTCTCTTCATACAGAAAGCTAGAATGTCAGGGTTCTGGACTAGCATCCCGCCTTGCTTCTTGTTTCTATGCAAAGGGTTTCTTAAAACAAATGAAAGCTCCTTCCATCATATAAGCCTCTGCTGACTTGAGAAGCGATCCTGTGCCAGTACAATGCACATTTGACGTTTTACTAATAAATGTCAGTTCCACCAAGAACAGGGAACAACAATCACAGGTGTAGCCCTGGGAAGAACAGTAGAGAATTCGGAAGGGAAAGATAACTGCTATGAGTTTAGCAAGCTGTACTTTATGACCACTGAGGTGTGAAGTGAACATTCCGACCTAATGACGTCTCTGAGACTTTCACATCAAGAGGTTGGGGGATGTAAATCTGATGGAAGCAAATCTGGCTATACCTGGTTCTTGTTGACCAAATTAAGCAGCACAATAGCCCCGTTTTAATCAGCTGAGTGTGATCCTAATTCTCCCCCACTTGGAGGGGTTTAATTAATCTTCCTGAGAGAGGCTTTGCCTTGGCTGTCAGGCTGTAATTGAATATACCAACATGCCTGAAAACGGATGGCCCGTTTTCTTGTGGGGAGGGTTAAACTGCCAGCGCTTGACACGTAATGCATCAGATATCTGGTGTACCTTCCACCCTGATAAATGCGCTCTTTGCAGGTGTGCCAACAGATTCTAGGCCTTGGTACGGAGCCGCTCAGAAATTCTTATTCTGTTCCATGATAAACCGTTGCTCAAGTGAGGAGGAAGCTGCGCCCCGTGTTGGAGAACAATAAATCACTTCCCCGACTGATTGCCCTGCACCATCCTTAGAGCTCCCTGCCTGGGATATTGTGCCAGTTCCATAGCTGCGTACCAGCCTTCCGTAGATGGTGAATTATGTATACTCCTGTAATGCCCAGTATGCTTTCTTTCTCAACAACAAAGCCATGTGTAATTGGGGAGAGAGTTCACAGGAGTTCCCGCTCCCCCGAACCTCTTTTCGACATTGGAGCTATGCAGTAAGCAGCATTTATGTGTAGCAGTATATGTGAAAGAGGTATATACTTGTGAGGAAATACGTGAATCTGAGCATGGCAGCTCAGTTGAGGGTCTCTGGATAAAAATAAAAGGAGTAAGAAAGAACAGTGATGTTATTGTGGGGGTCTGCTATAGACCACCAAGTCAGGCAGAGGACTTGGATGAGATACTTCTACAACAGATTGCAAAGTTCTCCAAGAGAAGGGATACAGTGATCATGGGAGATTTCAATTACCCAGACATCTGTTGGAAGTCCAACTCTGTTAAAAATGAAAAGTCAAATAGATTCCTGACTTGTCTTCCTTGCAACTTCCTTTTCCAGAAAGTGAAGAAGGAAACAACGGGATCTGCTATCTTGGCTTTGATTCTCACCAACAAGGAAGAATTGATTGAAGAAGTGGAAATAGTGGGCACCCTGGGCAGTAATGACCATGTGATTTTGGAATTTACAGTCTTAGGGAAGGGAAAATTATATGTAGTCAGACTTATAGGTTGGACTTCAGAAAGGCAAACTTTGATAAACTTAGAAATATGCTGGATAAAACCCTATGGTCAGAAATACTTAGGAGGAAGGAGGTTCAAGAGGGGTGGGAGTTTCTTAAAAGCGAAATACTGAAAGCGCAATCACAGATGATTCCTATGAGAAGAAAAAATGGAAAAAGCCTAAAGAAGCCAAAGTGGCTCCATAAATAGCTCTCTAAAGACTTGAGAAATAAAAAAAGACTCCTTTAGGAATTGGAAGGAGGGCCTTATAACCAAGGATGAATATAAACAAATCACCAGTGCTTGTAGAGAAAAAGTTAGGAAAGCTAAAGCTCAGCATGAGCTTAGGCTGGCCAAAGATGCTAAAAACAACAAAAAAGGGTTCTTTCCTTACGTTCAGAGTAAGAAAAAGAGCAAGGACACAGTAGGCCCATTGCAAGGGCAAGAAAGTGAAATTGTAACAGGTAATGAAGAGGGGGCGGAACTGCTCAATTCCTACTTTTCCTCAGTCTTAGCAGTACTATGTGTGAAAAGGATCTAGGAGTCTTAGTGGATCATATGCTGAACATGAGTCAACAGTGTGATGCGGTAGCTAAAAAGGCAAATGCAATTTTGGGCTGTATCAACAGAAGTATAGTGTCCAGATCACGTGATGTGATGGTATCGCTTTACTCTGCTCTGGCAAGACCTCACCTGGAGTATTGTGTTCAGTTTTGGGTACCACATTTTGAGAAGGATATAGACAAGCTGGAACGGGTCCAGAGGAGGGCAACGAAGATGGTGAGGGGTCTGGAGACCTAGTCCTATGAGGAAAGGTTGAAGGAGCTGGGGATGTTTAGCCTGGAGAGGAGGCGGCTGAGAGGTGATATGATCACCATCTTCAAGGACTTGAAGGGCTGTCATATAGAGATGGTGTGGAATTGTTTTCTGTGGCCCCGGAAGGTAGGACCAGAACCAATGGGTTGAAATTAAATCAAAAGAGTTTCCAGCTCAATATTAAGAAGAACTTCCTGACTGTTAGAGCGGTTCCTCAGTGGAACAGGCTTTCTTGGGAGGTGGTGGGTTCTCCTTCCTTGGAGGTTTTTAAGCAGGGGATAGATGGCCATCTGACAGCAATGAAGATCCTGTGAATTTAGGGGGAAGTGTTTGTGAGTTTCCTGCATTGTGCATGAGGTTGGACTAGATGACCCTAGAGGTCCCTTCCAACTCTTCTATGATTCTACTTGTGGGCGCTACTGTTATGTTATCACTGTCTGCTCCCTTTAGAGAGGGAGTCCCCAAGGTGGAGCCTCTGGACACCTGGGCACCCACTGACACTTTTTCTGGAGCCTGCCAAGTGATTTGAGAAAGTGGGTAGGCCTTTTGCCCAAGTAAAACTGATTGGAGGTTTGATTGGCTGAGCAAATTTTTTTAAAAAATGGAGCTTTGGCAAGCAGCTGCCACCACAACACAAGAATCGGCACTGTGTGAGTGCAGGGAAGCTGTGGCACTCCTTTTGTGGCTGGTTCCACTTCCTGCAGCAGCCATTTTATAGCAGCCATTTTGTGGTTGCGCGCACCATGTTGCATCCGAATACGAAAGGTACCCACAGGCTCAAAAAGGTTGGGGACCTCAGGTTCAGAGCACTGATAGAATCCCGAAAAGCATCCCTTGCTCTGAGCAGTATTGGGGAGGGGGAAAATATAACCCCAAATTCCATTGCATCTCCGTACCTTGAGTCACTTAACAAAGAAGCACCATTCCCCCATGCAAAAAGGGGAGGGTTTTCCCCCCTTGCCCAACCCAGTAATAAATAGAAACTTGTTCAGAAAAAGTGGAATAAATGCAATGCTTGCTTTCCTATCAAACCTAAACTTATTTTACTGCTTCGATAACATAAAGGGCACTATTTATAACTTAGACAGTATATAACTAGTTGGCATGTTTATGGAATTTGAACGTATTATTAACTCACAGTGCCAGCTTGCTCAAATGGAGGTGTCATTTTTTAAATGGTACTTCCTTGCAGGCAAGCAGTCTCTGCATCCCACCCTCGGTTTCCTCCAAGCAGCATTGCAAATATACCCACACAGCATTTACCCACACAGCAAACCAGTGCGCCCCGTGTTACCTTGGCACATGGATCTTTATTTTTGTGATCTTGGAGATGGGGGGGGGGGGAGAAACAAATGTTGACATTAGAGAATGAATTTTGTAGTAAACAAAACAACGTGTGTTGTTTGGATGGAGACCGTCTCATGACGAGAGCCATATTTAGGCATCAAATAAAACTTTGTCATGTAGAAATGCCCCGCGGAGCAGAGTGGTAAAGCTCCAGTACTGCAGTCGGAGCCCTCTGCTCACAACTTGAGTTCGATCCCAGCGGAAGCTGGGTTCCGGTAGCCGGCTCCAGGTTGACTCAGCCTTCCATCCTTCCGAAGTCGGTAAAATGAGTACCCAGCTTGCTGGGGGGGGAAGTGTAGATGACTGGGGAAAAGGAAAGGAAAGGTCCCCTGTGCAAGCACCAGTCGTTTCCGACTCTGGGGTGATGCTGCTTTCACAACGTTTTCACGGCAGACCTTTTTATGGGTTTGCCATTGCCTTCCCCGGTCGTTATACTTTTTTGTACATTTTTGTACATTCTTTTCTACATTTGCAAATTTTGTACATTTGCAATGGCAAACCACCCTGCAAAAAAGTCTGCCGTGAAAACGTTGTGAGAGCAACGTCACCCCAGAGTCGGAAACGACTGGTGCTTGCCCAGGGGACTAGGGTTGCCAAGTCCAATTCAAGAAATATCTGGGGACTTTGGGGGTGGAGCCAGGAGACTTTGGAGGTGGAGCCAGGAGACATTAGGGGTGGAGCCAAGATCAAGGCTGTGACCAGCATAATTGAACTCCAAAGGGAGTTCTGGCCATCACATTTAAAGGGATGGCACACCTTTTCAATTCCTTCCTTCCATAGGAAATCATGAAGGATAGGGGCACCTTATTTTGGGGTTCATAGAATTGGACCCCCTGGTCCAATCTTTTTGAAACTTGGGGGGCATTTTGGGGAGAGGCACTAGATGCTATACTGAAAATTTGGTGCCTCTACTCCAAAAAACAGCTCCCCCAGAGCCCCGGATACCCGCAGATCAGTTCTCCATGATTTTCTATGGGAATAAATCTCCATAGGGAATAATGGGGTTCCCAGTAGACATTTCCCTCCCCTCCCTCGCTTTCTGACGACCCTGAAGCGGGGGGAGGGTCTCCAAACTGGGGGATCCCCTTCCCCCACCTGGGGATTGGCAACCCTACAGGGGACTCCCTTGACCTTTCCTTGTAGAAAACCCTGAGCTCTGGGCAGAACAGTCCTAAAGGGGGGGCTGAAAGCGCTCAGGGAGCCAACTGACCCTTGAGTTGGGGTACATCCAAGATACAACAGAGCCCCCAGCACCACTCCGTCGCTCCTGGGTGCTGGTGGCAGGCCAGGGCGGCCGCTTGTTGATGCAACTGAGGTGTGGGCCCCAACACCAGCATGGCTGTAGGCAGTTTGGGGGGCATGGCCAGACTTAGTCAGCTCCCTGAGTGCTTTCAGCCTGGGAGCACCCCCTGACAAAGGCAGAACGTTACACCACTGGTTGCTCTGCAACAGGAATGACAGAGCCCAGAGTGGAATGATGGCCAGCCCACTCCAAGACCACCTCTGCTCTTCATGGAGGGAATTGGAGGATCTGAGAGCGGTACTGCATGCCCCCACATCTGGGGTCACCCCAGTGTGTGTATCCCGTATAATGGCTGCTGCCAAGGATAACATTCTAGCAGGAGCTCCTTTGCATATCAGGCCACACACCCCTGAAGTAGCCAATACTCCAAGAGCGTACAGGCAGCTGAGTTAGTGTGAGCTGCTCACAATTTTTTTCGCCTCCAGCTCACACATTCTTGTCTCAGGTCAGGAAAAATAGCCCTAGAGCAAACTAATTTATGCAGGAGCTCACAATTTTAATGCCAGTAGCTCACAGCTTTAATGGCAGCAGCTCACAAAGTAGAATTTTTGTTCACAGGACTGCACAGCTTAGAGGGAACATTGCTTACAAGGCTCTTTTTTGTAAGCACTTGGAGGATTGGCCACATCAGGGGTGTGTGGCCTAATATGCAAAGGAGCGCCTGCTAGAATTCCAACCCTGGCTGCTGCTAATATTATTAGCTGTTACTGTTAGTATATTAGTGTATTAGCTGTTGCCAATATAATTTGCAATGAAACAGTAAATGTATGTATCCTTGGAAATCTGTTCCAATATCTCCAGTATGCCTTTAAAATGGGTGATTGTCCTACATATAACCTTTTTGTGCTACACATTCTCAATGAATAAAACCATGTATTGAAAAACATGTCACTCATTCCAAAAGAAAAAATATTTGATAGGAGCTTTTTTCCCCTTCCATATATCTCCCCCAGATTTCTACAGGAAAAGTCTTTGGTGGGGAAATTGAAAATGAATTCTGCACTGTTTGTTTATAGGCACTCCAATCTCCGATTAGGTGTGCTGCGGGCAACATTCTCTTTCCTCACAGAATCTGGTCTGTAGCATTTTATCATTGGCAGTTTTGTTCCTTCAGAAGTTCATGAACTGTCTGAGATATCACAGCAGCTTAGCCAGGCACTATCGGATCGATCTCCCACTAGCCTCACTCTCCTCCGCAGGGCTTCCATCGGATTTCGCACGATCTGCCCCGGGGCCGCAACTCGCTCTGCTGCTTTCACACAGCAAACAAGATCCTCTAAAAACCAGTTTCTGTTTGCCATGCGAAAAAGGCGAAGCTAGTTGCAGCCCCGGGGCAGATAGTGTGAAATCCAATGGAAGCCCCGGCGGAGAAGAGGAGCATGAGAGCAGCATAAGACTAGTGGGAAATCGGTGTCAGTAGTTTGCCATGCTGTCTTTTAGCACATATTGCCTTGGACCAAGGCAATTAAACTTACATGGTCAAATCACCTCATGGTGAGGTGACATAGGGCTGCCAGACTCCAGGTGGGGCCTGGAGATCTCCCAGAATTACAGCCCAGAGAAAATGGCTGCCGTGGCAGGTGGACTCTGTAGCTAGGGTTGCCAAGTCCAATTCAAGAAATATCTGGGGACTTTGGGGGTGGAGCCAGGAGACTTTGGGGGTGGAGCCAGGAGACATTGGGGCGGAGCCAGGAACAAGAGTGTGACAAGCATAATTGAACTCCAAGAGAGTTCTGGCCATCACATTTAAAGGGACAGCACACCTTTTTAAATGTCTTCCTTCCATAGGAAATAATGAAGGATAAGGGCACCTTCTTTTGGGGCTCATAGAATTGGACCCCCTGGTCCAATCGTTTTGAAATTTGGGGGATACTTTGGGGAGAGGCACTAGATACTATATTGAAAATTTGGTGCCTCTACCTCAAAAAAACAGCTCCCCCAGAGCCCCCGAAACCTCCAGATCAATTCCCTATTATACCCTATGAGAAGACGTTTCCCTCTCCACACACCCCCCCGCCCCCCCCCCCCCCCCCCCCCGTTTCTGGCAAATCTGATGCAGGGGACTCTGTACTCACGAGTTGCTGCCAGCTTCTCACAGCAACACAGGCACACCAGCTGGGCACTTTATGGCATGAAATAGGAAGCCGGCAGAACTCACCTCCGGAGGTGCAAAGGCACATGGTCCTTTGGGGACGTGGCTGGGCTCCCCTCCCTTCACCGGCCAGCTGACTGGGGACGGGAAGCAGCCTGAGAAATCGGAAGAGCTCTGGCTGCTGCGATCGGGGCTGGATGGGAAGGGCTGCCGTTTTCCCCCTCCCCTCCCCCCGCTTTCCCTTTTATGGCCAGCGGGGGGAGGAGGCTCCAAATCGGGAGTCTCCAGGCCTAGCGGGGGATTTGGGAACCCTATCTGTAGCATTATACTCCACTGAGGTCCCTCCCCTCCCCTGCCCAAACCCTGCTCTCTCCAGGCTCCACCCCCAAAATCTCCAGGAATTACCCAACCCAGAGAATTAGGTTTGGTCAGGATACTGGAGAAGGCAGCTGGAGGTGGCATATTTGGCGACAGGAAGGCCAGAGCTCCAGAAGAGCTTCCTTCCTCCCCTCAGGCATCTCACGGCCCTGCTCTGACCTGCTCACCTCTTTTCCCAGCCTGGGGTGGTGCCTTGGCCATGTGAGTTTTCCCAGCCTTGGCCATGTGAGTTAAAGTCAGCTGTTTCCATCTGTCTGGCCACTGTTGACAGGCTCATGGTCAGAGAGATTCTTGGCAGGAGAAAGACGGGCATCTAAATATTTCCCAAAAGTAAATAATACTCCATGCCTTCCACATTGACTGAGAGCAAAGCAATTTATACTTGCTTTTCTGCATTGCAGTCTCTCCAGTTTTGATTCATAGGTTGGTGGATTCAGTTTATTTTCTTTTATAAAGATCTCTTAATGATACTCACTTATCGACTAACATTTCCTGTTTATAGCTGTCGAATTCTTTGGAGGTCAAGATAACAATTATTTTAATAATATGGTTTCGATGCTTTCAGCAACAGCATTTATGAAATCATATTTCTCTTTGCCATGGTGATTTCCTGGCGTTCAGTATCGCTCATTCCCTTTTTTTCCTCTGCTGAACAGAGTTTAGTTAAAAAGTGGATCCCTTTGTCATGCCTCAGCATTTTGACTGACCTTCTCACCACCACATATTTCAGCTTGGGAAGAAAGAGGTCTTCAAACCCAAGAGACAGCTGAAAATCTAAGACACAGACAAAGGGGATTAATCCCAGGGTTTGGGTTCAAATGTCTGGCATATTTCAGTGTGCATAGTGAAGGCAGCAGTGGGGCTGAGAATGAAGGCAACCCTAGAGAACAAAAACTTAGGTTAATGTCATTGTCCAAATAAGAGGGGGCATTTCATGCACATTGGGGTGTTTTCTGTATGATTTATTTTATTTTAAACCCTTCAGCCTGTAAGGGAAAACACAGGTTAGAATTTACCCATCTTCCCAAAAAATATAGTATAATAATTTGACAATCTAAACATTAACAAAAAATAAAGCCCTGTTGATATTTTTGTTAATATTTGATTATCAGAGGAATATCCTTTCCTAAAAGGAAAGAGTAATTTGCTGTATTTATTGAAATGTAAGACTAGTCTCTCCCCCAGTGTTATATTTACAGCCATATTCAGGGCTTTTTTTTTAGCAGGAACGCACAGGAACACAGCTCCGGCTGGCTTGGCACCAATATGCAAATGAGTTCCTGCTGGGCTTTTTCTACAACAAAAAACCTGACTATATTTACTTATTTATTCATTTAAAACCTCTATTTGGTTCCTTTCTTCCTTATGGCACTCAAGGCAGCTAACAACATAGATAAGACGTGTATGGAAAGTGCTGTCAAGTCTCAGTTGACTTGTGGTGCTCCCACTCCATGCTCAAGGCAAGTGAGAAGCAGAGGTGGTTGACCATGGCCTTCCTCTGCAGAGCCTTCCCTTGGTGAGCTCCATTCAAGGACAGACCCTGCTTAGCTTAGACTTACAGCAAACCCAGCAAGGGGCTTTCAAGGCAAGTGAGAAGCAGAATCATAGGCTGATTAAAGACCGGCACTTTGGGCCAATGCAGAGACGCCTCTGAAGTCGGCCCAAAAAATCCCTCCACACACAAACATCTGCCGGGCGACCCCATCCCGCACTCACCCCGTCCTTCTGGCTGCTCCATCCGGCTCAAAAAGCAACCACTTTGAAAGTGGTAGCAAATATTTGAGCTGGCCGGTAGTTGCCTCCCCGCTGTCTGGAAGGGGAGGGGTGCAAGTGAGGCGACTTGGCGGTGTGGAACTGCCTGTTTCTGGGTTTGTTTGTTTTTTAAGAACCCAATGAGAGTGCTGGAGCGCTTGTGTGCATCAGCGCTCCCCCCCCCCCAGGGGGAACAAAGAGGAATCCGGCTTCGAGGTTGCCTTCCCGTGTGGAGGTGCTGAGCTGCCTGACAAACTGGAGGCGGGTGGCATGCGGGTGAGCATGTGGAGGCTCCCAAACAGCTCTTTTTGCACCGGTCTGATTTGAGATGCTTCCCAGCTGCCCCAAAATGCCCATTGTTCTCAGTCATAGAATCATAGAGTTGGAAGGGACCTCCAGGGTCATCTAGCCCAACCCCCTGCACAATGCAGGAAACTCACAAATACCTCCCCGTAAGTGGTTGGCCATGGCCTTCCTTTGCAGAGTCTCCCTTCCATGTGCTGACCCTGCTTAGCTTCTGAGATCTGACAAGACCAAGCTATGCCATGCTATAGATAAACTACATAAAATAAAATTCATTAAAAAAACCCAAATTTAAAATCATAGTTTAGGACTGCTAGCAAGGAAACTTGACCAGATGCGGTCCTGAATAAGCCTGTCTTCAGCTGCCTCCCAAAGATCACAGACTGGGGATTCCATCGTCTTACACTCACAGGGTTGCCAGATTCAGATGTATTTCTTTATTAAATGTTATTTTGAATTGCCCTCTCCCACCAAGGTAGGGCTCAGGGTGGCATACAACACAGTAATTCACATTGTTTGTTGTTGTTGTTCAGTTGCACTGTTGAGTCTGACTCTTTGTGACCCATGGACCAAGTCACGCCAGGCCCTCCTGTCTTCCACCATCCTTCAAAGTCTGCTCAAATTCACGTTGCTTATATCAGTAACGCTGTCCAGCCATCTCCTCTGTAGCCGTCCCCTTCTTCTTTTGCCTTCTATCTTTCCCAGCATCACGATCTTCTCCAGGGAGTGCTCCCTTCTCATTTGGTGGCCAAAATATTTGAACTTCAGCTTCAGCATCTGACCTTCAGGGAACAGTCAGGGTTGGTTTCCCTTAGGACTGACTGATTGGATCTTCTTGCAGTCTAAGGGACTCTCAAGAGTCTTCTCCCTATTTTTGATCTGCATTTAATTTTTGTTTTGTCCTTGTTTACTGTTATTTTCAAATGTCAGATTTGATATATGCTAAATTGTTGACACTTTGTAATTATTTTGTGCAAAGGATAAGTAAACGTTATTATTGTCCTAAAAAGAAGAAGAAGAAGAATCTTCTCCAGCACCACATCTCAAAAGCATCTATTCTTTGTGCTCGGCCTTCCTTATGGTCCAGCTCTTACAGCCATAGTCGATAATAAAACCATTTAAAACCATAAAAACATAGTAACAAACTAAGAGGTGGTGCTGAGAATTTCAGTAGTGCCAAAAACTGCCTTGGGGGCGGGGGGGGCAGGGATGGGGAAATGGGAGTGCCAGAAGGATGCCGCTGCTGCTGTCCTCAACCAAAAATGTTATTTGACAGAAAGTTCCACCAGGTTGGAGCCAGAGTGGAGAACGCCCTGGTTCTAGTTGAGGACAGCTGGATATCCCTCAAACTGGGGATCAGCAATAGATTTTGATCTACTGAGTGCAACGCTCTGCTGGGGGTATATCAGGAGACACAATCCTGGAAGTATGTGGGCCCCATTAAGAGCCTTAAAGGTCAACACCAGAACCTTGAACCAGATCCACCAGAAGCCAGAGCAGCTTATGCAGCACAGGATAGATTTGTGCTGTGCATTGAGTCCCCCATAAGCACCCACGCCACTGCATTCTGCACCAATAGGTGCACACGGAGTGAGTTACTGTAGTTTACTCTGGAGGTGGCCACTGTATGGATTCCTGTAGCTAGGTCTAGACAAGACAGATCAGAGCCCAGTTGCCTGACCTGGCATAGTGGGAAAAATGCCAGTCTGGCAGCATGCATGCCCTGGGCCTCCATTGATAGGGAGGCATCCAGGATCACACCCAAGCTCTTGGTGACTGGTGCCCATCTTAAAGGCACAACGTCAAGAGCTTTGAGTTGTCACCCCAAACCAGAATCTCCCTGGTGTCAAGAGTCACTCCATCTTTGTTCCTCTTGCCATATGTATCCAAACAAGTATCATGTATACAATGCTAATGCTTGTGCTTTGCTATGCTGGCTTTGAAGCATCCCCGCTGCTTATCTGGAGGGAGGGTGGCATGTCTGGGAACTTGCTAGTTACTATGCAACCCAGGACAGGGGAGGCAGAGGAGATGTAACCAAGTGGGTGATAACAAGCAACTGGGGTGATGACTGAATAGGAGGGAACCTGCGCAAAATCCCCGCTTTTGCTTGGCGCGCTTGGCTTGAATTATAACGGTTGGGGGCAAGGGGTTATAAGAGCCAGGAACTGGCGTGAGAGCCAGTTCCAACAACACCTGTATCTGCCTATGAAGCTGGAATAAAGATCTTGAACTCTACTTGTCTTTTCCTTGCCTCTGGGTCTGACACCCAGCGCAGCCACAGAACTTCCATCTTGAAATGATTCAGAATCAGCCAGCTGTATTTCAGCCATCCCACCACAGCCTCCAAGTTTACCAAAACAGCAAAAGCAGACTCTCGGGGCAGGGGGGGGAGGTTACCTCTCCCAAAAATAGTTATAGTCCCCCACACACACCGATAAGAATGTGCAATTAGAACTTCAACCTAGGATTTCCCCATGAAACTGACTTTTCAGTCTCCTTTCTCTGCAGCTGGCGTGGCCTCTTCCAGAGCAGTCAATTCTAATTTTGAGGTCTCTAATTCTTGCATTTGCAGCACCTCCCCCAGCCAGCATGACAGCATCTTTCTAAGATGTCTCCACTCTGGTTCAGTTTTACTCCCACACTGTTTTCCTGATCAAAATGGCCCTCGTCTGAAGCTGCTTTTTGTCCAGGTAGAGGAACCATGTATGCATTTTATGTCTACCTTTTGGGGCTAAAAGTGACTGAGGAGGGAGCATTTCCACAGAAGAAATTATGTGGGAGAAGGGGTTAATCTCAGGTTGCCAACCTGTAGATGGTATATGGAGATCTCCCACTATTACAGCTGAACCCCAGATGACCGAGATCAGTTCCCTTGGAGAAAATGGAGGCGGACTCCGTGACATTGTGGCAGTTTGGACACTTCTCCTGTCCTTCGGGAGGACAGAGACTGGTCCCTTCCAGACTGTTTGGGCTTCTTCTGAATCTGAGCATTCCAAAGACTCCCTATTTGATGCTTTTACATGTTTTTGTGCTTTTCCTGATATGATTGATTGACCAGTTCAATACTTATCTACGCTAGCCAACACACTGAAACAATTCACCTACACAGGATAGGGTTCTCAAACTTTGTTTCTTCAAAAACAAATAAGAAATTAATAACAAATAAATATAAATACATACATTAGAAACATCAGTATAAGGGTTTGTAGAATCTTTCGGGTTCAAGTGCCGTGTTCTACTGGAGAAAGTTTTTCTTCCAGACGTTTCGTTCTCAGCTGCGGAGAACATCCTCAGTGGCGTTGCAGCCAGAGCAGGCGTTCTGACCTTCTTGGCTGCTGTGCATTGAGTGAGGCCAGGGCTGCTGGAGAGCTGCTATTTCTAGGCTGGAGGGGGTGTGGTGAGAGAGCAATTGGTTTGTGAATGTACCCATTGTTTGGTGGGGCTTCCTGGAAGGGTGGTGATAAGGAAACTGGCTGTGGAATGTGACCATTGCTCTGTGTTGATTGCTGGGAGGGTTGGAAGGGGTGTGAAGATAAGGAAGATGGTTGTTGATGGTTGTTGATTGTCCAAACTGCCACAATGTCACGGAGTCCGCCTCCATTTTCTCCAAGGGAACTGATCTCGGTCATCTGGGGTTCAGCTGTAATAGTGGGAGATCTCCATATACCATCTACAGGTTGGCAACCTGAGATTAACCCCTTCTCCCACATAATTTCTTCTGTGGAAATGCTCCCTCCTCAGTCACTTTTAGCCCCAAAAGGTAGACATAAAATGCATACATGGTTCCTCTACCTGGACAAAAAGCACCTGCAAGTGATGTTATTGCACCGGCGATGTCGCGCACCAGCTGCTGTAGGCATTTCCCGGGAAACTCTATGGTTTTCCCAGACGCTCAAGCAATTTGGGAGGGAAAACTGTTATGTAGGCCTCGGGAGACTTAGTGGCCCTAAATAAGGCTTCTTCATCTCCACTGGATGTTGAGACTCACTCCTGTGTATATCATGTGCCTTGGATCCTTTAGGCCCAAAATTGCATTTGCCATTTTAGTCACCGCATCACACTGTTGACTCATGTTCAGCGTATGGTCCACTAAGCCCCTTAGATTCTGTACAGGCAGCTGGATCCTTTCTACCTAGGCAGAAGGTTTAAGCAGCATACAAGAAAGTCCCCCTGCAGCTGCCATTTGCAGGGGAAGTCCCACCCCCAAGACAGGACACTTAAAGTGGAGGTGGATGCAAAGATCTCAGAGAGATCCAGCCATTGGAGTGGAATGAAACAGCCATCTTTGCCAGTGTTAGACAAAATGGGGCTGGTTGCCTTGGTTACCCTACTGGGATGAGGGCTTCCTGGAAACCTCTGGCTGACCACTCTTGGCAAGAGGAATCTGGACTAGATGGACCTCCAGGACCCTTCTTATTTGGAGGGCTGAACTCAGGAATTGGCTTGGTTGGTTGGTCTCTGGGAATAAACCTTACCTTTCTCCCAAGCTCCTCTCTCTGTGGCAACATGCATTAATCTTTTGGGAGTGTTACAACATATATACATTTTCTCGACAAGATTTTCTTGATTGTTCTTGATTCTTTCAGAGCTTGTTCCTTTTTTGGTCTGATGATAATATTTTATGTGAACAGTCATAGAGGAGGAGGAGGAGGAGGAGGAGGAGGAGGAGGAGGAAAAGAATGTTCATCACTTTTTCAAATACATTACCCCAAAATGTAAATGCTTCAGTTGGTTTTGGTGCCTTTCCTGCAGTTTTCACCAACTGAGTCACCAGTGAAACCTTCTTAGGGATTTAAGAGGCTCTCTCTCAAACTGTACATGTGCATCATTCATAGCCAGTCTGGAGTTTTGTGGCATTTTATGATCACGGTTTCTCCCAGCAGAAGGACTTTCAGCTCTGACAAAGCAGAGATGTATTGCTCTCTTAGCGATTCACAAGAGGGGAAATTGTTGGGGTTCTCTGTGGGTTTTTTTAAAAAAAAAAGTTTGAAAAATGCAGTTCATTAGTATCTGACTGCCTTGGACTGATGGATGTCTCATTTCCATGACAAAATTGTAATGAGCCAAAGTGAAGGAAGAGCATAAATCTCTCCATGTTGATGGTCAGAATAAGGAATGGCCCCTGAGTTGCTAGAATCTTAACATTACAACCTACTCATCTCTCCTGGATACCAGCATCCAGGTTGTAGAGGAACACATAGATCTTTCAGTGCTATTTCAATCAGTCATCTAGTGGCGCTTCAGTGCCCTACAAGAACTCTTAAAAATCTCTTCATCTGCAAGCTAGAACTTAAAGGCAGCGGCGGGGGGGGGGGGGGTGTGTCTTCACAAATGTTTCCAGTTGACCGAACTAATTGTTATGTATGTGGACTCTAGGGAGATCTGAATTGGGTGTGCCTGCCTGGCTCATTGGAGCCTGAGGACCAGAGCTTGGGGGCGGGAGAACAATCCTAACCCCTGCTGCCCTGCTCCAATCATGGGCCCCCTGCTGGTTTGAATGCACCAATAGGACGCTTGCGCAGGAACCCTGCTGTGTATATAAATTGGCCCTGTAGGCCCCCTTTTTAGTCTTCTGCTTAATCCTAATATGCGGAAATCAATAAAGAGCTGATGCTTCACTGCTGCCTTGCCTCATCATTGCCCAGAACTCACTAGATTATACTAGTTGTGGAAGCAAAATTTCAACTGCAAATAAGGTTGCCAAGTCCAATTCAAGAAATATCTGGGGACTTTGGGGGCGGAGCCAGGAGACATTGGAGGCAGAGCCAGGAACAAGGGTGTGACAAGCATAATTGAACTTCAAGGGAGTTCTGGCCATCACATTTAAAGGGACCGCACATTTTTTAAATCCCTTCTCTCCATAGAAAATAATGAAGGATATGGGCACCTTCCCCTCAGCCTCGCCTCAGCGCTGCCGCTCGCCACAAGCCCCCCAGCCCTGGGCCGCCGCTGCTCCTGGCACATGCCTCGCTCCGCTCCTTCACTGACGACGGGGGGTCAGGGAAGGACGGCATGGGAGGCAGGGAAGGCAGAGGTTCTCTCACGCCCAAGCAGGCAGAGCCGGCCCCAGTGGGAGGGAGGGAGGAGAGAAAAATGGGAGGGCGAGGAGGAGGAGGAGAAGAAAGGCTGGGCTTACCTTGGGAAGGCGCATGAGCCGGACTCCCGCCTGGCCTGGCCTCGGCAGTGCGTGCCCCCGCCGCTGTGGCAGCACCTATTTGTCTACAAAAATGACCCCTGGCCCGATCTCCCCCCCCCACTCTTCCACCATTCCTGAGGCAGGGCTCCCCTTCCCTCCACTCTCTCTCTCCACAAGCGCCCGGGCCAAGGCAAAGCCACACATCTGGGCCAAGCGCAGAGGGGAGGGGAGGGAGTGGGGGAAGTGAGGAAGATGAAAGAAGCGGAGCCGGTTGCCATGGGCAATGTTGAACTCCCAGCCTGCTAATGAGGACCAAAAAGAAAGAAAGAAAACGCCAGGTAGGGCCAAGAGGTCAGAGGAGGCTGCGCTGCTGGGAGAGGAGAGGCTTCCGGAGGTGCCGGGAAACAAAGACCGGGCAGCCCAGGCAAGCGTCCGGCCAGTGCCCCCTCCTCTCCCCTCCCCGCTTCTCCTCTCCTCTCCTCCTCCACCGCCTCCTTTCACCTGGCCGCTCAGTGGTGGGCTTCCGAGTTGGGGGGGAGACGAGGCTCTGCGCTGCTGCCGCCGCTGTGGGTTGGGGTTGGTGGGCATTGGCCGGCGGCCTCTTCCTTCGCCGGGGCCTGGTGGGACAGAGGGAGAGGAGACCCTCTGCCGCTCTCCTCAAGCAGCCTATAGCTCGGGCCGCAGCGGTGGGCGGCGGCTGCTGCCTGTGACCAGGCCTGCAGTGCTGGTGTTGCTGCGACGGTGGTACAAAACGTTACCTGCTGCCGCCCAATAATAAGGACTGGGAAACTCATTGGGGAGAGTGGCACCAAAATTGGTGCTGTTTCCTCCCTCCCCCCCGCTTCCAGATTTTTGGAGAGCGGGAGAGGAGGCTGCAAATCTGGGGGTCTCTCTCCAGGGCGGGAGGGTTGGGAAGCCTGACTGCAAAACTGGAGTACATTTTACTATTAATTTCAACCTCCCCACTGGATTTGGAATCATTTCAAATTGTTTGGTGTGTTTGGGTTGATTTTGGCATATTTGGGCCCAAATCAAATAACCTGTCACTTTGTGTGAGGGGGTAGCACTCAGTTTGCTTTGCACGTGCAAGTGCCCCAATTTCCTGGTCTCTGATGGCAATGGCTGAGACAGACCTCTCCCTGTCTTTAGCCTTCTCAGCTGCAGCAGATAGTGGCAGGGCCACAAGTTGTGGCTTGATTCCATATCTCCACGTATGCTGAACAGCTTGGTGGTTGTGCGAAGGGCTGCCACGCGGAAGAGGGCATGGGCGAGCTGCCTGCTGCTGCTGTCAGGTCTACTATCCCAGCTGGATTTGAGCACAGCAGCACCTGTTCCCTCAAAGCTGAGTTAGTGTGAGCTAGCTCACATTTTTTTAGTCTCCGGCTCACACATTTTTGTCTTCGCTCAGGAAGGATGGCCCCAGAGCAAACTAATTCATGCAGCAGCTCACAATTTTAATCCCAGTAGCTCATGGCATCGAATTTGTGCTCACAAAACTCCACAGCTTAGCGGGGGGGGGGGGCGGTTATTGCCTGAGAGACCAACAGGGTTGTATCTGACCAAGGGAGCTTTTGGCTCTTGAAAGCAAGTGACACAGAAATCTGGTGGGTCTTGGAGGTGCTCCTGAACTCAACCCCAGCGGCGCTACTGCAGGCCAACATGGCTGCCCTCTCAGTACTAATACTAAACATTCATTGAAGAAGAAGAAGAAGAAGAAGAAGGTGAAGATGATGATATTGAATTTATATCCCCCCTATACTCTGGCTGTGATCACACATGCTAAATAATACAGTTTTAATCCACTTTCAATGCACTTTCCAACTGGATTTTGCCAGTTCACACAGTAAAATCCAATTGGAAAGTGCATTGAAAGTGAATTGAAACTACATTATTTAGCATGTGTGATCACAGCCTCTGAATCTCAGAGCGATCACAATCTCCTTTTACCCCCCCCCCCAACAACAGACACCCTGTGAGGTGGGTGGGGCTGAGAGGGCTCTCACAGCAGCTGCCCTTTCAAGGACAGAGACTCAGAGTGGCTTACAATCTCCTATATCTCCTCCCCCACAACAGACACCCTGTGAGGTGAGTGGGGCTGAGAGGGCTCTCACAGGAGCTGCCCTTTCAAGGACAGAGACTCAGAGTGGCTTACAATATCTTCTCCACCCACAACAGACACCCCGTGAGGTGCGTGGGGCTGGAGAGGGCTCTCACAGCAGCTGCCCTTTCAAGCACAGGGACTCAGAGCGGCTTACAATCTCCTATATCTTCTCCCCCCACAACAGACACCCTGTGAGGTGGGTGGGGCTGGAGAGGGCTCTCACAGCAGCTGCCCTTTCAAGGACAGAGACTCAGAGTGGCTTACAATCTCCTATACCTTCTTCCCCCACAACAGACACCCCGTGAGGTGGGTGGGGCTGGAGAGGGCTCTCACAGGAGCTGCCCTTTCAAGGACAGAGACTCAGAGTGGCTTACAATCTCCTATAGACACCCTGTGAGGTGAGTGGGGCTGAGAGGGCTCTCACAGGAGCTGCCCTTTCAAGCACAGAGACTCAGAGCGGCTTACAATCTCCTATATCTTCTCCCCCCACAACAGACACCCTGTGAGGTGAGTGGGGCTGAGAGGGCTCTCACAGGAGCTGCCCTTTCAAGGACAGAGACTCAGAGCGGCTTACAATCTCCTATATCTTTTCCCCCCACAACAGACACCCTGTGAGGTAGGTGGGACTGAGAGAGCTCTTACAGCAGCTGCCCTTTCAAGGCCAACTCCTCTGAGAGCTAAGGCCATTCCAGCAGGTGCAAGTGGAGGAATGGGGAATCAAACCTGGTTCTTCCAGATAAGAGTCCGCGCGCTTCACCACTGCACCAGACTGGAAATCTTCCAAACAAACTTGAGGAGAATTTCCAGGCACATCAACCCACTGCTGACTCAGTCTAAGGCAATCTGCTCAAACCACTTAACACAGACTGGTTATCTCTTAGTGCTGTTCAACCATGCTGTCTTTTGCACAGCCAAGGGGCTCAAAGAAGAGTATATTAACCCCAGCCTTCCATTGTTGTAGGAGTTATTTTTATTTTAAAAATCTGCATTAATGCCAGGGGATTCAGAGCCAAGGTTTTCCAGATTAATATTATTCACTTGGCCTGATCTCCTCCTCGGGTTGTGTTGGTGTCACAATCAGGCATTCCCTTGCACTGGCTTTGATGTCATTGCATGTGTTCTGGCAGATAAATAATGCCCAAATTATTTCCTCCTTCTATGCAACATTTCTTTGAAGTAAGTACTGTAATGACATTTGGCATTTCTTCACCTTATGAAGAGAAAATCTAATGATCGGGCTACCTCATGCAGTAGAGAACAGAAGGAATCTGATTTTGTGAATTAATGCAATCACAATCAGAAGTCTCAAACAACTTCACTGAGAAACGAGTCAAAGGCAATACTGCCAGCCAACTAAACTGACTGAAGTTTAAGCTTTCACATTTTAACAGCTCAATTTGAGTCCAGGAGCACCTTAGAGTCAAGACCAACAACATCCGATGGGGTAAGCTTTCAAAAGTCAAAGGTCCTATTGGTGGACCTCCTGATGGCACTTGGCTTATTTGGTCACTGTGTGACACAGAGTGTTGGACTGGATGGGCCATTGGCCTGATCCAACATGGCTTCTCTTATGTTCTTCTGTGACACAGAGTGTTGGACTGGATGGGCCAGTGGCCTGATCCAACATGGCTTCTCTTATGTTCTTCTGTGACACAGAGTGTTGGACTGGATGGACCAGTGGCCTGATCCAAAAGGGCTTCTCTTATGTTCTTCTGTGACACAGAGTGTTGGACTGGATGGACCAGTGGCCTGATCCAACAGGGCTTCTCTTATGTTCTTATGTGACACAGAGTGTTGGACTGGATGGACCAAGTGGCCTGATCCAACATGGCTTCTCTTACATTCTTCTGTGACACAGTGTTGGACTGGATGGGCCACTGGCCTGATCCAACATAGCTTCTCTTATGTTCTCATGTGACAAAGAGTATTGGACTGGATGGGCCTTTGGCCTGATCCAACATGGCTTCTCTTATGTTCTTCTGTGACACAGAGTGTTGGACTGGATGGGCCAGTGGCCTGATCCAACATGGCTTCTCTTATGTTCTTCTGTGACACAGAGTGTTGGACTGGATGGGCCAGTGGCCTGATCCAACAGGGCTTCTCTTATGTTCTTATGTGACACAGAGTGTTGGACTGGATGGGCCATTAGCCTGATCCAACATCATCATCATCATCATCATCATCATAATAATAATAATAATAATAATAATAATAATAATAAATTTATTTTTGTATCCCGCCCTCCCCTGCCAAAGGCGGGCTCAGGGCGGCTCACAGACATGGAATACCATGATTTGAATAAAACAATGTAAACAACAATTTTAAATACAATTCAGTTACATAAATTAATTAAATAGATAAAATAGATAAAACAGGTGCTATAAGATACTATAAGTCACAAGCATACATAAGATGGCTATTTGGCTACAGGTCAGTTTAGCCAGGTTCTGTCTTAAAAGCAAGCTGAAAAAGAAATGTTTTGCAAGCCCTGCGGAATTGGTTCAGGTCCCGCAGGGCTCGCACCATCTCTGGAAGTTGATTCCACCATCGAGGGGCCATTGCTGAAAAGGCTTGCTCCCTGGTTGTCTTCAATCTAGCCTCTCTTGGCCCAGGGATTATTACAAGATTTTGAGAGCTAGATCTCAGTGCTCTCTGGGGAACATATGGGGAGAGGCGGTCCCTAAGGTAGGCAGGTCCTCGGCCATATAGGGCTTTAAAGGTAATAACCAGCACCTTATAGCGAATATGGTACACAACCGGTAGCCAGTGCAGATCCCGCAGCCCAGGCCGCACGTGTTCCCACCGAGGTAGTCCCACTAGCAGCCTGGCCGCCGCGTTCTGCACTACCTGAAGTTTCTGTGTTCGGTATAAGGGCAGCCCCATGTAGAGGGCATTGCAGTAGTCTAGTCTCGAGGTGACCCGTTGCGTGGATCACAGTTGCTAAGTCGCTGCGTTCCAAGAAGGGAGCCAACTGCCTCGCCCTCTTGAGGTGAAAGAAGGCGGATTTAGCAGTGGCAGCTATCTGGGCCTCCATTGATAAAGAGGATTCCAGTAGCACTCCCAGGCTCTTGACCCTGCGCACTGATATCAGTGGCGCACCGTCAAAAGCCGGTAGGGTAATGTCCCCTCCCGGTCCACCGTGGCCCACGCAAAGGACCTCAGTCTTCGCCGGATTCAACTTCAGCCCGCTCAGCCTGAGCCAGTCAGCCACGGCTTGTAACGCCCGGTCCAAATTTATAGGGACATTGCCAGCCCGGCCGTCCATCAGTAGATAGAGCTGGGTATCATCCGCATACTGATGACAACCCAGCCCATACCTCCGTGCAATCTGGGCAAGGGGGCGCATGTAGATGTTAAACAACATCGGGGAGAGAACTGCCCCCTGAGGCACCCCACAATGAAGTGGGTGCCTTTGAGACAGTTCCCCCCCATGGCTTCTCTTGTGTTCTTATGTCCCTTCATCAGATACCTTCATCTAAACTTTGAATCTCAAAAATTCATATCCCCGAAATCTTGTGGATCTTGAAGGTGCTCCTGAACTTGAATCCAGCTGTTCCACTGCAGACCAACACAGCTACTCTCCAGGCCCATAGCCACAAGGGGGCCTGTGGGGGGACCGCCCCTTGACTTCCTAGGACCAAGTCCTTTGAAGAACAGTTGAAGGAGTTGGACATGTTTAGCCTGGAGCGGCGGCTGAGAGGTGATAGGATCACCATCTTCAAGGGCTGTCATCTAGAGGATGGTGTGGAATTGTTTTCTGTGGCCCCGGAAGGTAGGACCAGAACCAGTGGGTTGAAATTAAATCAAAAGAGTTTCTGGCTCAACATGAGGAAGAACTTCCTGACCATTAGAGCGGTTCCTCAGTGGAACAGGCTTCCTCGGGAGGTGGTGGGCTCTCTTTCCTTGGAGGTTTTTAAACAGAAGTTGATGGCCATCTGGCAGCAATGAGGATCCTGTGAATTGAGGGGGAGGGGTTTGTGAGTTTCCTGCATTGTGCAGGGGGTTGGACTAGATGACCTTGGAGGTCCCTTCCAACTCTACGATTCTATGATTCTGGGCAGGGCCCTCTAACTCCTGGGGGCCCTCTGGGGGGCAGCCTGCTTTTTTCTTTTCCTTTTTGCCATGGCTGAGCTGGTGAAGCATCATCAGTGTCTGCCAGAGCCAGGAGAGCTGAGCAGGGCGTAGTGCATTGCAGCAGCAAAAGCAGCAGGCGGAGAGGAGAGAGGTGGAGGAAGCCATGTGGAATGGGCCAGAGAGGAGGGGACGGATGCAACTGTGGGCTGCGAAGTGCTGGGGGAGGGGAGATGGAGGTGGAAGGAAACCCCCCTGCTTGCACACAAGGGGCAATGTTGACTCCAATGTTTTAGGATTAGCTGTCTCAACTTGGCCACACACAGAGCCTCCAGCTTTTGCCCCTACCCCACAGTGGATGGGAAAGGGTGCCCCCCTACCTTTTAAAAAAATAACCCTGACTTATAAAATCCTGGCTTCAGCCCTGCTGCTCTCTGAAACAATCTTCACTCTTTAAAAACACGCAGAGACATGATGGTGGGTTTATAACGTGTATTCTTCCTAACCGTATTCCAGCCTGGCTTATGCGATCAGCTTGCCTGACAAGAAAGAAGAACTTGTCATCACGGCTCTATGGGAAGGAGCCGTGGCTCAGTGGCAGAGCATCTGCTTGGCATGTAGGAGGTCCCAGGTTCAATCCCCGGCAGCAGAAGTTAAAGAATCTGTCAGGAGGTGATGAGAAAGACCTCAGCCTGAGACCCCGGAGAGAGGCTGCCAGTCTGAGTAGGCAAGACTGACCTTGATGGATCAGAGATCTGATTCAGTATAAGGCAGCTTCATGTGTTTCGTGATGACTATTTCACAGCCAAGCTGAGGTGTTTCTGACAAAAAAAGGAGAGGCAATGAGCATAATCCACCCTGTTCTGCAGGGCTGGTTCAAGGTATTTTATCTCCCCAAACATCCCTCCGCCTCCTGTTCTCTGAGCTCCTGGTCTCTAAGCAACCTTATCTCTGCAGAAAGGTCTGTTCCATCTCCTGAATCTCTGACTCAGTCAACTGTATTGGGGTTCAGATGAATCTAAGTGTAAAGTCTTTGACTTGCCACTTCTCTTCTCTGGAGGCAGGAATCTGAGTTGTCTGAGGAGGCAGGAACTTGCGCTGCGCTCCTTGTCCCGAGCCCCCAAGACTATAGGTGGCTACTCTTCTGGAATGGGATCCAGTCGGAATGCTTCTGGGTTCAGAAATCCGAGAAAAGATACCAAGAATGGTCCCCATGGCTGCATAGTCCCTCACCTCAGGGGTGATCCCACCTTTGCTGGCGTTGCATTGGTTGCCACAGCTTTATTTCCCCAAGGGGTGTTGGACCCCTGACCCAGTGTCTGTCTTTGAACTATCTAACCGGCCATCCATTCCTGATGGTTGCCAGATTTGGGATCTGGCTCTCACAAACTCTCCTGAGCTTTCAACCAATATCTAAGCCTGCTTGAACGCATCTAAGATTAATCTCTTCCCTCACTTCTAATCTCGAGGAATATGTTATGCCATCCTCAAAGTGTAAATAAAGCCCTTTACAGCCTGGGACCAACATACCTTCAGGATCACCTCCTTCCATATGGACCTACCTGGACCCTCCAGTCATCTTCAGAGGCCCTGCTTTGGTCACCCCTGACATCTGATGCTAGACAGGTGGCAACCAGAGAAAGGGCCTTTTCAGTCATGGCACCAAAACTCTAAAAGTCCCAGGAGATTTGCTTCCCTCCAGCATTCTCTTTTGTTAGCAGATGAACCGATAGCTGTTACTGACCATCCTTCTAGTGCTGTTTGTTTATGCCATTTGAATTGCATTATTTTACAATTTACAAAGCGGTTGTGATGACAACCCTCATCTACGGCTCCGAATCGTGGGTTTTATACTGTCATCACCTGCGACTCCTTGAGCGCTTTCATCAGCGCTGCCTTCGCACCATCCTCAACATCCACTGGAGTGACTTTGTGACCAACACTGAAGTCCTCAAAAGGGTGGAGGTTACAAGCATCGAGGCACTGCTGTTGAAGACGCAGCTGTGCTGGGCAGGGCATATTTCTAGGATGGAAAACCACCGCCTTCCCAAGATTGCTCTGTATGGTGAACTTTCCACCGGCCATCGAAATAGAGGGGCACCAAAGAAGAGGTACAAGGACTCCTTGAAGAAATCCCTTGGCACCTGTCGTATCAACCATCACCAGTGGTCTGACTTAGCCTCAGATCGCAAAGCATGGAGGCACACCATCCACCAGGCTTTCTCTTCCTTTGAGAACGCACGCTTGAGGACAAAAGGAGATTGAGGAAGAATCGCACTGCTACAGCACCAACCCCAAATCAGACTTTTCCCTGCAGCCACTGTGGCCGGATCTGCCTGTCCCGCATTGGTCTTGTCAGCCACCAGCGAGCCTGCAGCAGACGTGGACTACTGCACCCTTCTTAAATCTTCATTCGCGAAGTCAAGCCGAGAGAGAAAGAAGAGATTTTACAATTTAAACTTGCAATTAAAATTGTTCAATTTTTTGTTAAAGTTTGCCACTTTGTGGAGCAATTGAGTGAAAAGGCAGCATAAAAATATTTCAAATAAACTAAACTAAAGAGGCTGGTGGGCAGTGCTGTCTCGTCTATCAGCACACTTCGCTGCATGCGGTTTTCCAAAATGCAGATCTGAATCTCTCATGTGAGATGATATCTATGGCGGGCTCCTTTGTGCAGCGTGCTTCTCATTCAAAAACACAGGCATCACAGCAGTGCAGAATTCAGGAACATCTTAAAGATTAACAAAATTTGTGGCAGGGGAGCAGCTTTTGTGAGTCACCGCTCACTTCTTCAGGTATCTGAAGAAGTGAACGGTGACTCAGGAAAGCTCTTTCCCTGCCACAAATTGTGTTAGCTTTTAAGGTGCTCCCGGATTCTTGCTCTTTTCTCTTGCTGCAGACAGACTAACACAGCTACCCATCTCGAGCAAGCTCCATAAATATTAGACTCGACAGGATGTTTGTCTGAGCCGCATAGCAAACAGTAGCAACCAGGTAATGCACAGTGAAGACGATTGCAGATCATATACGTGTGATTTACAAGAACAATTTGGATGCCATTTTTGCAATCCCTGATGCTCCCAGCACCCACTACCCAAACAGCCCTCACCCTCAGCTGAGACAACAGTGCCTCAGTCTTGCCAGTGGCAATAGTCAATCCTGGGAAGGTAACCTTTGCATCTCTTGTTCCTCCCATTTGTTGTTCTCCTCACTGTTGAGATTTAGATTCAGGGAAAGGGCTTGTCTTTTTTAGCATGTGCTTCTCTGCAAGACACCTCCCCCTCAGATGCAACTCTGTTAATAAAAACAATTGCTCTTCCCTCCGGATCTTTTGTTCCAAGAGACTCCTCTCCTCACACTCTCCGCCTTCTCCCTGTCCTACAAGGGGCTTGTCTCTTGCAGACTAATTTCCATCCACTTGTTTCTTGTCAGCCAAGTGGCCGCGAGGACACAGGCACCCCTCCGCTTTGCTGGTGTTGGAAGAAGTGAAATGAAAGTCAGCTCCAATGGAGGTGGCCGCTTTATTCATATACGTTTCCCAACGGGGGGGGGGGGCAGGAGGGAAAGAAGGCGATCATTTGGCTGGTCTCAAATTCGGCGATGCAGCTAGGGTTGCTAGGTCCTCCCTGGACACCAGTAGGGGATGCGGGGGGGGGTACAGTGTCCCAGAATCCAGGTTGGGAAACTCATGGAGATTTGGGGGTGAAATCTGGGAAGGACAGGGACCTCAGTGTGGCACAATGCCCTAGAGTCCACCCTCCAACTCATCCGACTCTTTAGCTTGGAGAAACGTCGACTGCGGGGTGACATGATAGAGGTTTACAAGATTATGCATGGGATGGAGAAAGTAGAGAAAGAAGTCCTTTTCTCCCTTTCTCACAATACAAGAACTCATGGGCATTCGATGAAATTGCTGAGCAGACAGGTTAAAATGGATAAAAGGAAGTACTTCTTCACCCAAAGGGTGATTAACATGTGGAATTCACTGCCACAGGAGGTGGTGGCGGCCACAAGCATGGCCACCTTCAAGAGGGGTTTAGATAAAAATATGGAGCAGAGATCCATCAGCGGCTATTAGCCAAAGTGTGTGTGTATATATAAAAATTTTTGCCACTGTGTGACACAGAGTGTTGGACTGGATGGGCCATTGGCCTGATCCAACATGGCTTCTCTTATGTTCTTATCCATTTTTTCCAGATTAACAAAATTTGGTAGGGTTGCCAGCCTCCAGGTGAAAGCTGGAGATCTTGCAGGATTACAGTTGACCTTCATATTGTTGGAAATGTGTACCTGTTTTGTATGTCCTTTGCAATGTTCTAAAGTTCCAGTCATTATAGGGTTAGCACTGTGCCTGGTTCCCTGTTGTCTGCATGACCTGGGAAGAAGATACTGACTGCTGTCAATCAAGGTCTAGAAGCGGGAAAACCTGTTTTGTTTGTTTGGGCAGTTAGTCAGGTGACTTCCTTTGTTCAGGCAGAGAAGTCAAGGAGGAGGAGGAAGTGGTCTTCCATGAAGCACATGATCTTCGAGTGTAAGCATGTAGTTCTATAGTGTTTGTTGTTTCACCTCCCAGTACCCTTTCCCTGCAGAAATAAATGTTTTTGCTTTTTCATGTTAAATGCCTCTCAATGATTATTTGATCCAGTGATCCATCGCACTGTTTGAGATAAAGAAATAGCATTTCAAACAGAATTCCCTAACACATATTTATTTATTTATTTATTTATTTATTTATTTATTTATTTATTTATTTATTTATTTATTTATTTATTTATTTATTACATTAAGCTTATATCCCGCCCTCTCCACAAGCGAACTCAGAGCGGCTCACATTACATTACTACCATTAAAACCAATAAAACATAATTACATATTTAAATTATTTAAAAACCATTTCATGGTGCTGTGTTAATACAGTACAATATAGGCGGTTCTGAAAATTCGGTGGTGACCACCAGTACTCTACTTGGTGCTCTATATGATGTCCAGTGGCAGCTCTCTCTCAGTTAGATATCGAAGGCCTGTTGAAACAATTCGGTCTTACAGGCCCTGCGGAACGTAGGCAGATCCCGCAGGGCCCTTATGGCCTCCGGGAGAGCGTTCCAGAGTTCTGGAGCTGCCACCGAGAAAGCCCAGGTTCGTGTCATACGCAACCTGGCTTCTTTTGGTCCAGGGATGGACAGTAGATTTTTCGTCCCTGAACACAGTGCTCTCTGGGGAATATGCGGAGAAAGGCGGTCCCACAGATAGACAGGTCCCTGACCATAAAGGGCTTTAAAGGTCAGTACCAACACCTTGAAACGAACTTGGAACACAACAGGAAGCCAGTGCAGCTCTTTCAGAGCTGACAGAGATCAGTTCCCCCTGGAGAAGATGGCTGCTTTGGAGGGTGAACTCTCTGGTGTAATACCCCACTTAAGACCTTCCCATCTCCAAACCCCACCTTTCCTCAAGCTTCACCCCCAAATCTCCAGGTATTTTACAGGGAGGAGTTGGCAATCATATCTCCAGGGCCATCACTGGTCAAGCCCAAGCCAAAGTCTCCAGAAATGAAGCCAATCAGTGCTCAACAATCTTGAGGGCAGGAACTTAAGAAATGGTGTCATTACTTTATGGAATTATGTCATTCCTTGACTCCTATGGTAGAACCATAGAGATTTTGGGACTTCCTAGAGAGTTCTGACATCCCTTCCAGGTACAAGTGGAACTGGCGTTATACCATTGTGCGACTTCTCCATCCCCTTTCCCCTGCCCCCCACCCCTGATTTTTGCTGCCACCGGAGTAATGAGCCCAGGCATGGGAGATTGCCTCTCCCCCACCCTTGGGCCAATCACCAGGGCTGGTCACTAGAGAAGCACCTTCTTCATCAGCTGTGGGGCCAGGTGTCAAGAACGCTGCAGGCAGCAGTGAATCAATCCGGTCATGATCCTGTCGGCTCCGCTGGGTCCAGGACCAGTGCCACCGTGGCAGTGCCACACAAGAGACATTAGTTCAAATCTGAGAATCTTACAAATCTGGAGTGTGGGGGGGTTGCTTTCTGCAAGGATCGCAGCACAGGAACCCTGCAATGAATGCATGTGCTAAGCAGCAGATCCCTGTGTCAACCTAATACTGACCATCCCAGTGGCACAACCCTACCAACTACTGCTCAGCAGCAGAACCCAGTGCCCTTGTGGTCTGAGTATACCAAAAGATGAATGGACACACATCTGAACTCAAGATTCACAAAGCTGAGCGCCCTGTTTTACTGCAGAAGCATTTCAGAAACAGACTGGAACAGGAGATTTCTGAATACAAACTTTACACTCGTTACAAAACGCAGGGCAATGGAACCCCTGCAATCTCTTGTTCCAGTCTGTTTCCCGCTATGCGGAAACTGATACTTTCCCCACCTCTCCCGTAGGAAAGCATGGGAAATGAGATCAACCTCTTTGGGTGCCCTAGCATTGGACCCCTGGATACACTCCTCAGACGTCTCCTGCACTGCCAGGGCTGCCAGCTCTGGGTTGGGGGATACCTGGAGTTTTTTTTGGGGGGGGGAGCCTGGGGAGGGTGGGGTTTGGGGGGCAGAGGGGAGGCGAGGGTCCTCAGCAGGGCATAATGCCATAGAGCCCCCCTTCCAAAGCAGCCATTTTCTCCAGGGGAGCTAAGCTCTGTCACCTGGAGATTGACTGTAATAGCAGGAGCTCTGAAGGGGGCAGCCACCTGTGTGCTGTTGATGACTGTGAAGAACTAAACCTTCGGGGCATCAGAACCCCCTGAATTGCACCTCCCCCCCCCCTGCCTGCAATGGATAGCTCAGCAGGAGAAGCAGCCCTGAACGCAAGGGGCCTATTTCGGCTTGGAAATTTGCATTCAGACATTTTCGAGCCAAGAGGAATCTCAGGGGCATCTCCAAGCTGGCATAGGAATTTGGAGCCCAAGATTTATAAAATACCTTTTTGGAAAAGCACGTCGTTTGCACCACTGTGTCCAAAAATGCTTCTATGAAGCTCGGAGCTATTTCAGATGAACTAGGCTGTATGTGTGTGCGCGCATGCACAAGGGAGTTTTGACTGCCAGGAAAACACACACACACACACACACGCACAAATGTGAAATTGGAAGAGAGCAGCAACATTTTGTGCTTACTGAGCCACTCCGAGAGACTGAAGCCCTGAGCCAGGGAAAAGGCATCAGGAGCCAAACCCTGCCGAGTGCCCCTCGCAGCTGGAGGCAAACAAGATCCGTGGTGTTCTACATTGTTGGATTTTATCAGCAAAAAGCCAGGGAACAGGACTGGCAAAGGGGAGAGGCCTGCTAATAACCCCAGCAGCGCAGCAAATAGCATATCCCCTTTGGTAAGCGACATGCAGTTTGAGGTCAGAGCTGGTGTTTGGAGAAAAGGAAACTATTTTTTAAAAAACAAAACGAAAGCTGCTGTTTGATATTCTACTGTATTTGATATGTGCTGCATTTGAGATGTTCTGTTGTCAGTACATGCATCCCAAAGAAATTCTGGGGGGAATGCTGTGATAATGATGAAATAATAATTCCATTGATTTTTATTTGTTAAACCATACCTATCAGTCAACAAAAAACACTGACAATTCAGCCCCTGAACATTCGCTTTGCAGGATGCTTGTGAATCCTTGGTTACCTCTGTAAGAAAATCCACAAAGATCCTTGTCCTGAGATCAGTTATAAGACCTGGAGAACTCCAGGCATCACCTGGAGACTGGCAACCCTCACTGCATTCCCCATCCAGTTGATGGCTTTCCCGAGCACCCAGAACATTCTCAAACAAGCATTCTGTTCAGAGAGCCAGTTTGCTGTAGTGGTTAGGAGTGCGCACTCTAATATGGGAGAACTGGTTTTGATTCCCCACGCCTTCACATGCAGCTGCTGGGGTGACCTTGGGTCAGTCACAGTTCTTGAAAGAGCTCACTTAGCCCCACCTACCTCAAAGGGTGTCTGTTGTGGGGAGGGGAAGGGAAAGGAGACTGTAAACTACTCTGAGTGAAGGGCAGGGGATAAATTGAATCTTGTCTTTTCTTCTTCTCTAGTGACCAGCAACAGTAAAGATACCAACCTGGAGCTAGCAACCCTAGACAATAAGAGAGAGGTTTACAAGTATTCCTATGCAGAATAATATATATGTATGAAAATCATCTTCTGTACAATGGCTCCCGGAAGAACCAACTTCAGCGCTTAATCTGAGGGAAGACCTGGCTCTGGAAAGAGTCTCTTCCATGTCAAACATTAGCTGCTATTTTTTCTTCATTGCATATGCATGTTAATTGATGAATCAATTATAGCAGTTCTTGATTGTTACTAGAATTCGTTTCTGAGAATCTTAGGGGGGGATTTGAGGAAGTAATGCGGAAGGAAGAGGGTGGTCAAAGACTGGAATATAACTTCTGTGTGAGGGGTCGCCAAACTTTATAAGCTTGCCTTTGGAATTTGACACAGGGCAGTGGGTGCAGCCACAAAATGGCTGCCACAAGAAGTGGAACCAGCCACAAAATGGCTGCTGTACCTTACCATCAGACGCACAGTGTGTGTCTGCTGTGGTGGCAGCTGTTGCTAAAGCAACATTTATCAAAATCTACACAGCTAGTCAAATATCCAGTGGCCAATCAGATGCCCTTCTGGAGAAAAGCCACACCTGGCCCTGCCCACTTTGTGAAAACCCTTGGCAAACACCAAGAAAGGTACACTCCCAGGTCTTATCTGGGAGAACCGGGTTTGATTCCCCACTCCTCCACTTGCACCTGCTGGCATGGCCTTGGGTCAGCCATAGCTCTGGCAGAGGTTGTCCTTGAAAGGGCAGCTGCTGTGAGAGCCCTCTCCAGCCCCACCCACCTCACAGGGTGTCTGTTGTGGGGGGGGGAGGTAAAGGAGATTGTGAGCCGCTCTGAGACTCTTCGGAGTGGAGGGCGGGATATAAATCCAATATCTTCTTCTTCTTCTTCTTCTTCTTCTTCTTCTTCTTCTTCTTCTTCTTCTTCTTCTTCTTCTTCTTCTTCTTCTTCTTCTTCTTCTTCTTCTTCTTCTTCTACACAGTGGACACAGTGGTGCCCCCAAGCATCACATTTAGGAACCCCTGCTCTATATGGAGAGGCTGTGTACTTTGGCATGGCCTTTCCTTGGTGTTCACAATGGGGGCAACAAGCGCCTTTTGTGTGATGTTTGTTAGTTTTTCAAAAACTTCTGGTTGGGCAATATGGAAAGTGGAATGCTGGACTAGATGGTTGCCATGGTCAAAGTTCACCTGGAGTACCAAAAACCCTTGGGCCAGTCCTGGTCCTGGATGAGTCACCAAAGGAACTACATTTGAACTTGTGGGTCATCATACCATAACGTTGGGAACCACTGCTGTACATAAGCTTGTAAGGAGGAACAATTACTTTGGTAGTGACCCCCAAAGCTCTTTGGGAAGGCAGCAAAGTAGGGATGAGTGTGAACTGAACAACAAACTGGTTTGTGCGCAAACTGAGCCACCTCGTGGTTCCTGAACTACATGCCTCCCATGACCCCCCCCCCCATGAACCTCCTTGTAGTCAACCTTTAAATCCCAGAACCAAGAGGCAACAGGGGAAGGCCTTGGCCTCCTATCACCTGTTGTTCGACCTCCAAAGGGAACTGGTTGGCCATGGTGTGAGACAGGATGCTGGACTAGATGCACCCAGTACTGGCCCTAGGACGCATGGTGCCCCAGGCAGACTCCCTGCCTGCCATCCCCCCGCCACCACCTGCCCCCTCCCTTTCCTTCTCTAGCGCAGCACAACGTGGTGCCATGCTCTGCCCCTGCACACAGAGGAGCATCGCTAGGATCAGCCCTACCTGCTTTGATGCCCGGACATCTGAGCATTCTCTTAAGACAGTGTGGAAGGAGACTTCTTCCTCTCCCTTCTGGAACTGGAGGGGGGGGGCGAGCGAGCGGAGAGTGGTGCTGCATTGCGTTATGCTAGGGAAGGGAAGGGAAGGGAAGGGAAGGGAGGGGCAGGCGGTGTGTGGGGGAGAAAATTAGTCATTTGTCTTGGGCACCAGCAGGGGGAAAGCCCAATTTGATGCCCCCCTCCCAGTGCCCGAGGCTAATGTCTAATTTGCCTAGTGGGCAAGTCAGCCCTGGATGCACCATTGGTCTGATCCAGCAAGGCTCTTCTGTTCTTATCAGAGGAAGGTGTTGGCCTCTCTGCCCATGGGAACTGGTTGGCTGCTGTGTGAGACAGGATGCTGGACTAGATGGACTGCTGGTCTAATCCAGCAGGGCTCTTCTGATGTTCTTATGTTCTATCTATTGCATTTTTAACCTGTTGTCTTTTCATGCATTTTCCCCTCACAATAACCCTGTCAGGTAAGGCCTGTGAGAATGATTGCCCTAGGTGAGCTTCATAACTGAGGAGGATTTGAACTTGGATCTCTGCAGTCCTAGCTCACCACTAGCACACTGGCAGCGAGGGGGAGAGACCATGGCTCAGTGGTAGAGCATCTGCTCTGCATGCAGTGAGTCTCAGATTCAATGTCCAGCATCTCCAGTTAAAAGGATCTGGTGTTGAAAGACGTCTACTTGAAAGACTGGAGAGCCAGTGCCGGTCAGAGGGACAAGATTAGCTTTGATCGGCCAAGGTTCTGGCTGTCCAGGGCAGCTTCATGTGTTCAACCACTACTCCACACTGGCTCCTCACTTCCCATATGCCCATATACTCTTCTCTCCAGAGGTTTCACTGCCTCTCCTATTGGGGTAAATGGGACTTCAGCTACCCACAACCAGCCCCTTTACCTTATTTGGGACTGAGCTACTGTTGATGTCACCTAATTGCCCTGAGCTGGGTAGGCCAGGCCAGCCCCATCTTGTCAGATCTTGGAAGTTAAGCAGGGTCAATCCTGGTCAGTATTTGGATGGGAGAAGAGAGTCCAGGTTTGCTACACAGAGGCAGGCAATGGCAAACCACCTCTGAATGCCTCTGGTCCTGAAAACCCCATGTGGGGTCACCATAAGTCAACTGCAACATAAACAAATAGGGCTGCCAAGCCCCAGCTCCAAGCGGGGGTTCTCCCACCCAGGATGTTCCCAACTCGCCATCCCACATTGGGCTGGCAGGGGGAACCTCCCCCAACATCGCTGGGACGATGACATCACCCAGACGTGACGTCATAAAAATGGTGGCGTCCATGCGGGGCTGCTCTAAGCGTTTCTGGGGAAACTCTATGGTTTTCCTGGACGCTCTAGCTATTCGGGAGGTTAAAACTCTATTGTGCATAGGTACCAGAGAGTTTTACCTCTCAAATGGCTAGATCATCCGGGAAAACCATTGAGTTTTCCTGGAAGTGCCTAGAGCGGCCCCGCATGGGTGCCGCCATTTTGATGATGTCACTTCTGGGTGACATCATCGTGTTGCGCATGCTCTACGCACATGAGAGAGAGTTCCCCGCTGCGTGAAGCTGGGGACTTGGCAACCCTATGAACAGAGGTTTCCACCACCATGGATCTTTAAAATCACATAGGGTTGCCATCCTGGGTTGGAAAATGTTGGAAGGTGTGAGGGTGGAGCCTGCTGAAGGCAGGATTTGGGGAAAGGAGGGATCACCTTCCAAAGCGGCCATTTTCTTGGAGGGGGGCTGATATCTGTAGCCTGGAGATCACTTGTAATTCCGGGAGAACTAAAATCATGCCTCAGATTTTGTCACAGAAATGCAGTGACATCATTTTAATCCATTCTGCTTTATTCTTAATCCCTTTCTAAAGTTAATCATTTTAATTAGCTTCATTAATTTACTAATTTGCCATATCATCATTAACTGTAAGTGTGTCAGCAGGAATTTTTTTTTAAATGTTCGTTATTTAGAAAGTAAGGCTTTAACGGAAACCAAAAGATGAAAAAATCTATTTTTCTCTCTTCCACCTTTATAAGGATCCCCCATGTCCCCAGCGCTGAGCCTCTAATCACCCAGAAAGGAGGGCTCCTGTAGCAATAAAAACATCACCCTGTCAGGTTTATTCTCTCGTAACACTTTTTGTTTGTTAGAGCAGCCCAAATTTCGCCCTGTCAAAATTGCCGTCTGCAGGGTGGCCTTGGGGTTGAACTGATCATAAAGGTGGGCCTGTCAAGATTTGTCAGCCAGGGAGACTTTCTAATGAACACTTCTGTCATAAAATGTATTTATTATTTAGGAAAAGGTTATGCTGCTTCTCAAGGGAACTGGCTTAAGGCAAAGCATTTTTAAAAAATTAAAAGTAAAATTTAAAATTAAAGACAAACATCCAGAGTATAAAATAGGGTTGCCAACTCCAGGTTGGGAAATTCCTGGGGATTTGAGGGGATGGTGTCTGGGGAGGGGAGTGACTGCAACAGGGTTCAATGCCACAGTCCACCCTTCAAAGCAGCCATTTTCTCCAGAAGAACTGATTTGTCTTCATGTTTTTCTCTTCCAGTTTTCAGATCCACGAGGACCTGGCATGGAAAGAGGAACTGAAACTCACCACTTAGTTGCAGTATCTGCCCCTGCTCAGCCCCTTCCTCCCACCACGCCCTGCCCACCCGTGACACTCCTGGTAGGCTGCCAGGCTGGACGGCAAGGTAGAGGAGGGTGGTGGAGCGGGGGTGAGGGCAAGGGCAAGCACTGAGGTGGGGGGCCCGAGGTAGCATGCTGGGAGGGGGTGCACACTGCCCCTGTGACCAGGTGGCAACCTAGGCGGCAGCCTATCTGGCTTACTGGGGAGCGCCGGCCCTGACTGGTTGATTTTCTATTTGTAGTATCTTCTGCCCAAGTTTTCTTGCTATGACTTCCCATGTGAAAGGCTCAGGTATAGCTTTTGCCTTTACTAGAGAAGGAAGTCTTCTTGGTGCTTCTCCTTTGTTTAATCCGGTTGTTCATCTCACACCTGGCTCTGCAGCCCCTTCTAGTTCTTTAGGCTCTGCAGGTGTGTTGTCCGTAGCGCTCAGATGCCCTGTTTCGGTTCGGTGTGCTTCGTTTTTATTTGCTGATGTAGATTCACTGATGAGGATTCTGTGTCTCTTTGCATCCCAGTGTGTAGCCTTCAGAAATGCCTTCTTCCGCCCTAAGCTCCATCTTGGTCTGCTCTTCTTTAGAAATGGAAGTGTAGGTCTTTGATCCAAACAGCTTTAGATGATTAAGGCTGAGTTTGTGCCCATGCCAAATGGTGTACTGTGGCACCTTTAGTAGGCAATCTGTTTTGCAGTGTTGCTCGCTTCTCCTCAGAACTTGTCAGGTAGCTCTGCCTCAAGGAGCATACAGATGAGCATTTCAGTGAGAGAGCAATTTTTCCTTTCCGCTACGCTATTTTGCTGTGGGACTGTAAGCTGACATTCTGCTCCTTGTTCAGCCAAAAAATTCTTCATTTCAAGTCCCACATATTTTACTCCATTATCAGTGCAAATTGCTAGTGGCTTTCTTAGAAATCTGTTACTGACCATTGCTGCGTATGCTTTAAATTTGTCTAGCATTTGTCTTTTCTCTTTAAGTTGGCCGCAGGATATCTCGAAAAATCAGCAATAAAAGTCATCACATATTTATTCCCACTAGGGATATGAGTTTTCATTGGTCCACATTGGGTATCAGCTTTAGGGGTTTCTGTGTCTGGCTTGGCTCATGCCTTTTGGTTGAAGCTACGTCTCACCCTTTCGCTCGAACGCAATACATACATTTTCCTTCCACAGCACTTTTGCCTATCTGCATGCCTTTAATTAAATTCTGGCTTTCAAGCTGGTTAATTGCAAAATTGTCCCAACGTTCTGTGCCATAGCCAGAAGTAATTCTTGCGATCACAGCGTTTGATAAAGTTTGCTTTCTACATGCTAGTCTGGAGAGCATATAAATCCTGATGCACTTTGCCAGTTGCAATTAACTCTCCCCTCTGTCTAATATAGCATTTTTCTCCAAAAGATGTAAGCATGCCTTTCTTTGCAGGTACTCTCACTGAAAATAGATGATTTGCCATTTCTGGGACATGAAGACAGTCTTTAACAAGGACGTCTTGGCTCTCTCTGCTAGGGAGTTTGCATTTTATGCTTCCTGAGCCAATGTAAGGTTTGGCCAAGTAAAACTCAGGTAGACTTTGGCTGTGAAAGCATAGGTGAAACTTTATTGATATACTATCAGTGCAGACATTCACCTTACGGGGCCTTGTCAGAAGTGAAAGTAAGAATCAAAGACAACATTAAGTAACTTCAGGAAAGTGTGGGCTTCGCCCCCCCCCCCCCCTTTCATACATAACACTTCAGGAAACAGTTCAAAGGGAACCCATCTCCTTATCTCCTTCAAATAGGCTCTGTCTCCAGATGGTGGAGAGAAAGGAGGGGGGGGCACATTCCCAAGTCCCAGCAACATCTCTGTGAGGGACAAAATAACCTTTCCCAGACCATCCCAAGAACATTACATATTTAACACAGCACAGTCTCAACCTCAAATACTTTGACCACCAAATGAGAAGGGAGCACTCCCTGAAGAAGATCCTGATGCTGGGAAAGAGAGAAGGCCAAAGAAGAAGGGGAGGGCAAAAGATGAGATGGCTGGACAGCATTACTGATGTAACAAACACAAATTTGAGCAGACTTTGAAGGATGGTGGAAGACAGGAGGGCCTGGTGTGACTTGGTTCAGGGGGTCACAAAGAGTCGGACTCAACTGTGCGACTGAACAACAGCAAAAAATCTCATGATATGCTGCATGAACCTTTTCACTTTAGTCCTCAAGAACTGTGAGAGTTACATATAGAACCACCCATGAAGGAAGGCATGGCGGGATTATATGGATCCTGACAGCCAATAGCTTCTACAATTCAATATCTTATATCACAGTGAACTTTATGTGTTTTGTACAACAGTAAATATAAAGCTATATGCAATTACTCTATTAATACAAAATGTTCAAATCCTACATCTCCAGCAGTAACAAAGTACTGGTAAGTTACTCCATCCTCATCTCATTAAACGAATCCACTCGACAAAGCAAAAGCCCTTCAAAAAGTCCTTGAAAAAGACCTTCCTTCCGGTGGAAACTATCGTCGGACAAGGTACCCCAGGAGCAAGAGACTTCAGCATCTTTCTAAGAGTTTCATTGTCTTCCAGAGTTTTTTGTCTTGTTCAATAACTCTTTGAGCACTCTGCTTGAAGGACTTTTTTTTTGTAGAGTGGATTTGTTTAATGAGATGTGGATTGAGTAATTTACCAGTACTTTGATACTGCTGGAGACACAGAATTTGAACATTTTGCATTAATACAGTAATTGCATATAGCTTTGTATTTACTGTTGTACAAAACACATAAAATTCACTGTGATATAAGATCCTGAATTGTATGAGGAGTGCACTTTCCTGTGTTTTATGTAGCTACTAGCTGTGCACTGATTTAACAAAGGAGCCCATTTTTGCTATTGTTAGCCAATACCTTCTGCCGTTATAGACTATCCATCTGTAACATATTGGGGCTGTTCAGATGCACAGTATAATCAGTCGTCGCTGCTGTTTCATACCGGATTAAAAGTGGCTGATCAGACAGCAACATTTGCCTCCCGGTATTAACTCATAGTAGCCCCCCCCCCCCCAAATCCTTCTCAGAACTAGAGTATTTTGTTACCTGCTCCTTTGCGGTGTTTTTTGAGTTCTCCAGTGTTTTTTGAGTTCTCCGGTTTCACCTCATAGTTTCTCCGTCTGGATAGTTCTCGACCAGCTTCTGGATGTCTGAAGGATGTCCCAGAGCAAAAGGAGCCTCAGACATCTGGTTTACGGTCGCCATTCTTTTTTACTACTTAGCGATATGTGCAAAACCACATAATGTTTTAACCTATGTGCATGCGCATAATGTGCATAAAAGTGGAGGAAAAAAGAACTGCATGGTGCCATCGTGTGGATGGCAGAGAACGGTTTCACTGCGGAGTGATTCGAATTGCAGTATGACAGTCTGATCGATAATATCCGGAACAAAGATATTTGGAATAGAACCGAGTCAGTTTAACACAGATTCAACATGCTGTGTCTCTTTTTTTACTTCATCTAACATTTCAAAGAAATCTTTATAAGCACACATGTGAATCATGCAGGCGCTGTCCAGATACCAAATAAGACTCTTTGTGGTATCTATATAAATATTTCTTTGATGGCTGCCCCTTAAATCTGATGGGAACTCCCTTGCCATTTCCCTCCATTGCTTTGGTCTGCTTAGCAGGAGAACAATCCTTCTTCATGTAGTCTCACTGCCCACAGAGCCCATCTGGATTATTTACGTTTTTTGCATTCAAAGCCCTCTGATCAGCGTTTGGTTTCAATTCTTTGTCAGGCTTTTCAAATTGTCTGTGTTTGTATGTTTATTTCAACTGATTTTAACTTCTATGTGTCAAGTCTGCTTTAACTCTGGTCAAGCCTGTATTCAATCTTTGGTTCAGGAGGGAAGCATCCTGGGTAAAGCCATACTGTATGCCAATGCTGCTAGCTGTCCTCTCCTCTCCCCCCTCCTTTCCTTTGTTATGTAGCATTGCTTTGAAATGGGAATTTGGGAAAGAGATTATGGTGCCTTCTCAGGCAAGGCGTCAGTGGGAGGCCGGAGGAGAAGACGCTCAAGGCCAAACCGGGCCTGAGAATGAAACAGTAACATCAATGTGTGAATGTGCCCTGCATAGTGTACCCCTCCCTCAAGAATCCCTTTGATGTGTACCTTAATATGATTGCTTTTACTGTATGGACTTCAGTCCTTCAATCTCTCTGTAGTCGAGAACAATGATATCAATAAACTAGTTACTTTGTTTCAACGAAGACTCGTTATTGAATCCAGCCGACTTGACACTATGAGGGACAGATGAAGGGTAAATCTAGTCTGAGACACTATATTTTCATATGATTCTGGCAGGTTTCTTAATATTAACACAATCAGATCTTGATCAACAGTTTTCTTTTCTGAACTCCTCAACTGCTCAGCCAACCCAAGCATCTTGTCCAGACATAAATTACACCCCCCCCCCCAATCTTAATACCAAAAAGTTTATTTTATAGTTAAAGCATATGAACATATGAAGCTGCCTTATACTGAATCCGGCCCTCGTTCCATAAAAGTCAGTATTGTCTACTCAGACTGGCAGCGGCTCTCCAGGGTCTCAAGGCGAGGTTTTTCACGCCTACTTGCCTGGACCCTTTTTAGCTGGAGATGCCAGGGATTGAACCTGGGACCTTCTGCTTACCAAGCAGATGCTCTACCCCTGAGCCACAGCCCCATTCATGGCTCTTCAGGGTCTCAAGCTGAGGTTTTTCACACCTACTTGCCTGGACCCTTTTTAGTTGGAGATGCCAGGGATTGAACCTGGGACCTTCTGCTTACCAAGCAGATGCTCTACCACTGAGCCACCGTCCCTCCCCTTTTACATGCAGCCCTTCCAGCTCACACCATATCTGAATTACTCTTCACACATTTCTGTCAGTTAAACCCTTGATGATGGCACCTCTTGCCTTTTCATTGCTAGAGGCCCATGTTCTCTGCTTTGCTGGGTCATCATCTCCTGGTTGGGCATCCAGGCCAGGCCTGGCCCTTGCCTGTCCGGCACCCTGGGCAAGGATAACTTCTGCTCACCCCCACATTGATAACATCACCGAGTCACATGGGGGGGGGGAGGCGCAATTCTGTGCCCCCAGAAGGCTGGCACCCTAGGCAATCTCACCTAGTTTGCCTAGTGACAGGCTGGCCCTGATGCTGGATAAAGTCCTATAATCCTATTTCAAGAGGGTGACTCTTCATTCATTCTTGCCAAATTAGATAATTGTTCTCCATGAGCCTATCAAGTGACCATGCTGGTTCCCAGAGGAGGTCACTTTCTTTCTTCTTGCCTGCTTGTGCCAAGAGCCTCTGGGGATCTTTCTACCTTTTAATCAGAGCTGTGCTTAATCTGGGCCACAATAACCCCTGCGGGCAGAGAAATTAACACAGCAATGGTGCCCAGACTGATTAAAGAGTAGATAAATGGTTTTATACAGGGCTTTTTTGAAGCAGGAACACAGTTCTGGCTGGTTTGGTGTCTAATATGCAAATGAGTTCCTGCTGGGCTTTTTCTACACAAAAAGCCCTGGTTATTTAGAAATTAATATACTTGATAAGAAAGAGGAGAGACTGAGATAAGGTCCTCACTACATCTCTAGCTGAGAGGGTAAGACTTAGACCCATTTCGCACTAGGGCTTGTTCTGGGTAGAGAGCCCTTTTGCTCCCAGGGCTTCTCTCTGTTTTCGCGCAAGTTGCCCTGGAGCTGTGAGTTGGCCCGCCGCTTTTCCACAGCAAGCAGAAATTGCTTGTCAGAGGATCTTGCTTGCTGCAGAAAAGTGATCTAGAACAGAGGTTCCCAAACTTATAGGACCTAACGCCCCCTTTTCAGAAAAAAAAATTACTCAGTGCCTCCCTGGAAATCTACCTTCAAGAAGTGGACTAAAAGATGCAGTGACATATTTGCACACAGGGTAAAAAAAAAATGTTGTAAAGAAGACACTTTGAAGCTTGCAATTCTAAAATTATTTTATAAAATCAACCATAGTAAAATTTGCATACACGGAGAATTTTTGAAATTTCTTTATAATTATTATCCCACCCTCCCTGCAAGTAGGCTCAGGGAAGGTAACAGCAGTTGAAATATAGTATACGATGCATAACTTCCATCATACATTCCATCATGCAACAAAACCAATGAAGATAAAATATGCATGTAGCAGTTACCAGGAAAAGCAACAGGCAGTCTGAGACAGTTTTCGCACACAGCTCACCTCACAGTCACAATCCTGTTCCCTCCGCAGCATCTGGTCGGATTTCCCACCATCTGCACCAAAGTTACAGGAAGTGCCACAGCTTTTACGTAGCAAACGTAAACCGCTAAAACCCAGTTTACGTTTGCTATGCAAAAGCCGCGGCACTTCCTGTAACTCTGGTGCAGATGGTGGGAAATCCGACAGACGCTGCAGAGGGAACAGGATTGTGACTGCGAGGTAAGCTGTGTGCGAAAACAGTCTCAGTTCAATTCACCAATTAGTTCTGACTTGCAAAAAGTTGTGGTCAGTTAAGTCCTACTTCTCAGTCTTGCTCATCCACTTCTCTTTCAAATAGATTCAGTTCCAACAAACTGGCAGCCCTGCAGTCTCCAACTTGAAAAGATATACACACAGAAAATTAAGATAGCAAAGGATAATATTAAAATAAAAATAGGGTATAATGGAGAATTGATCCATGGGTATCTGGGGCTCTGGGAGGGCTGTTTTTTGAGGTAGATGTTCAGCATAGCATCTAGTGCTACTACTCAAAATACTTTCAAAACAGTTGGACCAGGGGTCCATTTCCATGAGACCCCAAAGAAGTAGCCCCTATCCTTCATTGTTTCAAATGGAAGGAAGGCATTTAAACAATGTGCAGTCACTTTAAATGTGATTGCCAGAACTCCCTTCAGAGTTCAATTGTGCTTGTCAAAACCTTGCTCCTGGATCCACCCCAAGGTCTCCTGGCTCTGCCCCCAAAATCTCCAGATATTTCTTGAGTCAGTCTTGAGAACCCTACTCCCACATAAATAGTTGGGAAAAAGCCACATTTGCAATTTCTTTAATTTTGAAATCATTACTTACCATCAGCAGTGCAGAGATTAGAGTAGTATTTGAAGTAGCAGCTATTTATCTCTATCTCAGTCAGCTCCGTGGGAAGTAAGGTCAGAGAGTGGGAAACATGAAGTAATGAATGAAGCAGGCAGCCAGCAGTGGGCTCCTGGCTTCAGGCAATTCAGGAAACACTTAACTGCTTCTGGAATGACATGAAAGAATAAGGAAGTTTCTTTGAAGAGGCTTTACTACTATGGAGAGGGGGGGCTTCTTTGATGTAATATCAGTTGGTCATTGCTTAGTTTTTTAATGATTGTGTCATAGCTACAGGATTGGGTTGGGAGGGCAGACTAGACTGCCATGGTGCCCCATCCACAAGTTTCAGAAGCCTCCTGTCAAGAAATTAAGCATTTCATCAACCATGTGTGCAAGTGTTTGTCTGCATCATTCCTGGAAAATGACAATACCCAAGTTCTAAGTGTTTGTGTGGGTTGCTATCAGCTTAAGTAAGCCTAGAGACCATATTCTTAATGGTAAACACTTGTAAAATAGTAAACACTTGTGAACTGTCAGTTCCAACTGACAGGAGGCCATCTAGTTTGACAGGTATTTGACAGGAGAAGCTCTAGATGGGCCCAGCTAAATTGGTTGTTTTGTACCAATGATTGGTTGCACAGTTCTAGCACTTTGACAGCCAGTCAGGGGTATAAGTGGATTAGTAAAATATCAAAACTCAAGAAGAGGAGCAGAAGATCAGTGCTGGCACTAGGAGTTTCGCTGCCCTAGGCATGCCCCCCGGTGTGCTCCTAAGGGGGGGATATTATTCACACACCGGTGATGACATCATTGCACTAGCCAGCAGGCAAGCTGAGAGCCCCGGGTGGTGCACACAAGTGCTGCCACATTGCCACTTTTCTTCACAGGGCAAACATTGTCTGTGCTTGTCAGAGGCTTCAAAGGAAGCCTCCAAAGAGTGCCCTGTTTTACTGCTGCCTGTTGCTTTCGGGTTGAAAGCGGTTGGGCGGGCGGCACCTTCCCATTGCACTCATGAGCTCTGACTGCTGTCTCCCAGCCGCTTTCAACCTGAAAGCAGCAAGCAGTGGTAAAATGGGGCTCTCTTTGAAGGATTCCTTGGAAGCCTCCAACAAGCACAGGCAGCATTTGCCCTGCGAAGAAAAGCGGCGGCATGGTAGCACCGCCTGGGGCTCTCGGCTTGCCTGCTGGCTGGCAAGATCGTGCCACATGGGAAGGGGGAGTAAGGAGGCACCCAGCAGCGACCCTGATAGGGTGGTGCCCTAGACAGTTGCCTACCCTGCCTACTCCCATGTGCTGCCCCTGCAGAAGACACTCTTGTGTCTGGGGCATTGCAGCTGGCTAAAATCAACAGAAGCAACCACCTGGTAACCAGAGGACTGTAAGAAGCTTGATGCTCTGCAGAAAACCTTGTGAGGAGAAAGCTGCAGGTTGGAACTCTTCAGAGAAGTTTGTGCAATTGCCTCAGTGCTTCCACTGTCCTGATTTGAACTGTATTGCTGAGAGAGAAACTGCAAGCAACCTTGAGAAGCTGCTAGCTGTAGCAAGTATTGGCTAGGATAGCTAGTAAGGTTTTTTGTTTCTGTGTTTCTTGTTTGTCTGTACATCTCTGTTTTTATTCTGTCTTGTAAATAAACTGCATCCTTCTTATATTTTAAGGAGTTCTGGTCCTCATTACTAGTCTAATTGGGTGAATTTGCACTAAGTAGCAGACAAAAGGAAGCCCTCTATTTTTGTTAATGGAAATTTTTCTCTAAATTAGAAATTCTGGATATCTCCCAGAAATGTGATGTTTCGACACCTACCACCTTCTCTTCTCTTCTTCCTTTATGATTCCACCGCCTTTATGCTTCCATCACCCTTTTATTTTTATTCACCACCACCCAATTGCACCCAAGACTACTACCACCCCCCTGGATTGTTCCAGCGCCCCCCAGGGGGCAATATCGCTCACTTTGGGAAACACTGATCTAGAACATGCTTATTTGACTTTTTGGTAGCCTGTGATACTGGTAAAACTCTCCCCCAACACTAACAACCTTGCTCAGATCTTGCAAGTGGAGGGCCGCAGCATCACTGATGGAGTCATCCCATCTTAAGTTGGATAATCCTCTTTTCCTGCTGCCATAAATTTTTCCAGTATTATTATCCAAACATGTAAAAATAAATCTAAAAGTGTGATAGAGCAAAACTCAGGGGCAAAACCCTTAAATTAGTAGCCAGGCTCTCAGGCTACATCCTAACAATTGAATTGCAAGATACCTGTGCATGAGAGAAATGAGCTCAGCTATCTTGTGACCCAGGTAATGGTCTCAGTGTCCTCTTTCTAATATTGGTCACGATCTGATCCTGTTGACTTGACGGGGTGCCCCTGGCACTCCAGTACATTATTTGTGTGATCCATTTGAGTGGACTGAAACTATATTGTGAAACAGCAGGAAGAAAAGTGAGGCTAGGAAATCCTGGAAACTCAATACGAATGGAAAATGGTACATTCCGTGCACAGAGGGCTCTGAGAATAAAGATGGATTTTCATCCAAGGTGTAGAATCAGGGCCATCTAGTGGTTACTTTGAGCTGTGAAGGAGTGGAGGCAGAGACGGTTGTTTTTCCTCTAGGTTTTGACTCTCGAGTTGTGAATGTTGAGAAAGATCAGAAATAAAGCATTGGCATTGCAAACAAATTAAAATACCCTAGAATCACAGAGTTGGAAGGGACCTCCAGGGTCATCTAGTCCAACCCCCTGCACAATGCAGGAAGCACAAACACCTCCCCCTAAATTCACAGATCCTCATTGCCGTCAAATGGTCATCTAGCATCTGTTTAAAGACCTCCAAGGAAGGAGAGCCCACCACCTCCCGAGGAAGCCTGTTCCACTGAGGAATCGCTCTAACGGTCAGGAAGTTCTTCCTATGTTGAGCCAGAAACTCTTTTGATTTAATTTCAACTCATTGGTTGTGGTCCTACCTTCTGGGGCCACAGAAAACAATTCCACACCATCCTCTAGATGATAGCCCTTCAAGGTCTTGAAGATGGTGATCATATCACCTCTCAGCCGCCTCCTCTCCAGGCTAAACATCCCCAGCTCTTTCAACCTTTCCACATAGGACTCCATCTCCAGACCCCTCACCATCTTCATCGCCCTCCTCTGAACCTGTTCTAGCTTTTCTATATCCTTCTTCTGGTCGTACCAGACCAGAGTAAAGCAATAACATCACATCACATCATGTGATCTGGACACTATAATTCTGTTGATACAGTCCAAAATTGCATTTGCCTTTTAAATTTATCCTGTAAATTTAAAACTGGGGTGGTGGTGGCAACATGGAATTGGTACCATTAACAGGGGGAATGATCTAATCCTTTCTGATTTATATCCTTCCTCTTGGAGAGCCAGTTTGGTGTAATGGTTAAGTGCGTTGACTCTTATCTGGAGAACCAGGTTTGATTCCCCACTCCTCCACCTGCATCTGCTGGAATGGCCTTGGGTCAGCCATAACTCTGGAAGAGGTCGTCCTTGAAAGGGCAGCTGCTGTGAGAGCCCCCTCAGCCCCTCCCACCTCACAGGGTGTCTGTTGTGGGGGAGGAAGGTAAAGGAGATTGTGAGCCGCTCTGAGACTCTTCGGAGTGGAGGGCAGGATATAAATCCAATATCATCTTCTTCTTTTGGAGACAAAATGTTTTTTATTTTGTTTTTTTTAATGTACAAAGATGCACACCAAAAATGTATAGCAAGCTTCATCAATGAAGCAAGTATTTTAAAATGTCAGTTAGTTAGGGGGCTGCTTTATGGCTCTCCCCCAACCCCAGCTGTTGGAGATGGAAAAAGCTATCAAGTGTCAGACCCAGAGCCAAGTAAAAGACAAGTAGAGTTCAAGATCTTTATTCCAGCTTCATGGGCATACACACGCGTTGTCAGAACTGACCTCCTTGTCAATCCCTCCAACTTATAAACCTTGGTCCTGACCATTATAATTCAAGCCAAAGTACGCCAAGCTAAAGCGGGGGGGTTGCACGGGGTTTCTACTAAGCTCTCATCGCCACAGGTGTCCTTATCAGTTCATGGGTCGCATCTCCTCCAGCTCTTTGACCTTGGTTGCATAGCAACTAGCCAGTTCCCAGACATGCCACCCTCCCTCCAGATAAACAGCAAGCAGCAAGTTACATCAAAGGCAGCATAGCAAGCACAAGCATAGCATTGTATAACTGGATACATATGACAAGAGGAACAAAATGGAGTGACTCTTGATATCAAGATGCATCTGATTTGTGGTGACCCCTCATAGGGTTTTCAGGTGAGAGACAGTCAGAGGTGGCTTGCCACTGCCTGCCTCTGCAGAGCAACCCTGGTCTTCCTGGATGGTCTCCCATCCCAAGTCCTCACCAGGGCTGACTCTGCAGAGCTTCTGAGATCTGGTGAGATCAGGCTGGCCTGGGCCATTCTGGGCAAACACCCCAACTTCCTCTCTGGAAACCTGCAAAAGAAAAGGCGGGGACTTTGTAGGAGTCTGCCTAGAGACTCAGCAAAGCAGGCTGGAATCTTTTACACATTGAGTTGTACACAGTTGGGGGAGCAAATCTGAAAATTGCCCTGGGGTGGGGAAAGAGTCTGTATTTATGTCCATGAAATTGAGGCTTGCAATGAAAAAAGGCGTTCTATAAATATTAAAATAGCAAAATAAAAAAAAATTACAGAACTTTTCTAGGATATCCAAGGTTCTAGGGGGACCTTTATATTTAGAAGCCGGTTCACCTTTTTTATCAGAAAGGTCATCTATGCATTTAAAAGTAAGTGGCTAGAATACAAAGTGCATCCCTCCCCCAACACACACACACACACATACACAACTGGGAAGGTCTGATCCCCCTTTGCATGGCAACTTCAGGGCAACGTTTGATCTGGCACAAGGAGATGCCATTCAGAGGGGAAACTGGCATCCCATGTGTGTGTGGACAGAAGCAAGGCATCCATGTGTAAGAAATCCTTTTGAGCCCAGTTCCAAAAAGATGCATCATAAAACACCTGGAGCACTTGGAAACCCTAACAATTCCATACATGACATGAAGAACCAGTGAGCATAAGGACAAAAGAAGAGCCCAGCTGGATCAGACCAGTCCATCTCATCCAGCATCCTGTCTCACACCATAGCTGACCAGTTCCACTGGATGCCAACAACAGGGCATAGAGGCTAGACCTTCCCCTGCTGTTGCCTCCTGGCTCTGGGGTTCAGAGGTTTAGTACCTCTGAACGTGGAAGTTCCCCTCAGTTACCATGGCCAGCCATTCACAGACTTATCTTCCATGAATCTATCTAATCCTCTGGGAGCAAATTCCACATTTTAATCAATCTCTGTGTAAAGTTGTGTTTCCTTTTGTCTGTCCTGAAGTGAGGGAGGGGCTGTGGCTCAGTGGCAGAGTTTCTGCTTGGCATGCAGAAGGCACCGTGTTCAGTCCCTGCCATCCACAGTTATAAAAGGCCAGGCATTGGGTGATGGGAAAGACCTCATGCTCTCATGGTTCAGTCTTTCTCAAGAGGAAAGCATGTGAACTATTTAGAAGAGGAATAACAACAAACCAGGATTAGAGTGAGAGTTTGTGTCCAGACCAAGTTTATCCAGCACATTTCCTTTGATTTTTCTTTCACATTTTCTTTTGATTTCCTTTGTTTAATTGGGGATTTTGAACTTTGACTTTCCAGATAGGAGGCTGATACTGACCACTATACATGGCTGTCTCTCTGTTTTTGCACTGCCTCAAAGGAGTTGTAGTAATTTCTCTGGGGAAGACAAACACATAGCCCTCAGTCTGTGTCATGGTGCCTTCCCATGTTCTTGACCAGCACACGAAGCAGCTTTTGTACAAAAGCTCACAATGCCCAGCCATTTCATGTTTTCCTCTGAGTCTTAGGCTCAAAGCATTGACCATGAGATTTCTGTAATGAATTAGTTATTAGGCGACACTGATGATCAGCACTCTGTTGCTGCCCTACTGGAAGGCAGGAACCCGCCCCATTCACTCTGAGGAGAAGCGCTGGGTGGGACTGTCAGAGAGTTCCTGCTGGCCAGGATGGTGGGGTGTGTGGCAGCAGCAGCCTCAGCCTGGAGCCACATTCTCATTGTCTTCATGTTGCAGGGAAATATACTAGGCATACAGAGAGGGAACAAAATGCATGCAGAAAAAGAAAGAAACCCCCAAAGCAATAGTGACAAAAATAAGCATGCATAAGAGACCCAAGACACAAAGCCTCTGTAGCTCTTGAGTCACAAGAGTTATTTTTCCCATTAGTTATATTCTTGCAAAGATGCTCGCCACTGCATTTAAAGTTGCTTTCTTTCCACCTCTTCATTCCATCTCCCTATCTATTTTCCTGCCCCCCCTTCTTTCCTTCGACTTTTTCCTCCCTAAGAAATTGAGGCAGGGCATAATGTTCTTGCCACCCTTTAGCAAGGGTTCAAACCTGATCGCGAGAGCAAAGTTGTCTGGGAGAAAAGAGAACAGGCCTATGTGGCTAAAGGCTGACCTTTCCTTCCTCTGCCCTTCTACTAGGGCTGCCAACCTCCAGGCGGGAGCAGGAGATCTCCAGCTATTACAATTCATCTCCAGACTACAGAGATCAATTCCCCTGGGGAAAACGTTGCTTCAGACAGGGGGTGAACTTCCATGGCCTTGTACCCTGATGAAGCCCCTCCCTTCCCCAAGCCCTCCCCTCCCAAGACTCCACCTCCAAAATCTTCTGGCATTTCTCCAGCAGGGGCTGCGGACCCCCCCATTTCTCATTCCGGTGCATACCCCACAATGGGCCTTAGCTGGGAAGTGATGCTGCATTCAGCTACGCAGAATTTTAAAGGACTTTTTAAAGTAGGGGTAGAGAAAGCCCTGCAGATGAATAATGATCCGGAAGCTGAGCTCTGACAAATCCTCCTCTCTCTCTCCAGTTTGTACTGCAAACAGAAGACAAGGCCTGCTGGCCGTTTAGCTGTGAAAAGTACAAGGCAAAGTGTCTCCAGTTTCTTTTTAAAAATGCATTTTATGCCCCATTTACATTTTCATTATTGATGGCGTTTTTTCAATAATCCCTCCTGCCAGGAAGAAGATGGACGGAGCGTCAGTTTCCCTGTCTTTGCTCATGGCTCAGGAAACAAAACCAAAAAAAAAGAACAGGATTTATTCTGCTCCGGTGAGAAGATGGGTTGATTTGATTTATTATTTTCTAAAATACCAAGTATGTACTGGAAATGTCGCTCCTCTGGGTAAATGTAGTTTTCTAATTTTAATTTTTGTCTCAGCACAGTTTCCAGAGGTACAACACTGCAAAAGGCCAAGATGGCCTAATGTAGTGGCTAAGGCCATGATCCACCAAGTCCCAAGTGCAAAACTTACTTCTGCCAGGAGCTCTCTGGGTGGCTGTAGGCGAGCAACTCTGCCTGAGCTCTTCCTCTGGAATACAGAGAATTCCCACCTTGCAGGGCTGTTGTAACAATGACAAGAGGCTTGAAAAGCTTGTGCCACAGAACATTCTAGATGAAGGCTAACTCCAATTGGAACTGTGGATTGCAGTCCAAAAGATGTCACTCTAACAACTCCACTGAAGTCAATGGGTGTAGAAGGCCATAACTCTCCTCAGGCTTGCACTGTTAGGGCGGCCAACTTTTCATTTTGTGGGACTGGCCTGGGCCAGGGGGCAAAGCCAGGATACCTGGGATCTCCTGGAATTTCCCACCCAGCCTTCTCAAGTAATGGCAGGGCCATGAGCTTTGTCTTCCTCTGCCCTCCCCATCCCCCTTTCCTTTTGTGTGGCAGATTCGGTATTCTGAGCTATTCTTGAAAGGCCGTCAAGGCCGCAGGAAGGAAGGAAGTCAATACAGACTATCACGTTAGCTCAGAAGCAGCTTCCCTCTGGGAGACGCCCACCTTCTGTGCAGTCTTGCTTTTCATACTTTTCATACACATGGACAACGTGATCACCAGTATGGTTGCCAGGGTGCCTGGAGTTTTGACTCGCACACATCTGCTCTAAGAAGTGGACTTTGCCCACGGTTTCTAAGCCTTATGTGGATATTATAAGCCTCAGCTTTGCAGCAGCATTCTACATCTCTGGATGGGTGTTAGCCAGAACTACAGATGAGCTTCCAGCTGCTCCTTGTGTGCCCAGTCTTGGTCACTGCAGTGGAAGAAGCCACGCCGTCATGAACTGTACAGGCAAACAGTGTCCAGCCTGTTTCCATGAACCAAAGGCTAACACCACCGGAATCCATCTTGTTTTCCTGACTCCATTACAGCAAAGCAAGAGACTCACGTATCCAACAGCTGCTTCAACTTCTGCATAAGGCAATCAAGTTTATCTTAGGCGTGGATCCTGCCAGACCGCCTAAGCTTTTGTCTAACAGAACTCAAGACAAAGACTGGTGCCAAAAGAAGACTGAAGAAGAGGAAGACCATCTTCAGCCAGAGCCAAGTTCCTATGTGTAAACCGGGTGTTACCTTAGGTAGCAATTTGGCCATCTATTGTCACCGTTTTAGATAAGTTTAATAGTCTTAAGCACACCTCCACCCAGTAATATCCCCCATTCTTTTCCCCAACAGTCATCGTGGAGCCTCCCCCTTGGCCCACTGTTACCTGGACAGCCAATCAGGTAACTAAGGCCAAGTCCGCTCATTGGCTAGCTATGAGTGTCCAATCAGGGGTTGCCAACTAACCGGCTATTGGCTACTGGCTACTGCACTAGTCCAGCCCTTATGGTCACTGCAGAGCCTCCCCTTTTCTGAGGTCATGTACTAGCTGACCACCTGTCATCCACCCCTGTGCCTCCCATCCCCTAAGGGCTCCAGGTAGTCTATGTAACCTGTGACACAGCTCCCCACAGGTGTGCATCTAGCAGTACCCCAGTTCCGCTGTCTAGATCCATCCCCGATTCTGGCCACAGTTGAGGGTCCCATTTCCCCCGTCCTCTTTCGTCACCATTGGAGCCTTCTTGAAGACGACGATAGGTAATTATCACCCTGTTTGTCTACCCATGTGTTGTCTCTATCTCTCTCTCTATTTTTCTTAGGACTGTATGTGTGTCTCGTGAATTACTTGTCTTGTATGTAAGCCTATATTTTTTCTGGAATAAATTTTAATTGTTTTTACTTAATTAGAGTCCCTAATATTTTTAAGCATTAATTTCTGGACGTGGATCCTGTATACATAGGTAAAAAGATCCTGATTAAGCCAGGTGCCCACCTGACAATTCCCCAACCTCAGTTTTGAGGGCATTTTGGCTTCCATGGCCATCCGCTCCTCTTTGGGGAAACCGCCCCCCCCCCCCCCGGGGGTTGCCAGCCCTGTTGAGAGTGGTCCCAGGCTTCTGTGCTGGGAAATTCAAGGGGATTTGGAAGAGACAGCAGGGTTGGGGGAGGAGAGTTATAATAATGCCATAGAGTCGGCGGGTTATACTGCCATAGAGTCCACCCTCCAAACCAGTCATTTTCTCCAGGGGAACAGACTGGAGGCTGAAAATCTCCCGCTATTACAACTGCTCTCCAAGTGACAAGAGATCACTTTGGAAGGTGGGCTCCATTACATTACACCCCATTGAAGTCTCTCCCTCTCCAACCCTGCCATCCGGGGCTCCACCCCCAAAATTTCCAGGTTTTTCCTAACCCAGGACTGGCAGCCCTCTCTGGAAATCGGTCGTGATCCCAGGAGATCTCAAGGCCCCACCTGGAGGCTGGTCACCCAGTTTCGAATGAGGGTTCTAGTCTAAGACTTGTGAGGCTTCCTGTGGGGCAGCTACTGCTCTCTAGCCAGCCTATCCTGGCATCAATCATATTCTGACTAGTCCCTCCAGAACTCCAGGGTTCTTTTTCTTATTACTCACAGCAATTCCACGGAAATCCTGAGAGAGAGCGCGCAAAGGGCAGCATGGTGTCTATGAATAATAAATAGTTAATTGTACCATGAAAATTAAAAAAAACAACCCAACTTCTGAGTGAAAAACAGAAGTCATTGTGTCCCAAGGATAATCAATCACACCCATATCCGAAAAATCCCTTGGTTGGCCCTGACAAATAAAGTTGCCAAGTTCTGAGTTGGGCCTGTAGATCTCCCACAATGACAGCTGATCTCCAGGTGACAGAATCATAGAGTTGGAAGGTGCCTCCAGGGGCATCTAGGCCAACCCCCTGGAGGAAACAGCAGCTCTGGGCCTACACTTTACTTTGGGGAGGGACGGTGGCTCAGTGGTAGAGCATCCGCTTGGGAAGCAGAAGGTCCCAGGTTCAATCCCCAGCATCTCCAAAAAAGGGTCCAGGCAAATAGGCCTGAAAAACCTCAGCTTGAGACCCTGGAGAGCCACTGCTGGTCAGGGGAGGGACGGTGGCTCAGTGGTAGAGCATCTGCTTGGGAAGCAGAAGGTCCCAGGTTCAATCCCTGGCATCTCCAAAAAAGGGTCCAGGCAAATAGGTGTGAAAAACCTCAGCTTGAGACCCTGGAGAGCCGCTGCCAGTCTGAGAAGACAATACTGACTTTGATGGACCCAGGAGGGTCTGATTCAGTATAAGGCAGTTTCATATGTTCATATGTTCATATGTACGTTTCCTCACTGTAATGAATGGGAACCTCACACTTCTAAAGGGGAAAAGGAGACTGGCCAGCCTTCGGGTGGTAGCAGGAAATCTCCTGGGATTACAATTAATCTCCAGGAGACAGAGGAAAGACGCAAAAGCATTAGACCCCCCCCTCCCTCCCCAAATCTCCAGGAATTTCCCAACCCAGAGTTGGAATCCAAGGACTCTCTCTCCCTTTTCAGTGGGGCTTGAGGAGTGGAACAGGCGTTGTGCTCCTTCAGCATCCCCATTCTCCTTTCCAGAGGCTGGTGAGTGAGGTCCATTGCGTTCTCACATTCAGGACCCAAAGAGATGTGAGCATGGAAGATTCACAGTTGCATTTGCCCAGCAGGTTTAAAGGGCAAAAAATGCCATGCAGGATGATCATTCAGACTGCGGCTCACATTTGTGCTTAGCTGCACATCTGGAGGACTGAAGGGGAAATGCTGCGTTGCTCTAGAAGATGTGTGCGTGTGTTATCTTCCTAATGAAGGAGATGCCAACACTTCGTCTATCCTCCTCCTCTTCCTGTGCCCTTTGCATTCTCTCTCCTTGTAGACCCACAAGCAGCAGAGGAACATCCAGGTCTCTCCTGCACACACATGATGCTGAATTCATTGACTTTTCTGTTGTGTTCTCCTCCAGCATTGAGATCCCTTAGGAAGAGGTCAGAAAGAACTTTGGATCTCCCAGAGTTCCCCTTTTCCAAGAGGGGTCTCGTTCAGCTGCTTCCCTCTGAGCAATCTTTTTTTGGGGGTTAAAACAATTTTATTTGGTAACATATGGTAACAAATTATATTTCTTGCATCATTAATAACTGCTTTTATCTATCCCATATATTACTTTCCACCCACCCCTCCCCCCGTTACTTGACCCCCGCCAGTGTTATTTACTTAAAGTACTTAAAGTACTAATGTTTAAAGGTACCCTTAACTAATAAAAACAAAAATTAATATTCTTCTTTTTTCTAAGACTTAATCATTATCAAAAATTATCCAATGTCCTTTTATTTTCCACTCTTTTTCCACATATCTTCTGAACTTTTTCCACTCCATCTTAAAAACTTCTAAATCATAGTCTCTTAAAATTCTTGTTAATTTGTCCGTCTCACTCCATGTCATAACTTTTACAATCCAATCCCAATTCTCTGGTATTTTTTCTTGCTTCCACAACTGCACATATAATGTCCTAGCAGCTGAAAGCAAGTACCAAATTATAGTTCTATCTTCTTTTGGAAATTTTTCCATTTGTAATCCCAACAGAAGAGTCTCTGCAACTTGCTTGAATTCATATCCCAAGATCCTAGAAATTTCTTGTTGAATCATCTGCCAATACTTTTTCGCTCTTTCACAAGTCCACCACATATGGTAGGAAGAACCTTCATGTTTTTTCCCTCTGAGCAATCTTTAACCCAGAATGGGGTCTGGCAACAGGGAAACTCATTCAGAGTTGTCTTTTTCACAGGTGTTTTGCTTCACACAATAATCTGGAGAGCTGGTTCCACATCACTGTAGGAATGAGAAGCCGCAGGAGCAATTGGGGGAAGCAGAAAAACTCCTGATGCTGATGCAGGCAGCGACATTGGAGAACGCGAGTGTTGGCTTGCTGGCTAGACTCGGTCCCTTGCATGCCAACTGGCACACTCCCACAGCTCTTGCAGGCGTCAATGGGGTGCCTCAAAAGGAAAGCCTATGGGGTGGCCAGACAGCTCCTTTGCTTGACAGATTCCTCTCCCCCTCTCTGCAAACATAAATCACATGAGGGAGGCTAAAGGGCAATTTAAACTGCAGGGATCCCATTGTAATTTCCCCTTGCCGCAAATCTCAGAAGCTCCACAGAGTCAACCCTGGTCAGTACTTGGATGGGAACCTGCGGCAGAGGGAGGCCCTGGCAAAGTGCCTCTGAATGTCTCTGGCCTTGAAAGCCCTGCAGGGTCACTATAAGTCCGCTGTCACTTGACAGCACTTTCCACAATCACCAGAAATGTTTGGAGGGGGGCTGGGGGGCCAAAATTCACATGCTGCGCCCAGCCGAAGGGCTTTCCATTCATTTCAATGCAGTTCTGGCTGCAGCCACTAGGGGTGCAAGAAAGCCCAAATACTAGAGCTGCCAAGTCCCCGGTCCGGGTGGGGGTTCCCAACCCGCCAGCCCACATTGGGCCGGTGTGTGGAACTTCCCCCAACTTCACCAGTGCGATGACGTCACCCGGAAGCGATGTCATAGTACCGTCACCATCGCATGGCGGCCAATCTAGGTGTTTCTGGAAAAACTCTATGGTTTTCCCGGACGCTCTAGCCATTTGGGGAGGGGAAACTCTATGGTACAAGAGAATGCAGGGGACTTGGCAACCCTACCAAACACAGTAAAAGGCACCCCACTCCCAGCTACTCTTGTCTTTCTCTCCTACTGAAGGAAACTTTCCTGACAGCTCATGCTATCATGATCACAGGCCTGTAACCATGGGGGGGGGAGCTCTGGGGGCCTAGGGTTGCCAATCCCCATTTGGGGCAGGGGATCCTCCGGTTTGGAGGCCCTCCCCCTGCTTCAGGGTCATCAGAAAGCGGGGGGAGGGGAGGGAAATGTCTGCTGGGAACTCTGTTATTCCCTATGGAGATTTATTCCCATAGAAAATCATGGAGAATTGATCTGCCAGTATCTGGGGCTCGTGGGGGGGGGCTGTTCTTTGAGGTAGAGGCACCAAATTTTCAGTACAGCATCTAGTGCCTCTCCCCAAAATATCTCCCAATTTTCAAAACGATTGAACCAGGGGGTCCAATTCTATGAGCCCCAAAAGAAGGTGCCCCTATCCTTCATTATTTCCTATGGAAGGAAGGCATTGAAAAGGTGTGTGGTCTCTTTAAATGTGATGGCCAGAACTCCCTTTGGAGTTCAATTATGCTTGTCACAGCCTTGATCTTGGCTCCACCCCAATGTCTCCTGACTCCACCAGCAAAGTCTCCTGGCTCCACCCCCAAAGTCCCCAGATATTTCTTAAATTGGACTTGGCAACCCTATGGGGGCCCCAGCCCAGCCCAGGCCCCCAAACTCAGGGTCCCCGACCTGGGGAGGATGAGAGGTAACTGCGGCGGGTCTCCCTGCTTCTTGCAGCTGGTTTTAAAGCCTGCTGTGAAAGCATAGAGGCTTGGCCTGCTGGTCCACCTCTCTCTGCCCCCCCCTCCACTGAGCAGAACAGGAGAGCGCGTCTTCTCACAGCTGGCTTCAAAGCTGGCTGCAAAAACAGGAAGACCCCCCTGGGGAGGTTGCCCCCTGAATTTTTTAAAAGCCCCTCAACCGAAAAAATCCTGGCTATGCCTCTGCCTGATCATCAACCAAGTCAGCACTTGCGCAAGCCGACAAGACAGGAGGCTGGTGGCTGGAACAGGAATTGGCAGCCTGCAGGTCGTTTTCTCCAATAGGCTAGACTTCCTCTCTTCCTTTCCTGGCACCCAGCTCAGCCAGAACTTGCAAAGCAGCAGTTGGGGTTTTGCAACAAGATAAAACAAACTTTTCCTCTCTTTCCCTGAATTTCCACACTTTTCTCATTCAGTTTTTCCCTCCCTCCACCTCTCTTTTCCACATTATTTCCAAGCCTCAAGTCCTTCTCATCCCTATCTCGCTTGGCAACAGAATGTACTTAATAGTAGTCAAGCAGTAGCAAAACTTTGTTAATATAATAAACAGAAAGGGGGAGGAGTTGCTATTTCCCCATAATATGACAAAGCAGTAGAAGGACGCTTCCCTCGTCCTCCACCCTTCGCACGCCTGGTATTGGAGCATCAATCTGTCTTGGCAGGTATGCAGTCCAGGCTCTGGGCTGTTGCCTTTATTACTGTGTTGGTGGAAGATCTCCTAGCCCTTTGCAACGGCTGCTTCGCTACCTGACAAATGATGTGATCGATGAAAATTAGATCTATCACAAATCCCATCCCTAGTGGGGACCCAGAGCTGCCTTGTCCTGTCCTCCATTTTATCCTCACAACAACCTTGTGAGGCAGGTCTGGCTGAGAGGGGGTCAGAGGGTCATATGGGGGGGGGGAGGTGGAATCTCTTCCCAAGGACCCCTAGTGGCTCCCACCATCCCTGGAGATATCTTGCCCAGGCTACCCTGATCTCATCAGACCAAAGAGGCTACGCAGAGTTGGCCCTGGTTAATATGTAGATGAGAGAGAAAAATTTCCAAAGGAAGACAGGACTTTAATTTGGTACTTGCTCTCAGCTGCTAGGACATTGTATGCACAGCTGTGGAAGCAAGGAAAAATACCAGAGAAATGGGATTGGATTGTGAAAGTTGTATCGTGGAGTGAAATGGACAAATTAACTAAAACTTTAAAAGACTATGACTTAGACTTATTCAAAAAGGAGTGGAAGAAATTCAAAGGATATATGGAGAAAGAGTGGAACATAAAAAGATATTGCACAATTTTTTAGTAGTAACTAAAAGTATTATATTTTGATAGATTAGTGGTACCTTTAGAATTGAATTCAAATTTATAACTTTGGGGAAGTCAATATTGGAGGGAGGGGGGGTGAAATATCATATGGTTTAGTATAAGAAAAAGATAATTAAATATTGTAACCATGTGTTATTAATAAATTGTTAAAACACAATATGTAGATGAGAGAGCACCAAGACATTCTAGGGGCGGGAGAAGGGCTCTGCAAAGTCTTAGCCCATTGGATGATTTATGAAGTGACCTAAGGCAGGCTGCCATTCTTGGTTCAGACTTGGGGTTGCCAACCTCCATCTGGGGCCTGGAGATCTCCAGGAATGACCACTGGTCTTCAGTTTCAAGAGCTCGGTTCCCCTGGAGAAAACAGGTGCTTTGGAGGGTGGACTGTGCGGTCTTGTATCCTGCTGAGGTCCCTCTTCTCCCCAAACGACAACCTCCCTCAGCTCCGCTCATCCAAATCTTCAGGAATTTCCCAACCCAGAGCCGGCTTAGAGGCTGAAAGGTCCCCCTCCCCTTGCAAAAGACACTTCTGCTCATGAAGAAGAGGAGGAAGAAGAAAAAGAACAACAATGGATTTATACCCCACCCTCCACTCCAAGTCTCAGAGTGGCTTACAATCTCCTTTATCTTCTTCCCCCGTAACAGATACCCTGTGAGGTGAGTGGGACTGAGAGAGTTCTCCCAAAAGCTGCCCTTTCAAGGGCAACTTTGCGAGAGCTATGGTTGAACCAAGGTCACATCAGCCGGTGCATGTGAAGGAGTGGGGAATCCAACCCAGTTCTCCCAGATAAGAGTTGGCACACTTAACCTCTACACCAAGTGGCTCTGCACTTTGTCTAGACTTCCCCCCAGCTGCATACCAAGAATCCATCTTGGTTTGTTCCTGGGGCTCTTCAGATCTCCTCAGTGGGGCTGGAAAGGGTCTCTCTCTCTCTCTCTCTCTCTCGCACACACAGAGCAAACAGTTCTGCCCGTTTTTGGAAAGGCCTTGGCAGCTGCACAAGTCCCATAATCACCATTTGTCTGCTGGTGTGATCGATACTGCAAAAGTACACAGAGCAGCCTGATCTTCATCGGGGATAAAATAACCATTTCTCAACCAAATCTAAAGGCGCCGAGGATAAACGATCCTGCCTGCTGGATTGTAACGGCATCAATCAATACGTATTCAATTCCTTCTGAAAGGAGACCTCTCCACTCCGGAGGGGGAAATGAGCCTCCCTCTCTTTTTGTTATCGTATCAGTTGTTCTGTTCCCTTGATTCAGAGAAGGCCTTGCCCACGAGCACTGGGGGAGGGGCGGAGGGAGCTTGGAAGAATATCTCCATTTTGCTCTGGCAAAGTGAGCCACGCAGGGCCTCGATTAAACAAAAACCCTGCTAAGCTAATTAAGGCGAGTTTCTTGAAGGAAAAGACTCAGCCAAAAGGACCAAGGAGAATAGTTCAAAGAGGTGGAAGGAAGACTTATATCTTGCTGCCCAGGCAGTTGTCTGCTCCAGCTATGTGGAAAAGCAGACTTCATAGAATCATAGAGTTGGAAGGAACCTCCAGAATCATCTAGTCCAGTCCCCTGCACAATGCAGGAACTTCACAAATACCTCCTCCCCACACATACATCCTCAGTGACTCCTGCTTCAGACCCAGATGATGGCAAAACCTCCAGGATCCCTGGCCAAAGTGGCCTGGAGAAAAATTGCTGACTGACCCCAAAGAGTCAAACAGGATTTCCCTGGGTGTGTAAGAAGGGGATGTTTAGCCTGGAGAGGAGGCGGCTGAGAGGTGATCTGATCACCATCTTCAAGTATCTGTGGTATAGAGGATGTGGTATAGAGGATGGTGTGGAATTGTTTTCTGTGACCCCAGAAGGTAGGACCAGAACCAGTGGATTGAAATTAAATCAGAAGAGTTTCCGGCTCAACATTAGGAAGAACCTCCTGACCATTAGAGTGGTTCCTCAGTGGAACAAGCTTCCTCCTTGGGAGATGGTGGGCTCTCCTTCCTTGGAAGTTTTTAAACAGAAGCTGGGTGGCCATCTGACAGCAATGAAGATCCTGTTAATTTAGGGGGAGGTATTTGAAGGTTTCCTGCATTGCACAGGGGGTTGGACTAGATGACCCTGGAGGTCCCTTCCAACTCTATGATTCTAAGGGGCCATGAGAACTATGCACTAATCAATCCATCCTGCCCTCCTTCTCATGATCTGCCTCATTCACAGAACCAGCATTGCTGTCAGAGGGCCATCTAGCCTCTGCTTAAAACTTCCAAGGAAGCCAGTTCCACTGAGGAACCACTCTGTCAGGAAGTTCTTCCTAATATTTAACCAGAAAATCTTTTGATTTAATTTCAACACATTGGTTCCGGTCCAATCTTCTGGGGCAACAGAAAACAACTCTGCACCGTCCTCCATATGACAGCCCTTCAAGTACTTGAAGATGGTGATCCTATCACCTCTCAGGTGCCTCCTCTCCAGGCTAAGCATACCCAGCTCCTTCAGCCTTTCCTCATAGAACTTGGTCTCCAGACCCCTCACCATCTTTGTTGCCCTCCTCTCAACACATTGTCTATATCCTTCTTAGATTGTGGTGCCCAAAACTGAGCACAATACTCTAAGTGAGGTCTAATCAGAGCAGAGTAAAGCGATACTTCACATGATCTGTGCACTATGCTTCTGTTGACATAGCCCAAAGTTGAATTTGCATTTTTAGCCAGTGTATGGTCCACTAAGACCTATAGATCTTTTTTGCACAAACTACTGCTAAGACAAGTCACCCCCATCCTATAATTATGCATTGGATTTTTCCTACCTAAATGCAGTACTTGACATTTATCCCTGTTGAAGTTCATTTTATTTGTTCCAGCCCAGTTTTCCAGCCTGTCAAGATCATCCTGTATCGTGTCACTGTCTTCTACAGTATTTGTGACCCCTCCCAATTTAGTATCACCTGCAAATTTAATAAGCATTCCCTCTATTCCTTCATCCAATCATTGATAAAGATGTTGAACAAAACAGGTCCCAGAACAGATCCTTGAGGCACTTCACTTGTCACTCCTCTCCAAGAAGGTGAGGAACCATTCTGAAGCACTCTCTAGGTACAATCTGCCAACCAATTACAGATCCACCTAACCACGTTTTTAAAAAGGTAAAGGTAGTCCCTTGTGCAAGCACCAGTCGTTTCTGACTCTGGGGTGACGTTGCTTTCACGTTTTCACAGCAGACTTTTTAACGGGGGTGGTTTGCCATTGCTTTTTTGCTGGGGGAAACATGGTGGAATGGAGTTCCGGAACCTTTTTGTGGAAACAAAATTCTCAAAAAAATATTTAATTTCACGAGGAGCACCCATGTGTTTCTCCTTCATTTTCCTCTTGAGAGTTCCAGCACTTCTTTTTTCAGAAAAATAAGCCCTGATCTTACCAATTTGTCAACAAGAGTATTATGCAGAACCTTATCAAAAGCCTTACTGAAATCAAAATAAACTATGTTTACAGCATTCCCCTGATCCACTTTCTCAAAAAAAGAGATCAGGTTAGTCTGACATGACTTGTTCTGGAGAAGCCCATGCTGGCTCTCAGTAATCACAGCCATCTTTTCTAAAAGCTCAAGGACTGACTGATGATTTGTTTTAAAACTTTTCCAGGAACAGACATCGAGCTGACAGGTCGGTAGTTTCCCAGATCCTCCTTTTCCCCCTTCTTGAAGACGGAGACAAAATTTGCCTGCCTCCAATCTTCCAGCACCTCACCTGTTCTCCAAGAATTCTCAAAAATATTGGCCAGAGGCTCAGAAATTATGTCCAAAAGTTCTTTTAGTACCCTTGGATGCAGTTCATCTGGCCCCAAAGAAATAGTTTCATTTAAAGAAATTAGGTGTTTATGTACTACCCCTGTGTCGATCCTAGGCTGGAACTCCCTTCCCCGCCCCCCCCCCCCAATGTTTTCTGTTTTTGCCATGTTGAGAACTATTTCTTTCACAAGAGAAGACTGAGGGAAAGTAGGATTCGAGCAGTTCTAGCCTGTCTTCATCACCTGTTACAATTTTACTTCCCTGTTCCCACAAGGGGCCTTCCACCTCCTTGCTCTTTCTCTTACTTGGAACATAAGAGCCCTTTTTTGTTGTTTTTAGCATCTCTTGCTAGCCTAAGCTCATACTGAACTTTAACTTTCTTTACTTTCTCTCTACAAGCCTGGATATCTGTTTATATCCATCCTAAATGAGTTTTGTTATTTCTCGAGTCTTTAGAGCAGGGCTGGCCAACGGTAAAGTTTTCCAGATGTTTTTTGCCTACAACTCCCATCATGCTGGCTGGGGCTGATGGGAGTTGTAGGCAAAAAACATCTGGAGAGCTACCGTTGGCCACCCCTGCTTTAGAGAGCTGTTTATGGAGGTGGAGTGCTGGGCATGTAGCTGTATTATGGCCTTCCTCCAGGTATATCGGACAAGAATTACGCCCATCATTCTGAGCAGTTTTGGCTCTGCGCTCACTGCCCCTCTTGAAAAACACCACGTCCTTCATTCCACTCTAAGAAAAAGAACAATGTGCTGAGTGAAGAACTCTCCTCAGAAAAGATGCCTCAGAAAACTCTGGAAGTTCGTCCTCGGAGCTGTGAGGAGAGAAACCAGGGGAGACCAGTCTCCCCCCCCCCTCACCTCTGTCAGGTGGCCCTTTGCGGGGGGGGGGGAGAAGCAGGGCTCAAGATGGGGGGGGGGAGTGCTCCTAGGCTCTGGGAAATTCTAAATGCTTTGGAAGTTTGTTCCTTTGTGGCAGGCCTGAGACTGTGAAGTCCCCCCAGTGCTTGCATAGAAGCCGCGGTGATGAAAGTATCCTTTCTGAGCTGTCTTCAGAAACAGCCCACACAGAGCAGATTGCAGTCATCTAGCCTGAAGATTGCCGTGGAAGGGATTGGTCTGACTAGAGCGGTTGCATCCAGGAGACGGCACAACTGGAGAGCAAGATGCAACGGAATGAAAACCATCCTAGGAACACCCCCCACCTGCTCCTCCATCTGCCAGGCTAGTGCAGGAATACTCTTGGACCGATTCCACACTAGGCTTGTTCCGGGTGGAGAGCCCTTTTGCTCCCGGCGCTTCTCCTGGTTTTTGCACAAGCTGCCCCAGAGCTGCGAGCTGGCACGCCGCTGTTCTGCAGCAAGCAAGATCCTCTTGCAAGCGGTTTCTGCTTGCCGCAGAAAAACGACACGTCAACTCGCAGCTCTGGGACAGCTTGTGCAAAACTGGAGCGAAGTGCCAGTGTGAAAACAGATTCTTCCAGTCTCTGAACAAAAGCCATCCTGATCGGCATCTCCTCCATCTTGTCCAGATTCAGCTTGAGCTCATTTCCTTTCAACCCACAGGAGCACAGCTTCCTCGGCAACACTCCAAAACTGAGATGACTACGTCAAATGCTTTTGTCCTCGATTATGCGCAGACGCACATGCGTGCATGCAGAAAGCTGGGTGTTAACTGCATGTTGATGTCCCCCTTGAGCGACAAACTTTCAGGTGTTGACTGGCAACCTCTGCAGGATAAAGATGCGAGTTCCCATGGAGAAAACGGCTGCTTTGGAAAGTGGCCTGCCTGGCATCCTACCCAGTACAGCTCTGGGGTCCCCAGCAGCAGGTCCGGCCCTGCCGTTAGGCAAACTAGGTGATTGCCTAGGGTGCCGGCCATTGGGGGGCACAAAATTGGGCAGCCCGTGTCACTTGGTGACGTTATCAGCGCAGGGGGTATGACACCAGAAGTTAGCCTTGCTTAGGACACCAGACAGTCTAAGCCCCGCCCAGCAGCCAGAGCTTTGCCAAGCTGCTGAGCTGTTGAGGAGATTCAGAAGAATCACTTCCTCCCAGGTTGGCCAGAGGTTCAGGGCAAGGCACGAAGTCTTGCGCTCTCTGCACAACAGCTGCATGATTGACAACGATGCTGCCACCATCGGACAGATGCTCCAGCGGCAGGCTGTCCTCTTGACTTCACCACCAGGGGTGGAATTCTAGCAGGGGCTCCTTTGCAAGGCTCTTTTTTGTAAGCTCTTGGAGGACTGGCTACATCAGGGGGTGTGGCCTGACATGCAAAAGAGCTCCTGCTAGAATTCCACCCCTGCCTACCACCAAGCTTCATCTATGAACAGGAAAGGATTTCTGGCACCATTTCAACAGAAGTGGAATTTCTTTCCCAGTGGTCAAAACCCAGGGCTGGAAAACTTCAAAGCCGACAGAACTATTTCAGCGTAATGTTTAAGCCCTTCCTGGCTTCATTTCTACCCCGCCTTTCTCCCCAAAGCAGCTGACCCCATTCTCCTCTCCCCCCGGGTGAGAGAGTGACTGGCACAGACTCACCCAGCGATCTCCCAGGGCATCACACAGAGTCACCCCTGGCCCTCCTCTGACATCGTAGCTGCTACTTCCCCCGCCTCCACCACTGGGTCTCAAAAAGTGGCAGATCTTACACTACGATTATGATGTTTTGTTATTTGGGAGTTAAAATAAGTTGTTAAAAAGCTCCAACTGCAGGACTGCCACTTTCTTCTCCTCTCTCTCACTCCCTTCCTCCAGCAGGCTTGGAGTGCCCAGAGGGAAGGAGACCCTCATTCACCCAGGTGACTCCTCCGGATAAGCACAGTAACTGATCCGTTCGCTGCATTTGCTGGTGTTTCCTTGTATTTGTGGAGTTGAAGTAAAGCCTGCATCATGGAAGAGGAAATGATTGGGGAGGAGCGGGGCTCAACTAGGTGCAGTGCCTCCTGCAATCACTAGATGGCAGCAAAGCATAATGTTTTTATTTACAAAAAGCAACCGGACAAAAGGAATGGGGCGGAGGGAGCCCCTAACCCGAAAGAGAGGTCGCTGCCATCTCACCTCTGAGGCAGCCTTTCAAACAAGAAATGCATTTTGTTCGAGGCGCGATTTCTTTATCAAATCTCCTCTCTCAAACTACTTACGGGAGCAGAAGGGTGTGTTTGGGTTCGCACAGGGGATTGGGTTGCTAAACGGTAATTCACATTAAGAACTGGAGCCTCCACAGATACTTGGGGCTGCCACATTTTCCAGACTTGTCCTTAGGATTGTGGCCCTCCTGGTCAGGCCGGGAGATCTCCCAGAATTACCTTCAGACAAAAAAAGCTCCATTCCCCTGGAGTAAATGGATGCTTTGGAGGGTGGGCTCTATGAAGAAGAAGAAGAAGATATTGGATTTATATCCCGCCCTCCAAACCGAAGAGTCTCAGAGTGGCTCACAATCTCCTTTCCCTTCCTCCCCCACAACAGACACCCTGTGAGGTAGGTGGGGCTGAGAGAGCTCTCCCAGAAGCTGTCCTTTCAAGGACAACCTCTGCCAGAGCTATGGCTGACCCAAGGCCATTCCAGCAGGTGCAAATGGAGGAGTGGGGAATCAAACCCGGTTCTCCCAGATAAGAGTCCGCACACTTAACCACTACACCAAACTGGTTCTCTATGACATTATACCCTGCTGAGGCACTTCCCTTCCCCAAACTCTGCCTTCCCACCCCCAAATCTCCAGGAATCCCCCAATCCAGAGTTGGCAACCCTAGCTGGCCGGCCTTCCCAAGCAGCCTCTTCTTCAGACAAGGCCTACAGCAAGGAGGGGCTGGAGCTCAGGTGGGGTGAAAGGGAGGCCTCGTTCAGCAACCACAGCCCACACAGTGCAGCAGTTAGACTCTGCAGGGGTGTTGTTGGACTCATTTGTTTTGAGGGCTGGCTCTGACATAAACGAGGCCTTGTCAGGCCGGGCCACGCGTGTCATAAAACAATGCCAGGTAGCAGAGAGAGAAACTTTGTAAAGTACACAAACACAAAGATTTTTAAAAAAACTTTTAGAAAAGATTAGCCCTCTTGTAATATTTTGTTCATTGACCAGTCTCTGATCAGTGACACCTCCACTTCTCCCATCCCATTAGCATTGCCCTCAAATCTTAAAAATAAAAAAAAATTCCCAGCCTAGAGTTCGGCGGGGAGGGTGGGATATAAATAAAATGATGAATGAAATGATGAGTTGGCAGCTTTGGAGGTCTCGCTGGGTGACTCAGCCTCACTTCCCTCACAGGGCTGCTGCTGGAAGGATAACAAGGAGGAGGAGCAAGTTAGAGAGCCAGTTTGGTGTAGTGGTTAAGCATGCAGACTCTTACCTGGGAGAACCAGGTTTGATACCTCACTCCTCCACTTGCACCTGCTGGAATGGCCTTGGGTCAGCCATTAGCTGAGGCAGAGGTTGTCCTTGAAAGGGCAGCATCTGGGAGAGCTCTCTCAGCCCCACCCACCTCACAGGATGTCTGCTGTGGGGGAGGGACATACAGGAGATTGTGAGCCGCTCTGAGTCTCAGATTCAGGGAGAAGGGCGGGGTATAAATCTGCAATTCTTCTTCTTCTTCTAAGTGGCTTTCCATTTGGAGAGGGAAAAATGGGAGACTCCCTCTTTGAAACAGAGAAGACCCTTCAGAAGAAGAAGATGATATTGGATTTATATCCCGCCCTCCACTACGAAGAGTCTCAGAGCGGCTCACAATCTCCTTTACCTTCCTCCCCCACAACAGACACCCTGTGAGGTGGGTGGGGCTGGAGAGGGCTCTCCCAGCAGCTGCCCTTTCAAGGACAGAGTCTCAGAGCGGCTCACAATCTCCTTTACCTTCCTCCCCCACAACAGACACCCTGTGAGGTGGGTGGGGCTGGAGAGGGCTCTCCCAGCAGCTGCCCTTTCAAGGACAGAGTCTCAGAGCGGCTCACAATCTCCTTTACCTTCCTCCCCCACAACAGACACCCTGTGAGGTGGGTGGGGCTGAGAGGGCTCTCACAGCAGCTGCCCTTTCAAGGACAACCTCTGCAAGAGCTATGGCTGACCCAAGGCCATTCCAGCAGTTGCAAGTGGAGCAGTGGGGAATCAAACCCGGTTCTCCCAAATAAGAGTCTGCACGCTTAACCACTGCACCAAAGTGGCTCTCAGCAGAGCCGGTTGCTGTTGTCTTCTCTTCCATGCCCCTCAAATGCTTGCTCTGCACCTGGCCCCCTCCCCCAGCTGGGCTTGACAGATTTGGAGCCCCTCTGGACAGATCCCGAGTATCACACCACAGGGGGGACTCAGTTCCCTCCACTTTCCCCTCCCTGCCGAACTGGTGGGTGCTTTCCAGAGAATCGAGGGCAGGGGGTGCACACGTCCCAAATCTTGTGTGAACAGTTTTTCTGGGACTCTTTGTGTCTTCTTTTTTATATTCAGGGGGGAGGGAAGAGAATGGTTTTATTATGCATGGAGTTGGATAGCTGGTGGTTCCAGCTGGTAGACTGTATTTGCAGCTGGGATCTACCCACAGCGGGGCTGACAGGAAATATTGTTTTATTTGGTTAGCTCCAGTTTGCCAGAGCTCTGCTGGGGAAATCATTTAAACAACACTTGCAGAAATCCTCTCTTGTAGAACCTTTTCAAGGGTGGTAAATCCAGCAGAGATTTTGAAATCATGCACCAGAAAGCTGACCTTTTACTTGAACACAAAGGCTGCCTTTTGGTAATTGAAGAGAAAGTCTAAGGCTTTCTTATTATTAGAGGATCAATTCTCCATTATATCCTATGGGAATCAGTCTTCATAGGGAGTAATGGAGTGCCCAGCAGACATCCCCCTCCCCCCCTTTCTGATGACCCTGAAGTGGGGGGAGGGCCTCCAAACCAGAGGATCCCCTGCCTCCACCTGGGGACTGGCAACCCTAATTCCACCCCTGCGCCCAGGCAGTAGGCCAAGACGGGAATTCTGGCCACTGGTCACTCCTAAAATAAGAGGTGGAGCTAGGAGACACCTGCATATTGAGGGCACCCACTCCAAAGCTCCCGACACTCTCCACCAGAGGATGCATGTAGGTGTTAAATAACACTGGGGAGGGAACTGACAGTTTAGGGGTGGGCCTGCAGGAAGACCTTCTGGGACCAACCTGGAGGAATGAGGAGAACCAGCTCAAGGCCTCACACCCAGGGAGTCTACATGGCTGGCCCAACCAAATAGCCTACTGTGTCAAAGGCAGCAGACAGGTGCAATAGGGTCAGTAGCACCATCCCACCTGCATCAAGGTATAACCAGAGATCCTCAGCCAGAGATGTCTCAGTCCCAAACCCCAGCCAGAAGCCGGATCGGAAGGGATCTAGGGCAGATGTCTCATCCAGGAATTCCTGGAGCTGTTCAGCCACTGCTCACTCAGTCACCTTTCCCAGAAATGGAAGATGAGATACTGGGAGGGAGTTGGCTAGGTCCCTAACAATGACTATTTCAGAGTCACCACTGCCTCCTTGAGGGAGCTGGGAAAAGAGCCCTGAGAGAGTGAGAGATTTATAATGTCTCCCAATGTCTTCTATCTCTTCCCTGGAGACTTTCTCCAACCAGCACTCAGCAGCGCTCGCAGTTCCTCGTGTTGCTAAGGAATGTCCTATTCACTCCTATGGGGCTTACTTCCATGGCATAGCTAGGATCCTGCTTGCTACCACAAGCATACTTTTCTACATCCTGTGTAGGACCCAAGATTGCATTGGAAACTCCTCCCCTTTTCAGTCCTTCACTGCAAGGAGGAGGTGGCAAGCAACCAGTCTTTATGCAAGGTTGGCATGTTTGCATAGGGGCAGGGAATGACGGAACAAGACCAAGTGGCCAGGCTCAGTGGAAGAGACTTTGCCTTGCATGAAGAAGGCCCCAGGTTCAATTCCTGGCATCTCCCAGTTAAAAGGTTTAGGTAGGAGGTGAGGTGAAGGACCCCAGCAAGTCTGAGTGGACAATACTGGCCTTGATGGTCAGGGGCCTGATTCAGTATGAGGCAGCTTCATGTATGATGTCTTGGCAAAGGTCACCCTCTGAATTGGCGTTCTGATGACCTGGATCCCTGAGTGGCAGAATGACTGAGCAGAAGTGTGTAATACGTGGCAAAAGCAACTTGGGGGGGGGGGGGACTCCATCTGCAGCCAGCTTATCTTGTTCCCAGGAGTTTTGCGCAAGCAAAGCGGTAAGCAAAGAAAAAAGTAGACAAACTTGAATCATCAGCCAGTGTTTTCCCAATCGCTGCCAAGGTGCTGAAGAGTTTCTTCCTTGGAACAATGAATTTCTGTGTGCATCAGCCCTCCTCTTCTTCTCTGGTTGCATTATTTACCTGTACTGTTTTCTCTTTAAGCACAATACTAATCTAGCTGCACTTGGCAGACAACATGGATTTGCTTTTCCACTGAGTTTGTATTCCTGAGCCCTGATGCCCCCTGGGTCCTGGAGTGAACTTGAATGGTGGTGGCTGGGACAGATCAGTCCCTCTCTGGCCTGCAGGGCAAGTTCCACCCTGCCCACCTGGTTTTTTCCCAACAGCTGGATGAGCTTTGCTCCTTCTCAGTTCAACTACTGCTGCCACCTGACCTGTGTAGGAATTGCCCACAAAGAGGGTCAGGACTCACAGCTTTTCTTCCTGGCCTCTGGGTCTCCTGCTACTCGGTAGGGACAGCTTGCCACCTTGTCCACTATCAGGGGATTGGCCACTTGCCAACTGGCATGTCCAAGATGGTGGAAGTCTACAGAGAACCCAAATCAAAAGAGTTTCCAGGTTGACATTAGGGAAAGGGCAGAATACAAATTAAAGGGGGGGGGAGGGAAAGGGCAGGAAGAACAACGGCTCTCCCTTCCTCGCCACCACCCGGGCTGTGCCCATAGGCGACCGTCTAAGATCGCCTAATGGACGTGCCGGCCCTGGATGCTCTGTATGGTTGATGCTGGGGAGGTGGGGCACAGTGGGAAGGTTTCTGGAGTTCTGGCCTGGCTGGTGGTCCTCCTGATGGCACCTGGATTTTGGCCACTGTGTGATGCAGAGTGTTGGACTGGAGGGGCCTGATCCAACATAACTTTCTTAAGTTCTTATGTTATGCCAGAGTTTATTTCAGAATTATTATTTTTTTTTTTAAAAAATTGCTATCAAATTGCAGCCAACTTATGGCAATCCCTCATGGAGTTATCAAGGCAAGAGACAAACAGAGGTGGTTTGCCATTGCCTGACTCTGTGTAGCAACCCTGGACTTCTCTGGTGATCTCCCACCCATGTACCGATCAGGACCAACCCTGCTTAGCTTCCGAGATCTAGCCTGGACCATCCAGGTCAGGAGATTTGTTTGACAGGTCCTGCTTTTCTCCTGATCACTGGGATGCAGAGTAGCTTATAGTGTTTTTCTCCAACTCCATGCGGCTTACAAATCCAAGAACTACCAACAGTGCTTTAAAATGGTAACACGGCAAGAAGTCAACAGAGATGGAAAAGCGGCACCTTCTAAAAGCCCCATATTTACCGGCCAAAGACCTTTGACCAAGAAAGCATCACACGATCTCCCTCCTTCAGAGGACACTTTTAGATCCATAAGGAACCCCAGCGCTGGTCTGCTGTCTGTGGATTGGTGCCATTTTACTGAGCCATTACTTGGCTTCAAAACAGCAGTGATTTAAAATGAAGTAGGAGTCAAGTAGCGCTTTTAAGTCGTAAAGGTACTACTTGACTTCTATAGTGATTGAAAATGTGAGTGTGTGTGTTGTAGCCTGCTTTTCTTACCCAGACTCAAGGCAGATGCCACAGTGCAGAAAATGGGACAAGTCCTTCTCCCCCATTCTTGAGGGGGAGACTCCTTTCCTGTAGTACTTGGAACTTGCAAAATGAACACTCGCAACATTTCATGGGGGAGGGACGGTGGCTCAGTGGCAGAGCATCTGCTTGGGAAGCAGAAGGTCCCAGGTTCAATCCCCGGCATCTCCAAAAAAGGGTCCAGGCAAATAGGTGTGAAAAAACCTCAGCTTGAGACCCTGGAGAGCTGCTGCCAGTCTGAGTAGACAATACTGACTTTGATGGACCAAGGGTCTGATTCAATATAAGGCAGCTTCATATGTTCATATGTCTAAAGGGAGGAATGGTGGCTCAGTGGCAGAGCATCTGCTTGGGAAGCAGAAGGTCCCAGGTTCAATCCCCGGCATCTCCAAAAAAGGGTCCAGGCAAATAGGTGTGAAAAAACCTCAGCTTGAGACCCTGGAGAGCCGCTGCCAGGCTGAGAAGACAATACTGACTTTGATGGACCAAGGGTCTGATTCAGTAGAAGGCAGCTTCATATGTCCATATGTCTGGTCCCAAGTATCTTCTCTTCACATTCTCCTTTTAGGGAGGGACGGTGGCTCAGTGGCAGAGCATCTGCTTGGGAAGCAGAAGGTCCCAGGTTCAATCCCCGGCATCTCCAAAAAAGGGTCCAGGCAAATAGGTGTGAAAAACCTCAGCTTGAGACCCTGGAGAGCCGCTGCCAGTCTGAGTAGACAATACTGACTTTGATGGACTAAGGGTCTGATTCAGTAGAAGGCAGCTTCATATGTCCATATGTCTGGTCCCAAGTATCTTCTCTTCACATTCTCCTTTTAGGGAGGGACGGTGGCTCAGTGGCAGAGCATCTGCTTGGGAAGCAGAAGATCCCAGGTTCAATCCCCGGCATCTCCAAAAAAGGGTCCAGGCAAATAGGTGTGAAAAACCTCAGCTTGAGACCCTGGAGAGCCACTGCCAGTCTGAAAAGACAATACTGTCTTTGATGGACCAAGGGTCTGATTCAGTATAAGGCAGCTTCATAAGTTCATATATATTATGCCCCCCCTCGTTTTTTTAAAAAAAGTTGATTACAATATTGGCCTCCCCTAGACTCAAGGTAGCTCTCTAAGCAGCAAATAAATAAATAACGCCACAAACAGCCATCCAGCGATTAAAATGATGAAAAAGATAAAAACAGCACAGCTGGATCACCCACAATTTCCCCGTTTCAACAGAAGAACTGAATAGAGCCGTGTGGCTGCACTAGCAGTTAAATAATCACAATATGTTTTTGCTTCGTGGTAGACAATCTCGGTTCTGTGACATATGAGGGAAGGCAGTAATTTAAGAAAATAATTGTCGCACCAGGGACAGAGGGATTAAATTGTCACAGCGGACAACCTAATTTGGATCTCAGAAATGAAGCAGGGGCAGCCCTGATTAGTACTTGGATTAGGGATGTGCTATATCCCAATGGGAAAAAATTCCAAAAAATAACTTATAGGTATTTTCCAGCTATTCTTTCAGCCAGATATAGATTTAGGATTTTTCCCCATCTATCTGAAATGGCCAGGCCCCCCAAATCCTGAAAACATTCAGGATTTTCCACAACTGCCAATTAGTTAAAGGGCATTTAAATGGATTGCAGTCTTTTAAAATGCTGCCTGAGTAAAACCAGTGGAGGATAGGGACACCTTCTTTGGGGGCCCATAGAATTGGACTACCTGGTCCAACCTCTTTAAAGCTTTTAAGGAGAGGCATCAGCAGCTATGCTGCAAATGTAGTGCCTCTACCTCAAAAAACAGGCCCCAAAGACCGTCACCCCCAGATGGTGGTTGTAGATTTTCCGGGATGTGTGGCTGTGGTCACTGTGAGACCTGATGTTTCACCAGCAACTGTGGCTGGCATCCTCAGAGGTATAACCCAGAGAACTGGAGTACTCTCTGGGTCAAATTGAGAAGAAGTTGGTAGGCAGGTAATATATATCTACTCAGGTGAGGTAGGGCTGAATCTTGTAGGAGCTTCCTGGGCTGTGACATGCTAATGGAGGAGCTTACCTGAGGGGGTTCTTTTTGTATATGGATTGGCTATTGAAAGTCTCATCTTATCTGTAGTGCTGTTGTAAGCTGTAGGGCATTTTGCAGTTTTTGAGGACTGGAAGCCATGTCCTATCCATTTTTAAACTCCCTTCCTTCCTTCCTGTTGAAATTGTGTCTATGTTTATGGATTTCAATGGCTTCTCTGTGTAATCTAACACGGTAATTGGATGTGTTGTCCACTGTGGTGCAACTGCTACAACAGCACAAGGATCTTCACGGTGTGGCTGAAGGTAAGCCGTGGCAGCCATTTTGTGGCTTGCTCTGCCTTCTGCAGCATCCATTTTGTAGAAGCAGCTGTGCCCACCATAGTGTGTCAGAATTCCAAAGGTGCCTAAAGCCTCAAAAGTTAGGGACCCCTGCCCCTAGAAGAGTCCATAATCTGCTGTGACTTGATGGCATGGCGGTCTCCACCCCCAATTTTTTCCTGACCCAGAATCTTTCAGCAGGGCAGCCTTTCAGCCTCTTTGGCCAGCCAATGAGGGGCTCAAAGGTCATCCAGCTTCCAAAATGGAACCATCACAGGAAGCTGCACCAAGAAGCCCCTGAGCTGCAATACATGTGCAGATTTCACACGACTGTGCTGGGGCTCAACAGAAACTAGGACTGCCCAGCTTACTTCAGGAAGCAACTTAACCCTCTTAGAGGTCACTTGCCTTTGCCAATTCATCACCAGTTGGAAATGTTACACAGCCAGCCTGTTTACCTTGGTGTGTGTCCAGTGCCATCAAGTGGCTTCTGACTTATGGGCCCCTATGAAGGAATGACCTTCAGAACATCCTCTCGTCAACAACCTTGCTCAGGTCTGGCACAGGAGAAGGAGGAGGAGGAGAAGGAGAAGAACTTCCTGACAGTTAGAGGGGTTCCTCAGTGGAACAGGCTTTCTCAGGAAGTGGTGGCTCTCCTTCCTTGGAGGTTTTTAAACAGAGGCTAGATGGCCATCTGACATCAATGAAGATACTGTGAATTTGGAGTAGGTATTTTTTGGTTTCCTGCATTGTGCAGGCGGTTGGACTAGATGACCCTGGAGGTGCCTTCCAACTCTATGATTCTAAGAAGACTGCATATTTATACCCTGCCCTTCTCTCTGAATCAGAGTCTCAGAGTACCTCACAATCTCCTTTACCTTCCTCCCCCACAACAGACACCCTGTGAGGTGGGGGCGGGCTGAGAGAGCTTTCCCCAGAAGCTGCCTTTTCAAGGACAACTCCTACAAGAGCTATGGCTGACCCAAGGCCATCCCAGCAGGTGCAAGTGGAGGAGTGGGGAATCAAACCCGGTTCTCCCAGATAAGAGTCTACACACATAACCACTACACCAAACTGGCTCTCTTTGATGCTGCTTTGTAACTGAGTCAGGTCCTTCCAAGTCAGTATTGTCTGCAAGACTGGCACTGGCTCTCCAGGGTCACAGGCAGAGGTCTTTCATGCCACCTCCTACCTGTTCTTTTCAACTGGAAATGCTGGGGATTGCACCTGGGACCTTCTGCATGCCAAGCTTTGCCACTTATCCACTTATCCACAGATCCCACCCCCCCACACCCCCCGGAAAACTGAGGGTTTGCTTGCGTTTTCCTCTTTGCCTTCCGCCTTCAGCTTTCCCTGGCATTATTGTCTTTTCCACTGACTCTCATCTTCACATAATGTGACCAAAGTGCAATAATCACAGTTCAGTCAGTTCAGTTAAGAACATAAGAACATAAGAGAAGCCATGTTGGATCAGGCCAAAGGCCCCTCCAGTCTAATTCTTTGTGTCACATAAGAACATAAGAGAAGCCATGTTGGATCAGGCCAATGGCCCCTCCAGTCCAATACTCTGAGTCACATAAGAACATAAGAGAAGCCATGTTGGATCAGGCCAATGGCCCCTCCAGTCCAACTCTTTGTGTCACATAAGAACATAAGAGAAGCCATGTTGGATCAGGCCAGTGGCCCATACAGTCCAACACTCTGTGTCACATAAGAGAAGCCATGTTGGATCAGGCCAATGGCCCCTCCAGTCCAACTCTTTGTGTCACATAAGAACATATGAGAAGCCATGTTGGATCAGGCCAGTGGCCCCTCCAGTCTAACTCTTTGTGTCACATAAGAACATAAGAGAAGCCATGTTGGATAAGGCCAATGGCCCATCCAGTCTAACTCTTTGTGTCACATAAGAACATAAGAGAAGCCATGTTGGATCAGGCCAATGGCCCCTCTAGTCCAACTCTTTGTGTCACATAAGAACATAAGAGAAGCCATGTTGGATAAGGCCAATGGCCCCTCCAGTCCAACTCTTTGTGTCACATAAGAACATAAGAGAAGCCATGTTGGATCAGGCCAATGGCCCCTCCAGTCTAACTCTTTGTGTCACATAAGAACATAAGAGAAGCCATGTTGGATCAGGCCAATGGCCCCTCCAGTCCAACTCTTTGTGTCACATAAGAACATAAGAGAAGCCATGTTGGATCAGGCCAATGGCCCCTCCAGTCCAACACTCTGTGTCACATAAGAACATAAGAGAAGCCATGTTGGATCAGGCCAAAGGCCCCTCCAGTCTAACTCTTTGTGTCACATAAGAACATAAGAGAAGCCATGTTGGATCAGGCCAATGGCCCCTCCAGTCTAACTCTTTGTGTCACATAAGAACATAAGAGAAGCCATGTTGGATCAGGCCAATGGCCCCTCCAGTCTAACTCTTTGTGTCACATAAGAACATAAGAGAAGCCATGTTGGATCAGGCCAATGGCCCCTCCAGTCCAACTCTTTGTGTCACATAAGAACATAAGAGAAGCCATGTTGGATCAGGCCAATGGCCCCTCCAGTCCAACACTCTGTGTCACATAAGAACATAAGAGAAGCCATGTTGGATCAGGCCAAAGGCCCCTCCAGTCTAACTCTTTGTGTCACATAAGAACATAAGAGAAGCCATGTTGGATAAGGCCAATGGCCCATCCAGTCTAACTCTTTGTGTCACATAAGAACATAAGAGAAGCCATGTTGGATCAGGCCAATGGCCCCTCCAGTCTAACTCTTTGTGTCACATAAGAACATAAGAGAAGCCATGTTGGATCAGGCCAATGGCCCCTCCAGTCTAACTTTGTGTCACATAAGAACATAAGAGAAGCCATGTTGGATCAGGCCAATGGCTCCTCCAGGCTAACTCTTTGTTCACATAAGAACATAATAGAAGCCATGTTGGATCAGGCCGATGGCCCCTGCAGTCCAACTCTTTGTGTCACATAAGAACATAAGAGAAGCCATGTTGGTTCAGGCCAATGGCCCATCCAGTCCAACTCCTTGTGTCACATAAGAGAAGCCATATTGGATCAGGCCAAAGGCCCCTCCAGTCCAACACTCTGTGTCACATAAGAGAAGCCATGTTGGATCAGGTCAATGGCCCATCCAGTCCAACTCTTTGTGTCACATAAGAACATAAGAGAAGCCATGCTGGATCAGGCCAATGGCCCCTCCAGTCCAACACTCTGTGTCACATAAGAACATAAGAGAAGCCACGTTGGATCAGGCCAATGGCCCCTCCAGTCCAACTCTTTGTGTCACATAAGAACATTAGAGAAGCCATGTTGGATCAGGCCAATGGCCCCTCCATTCCAACACTCTGTGTCACATAAGAACATAAGAGAAGCCATATTGGAGCAGGCCAATGGCCCATCCAGTCCAACACTCTGTGTCACTTAGGAACATAAGAAAAGGCATGTTGGATCAGGGCAATGGCCCATCCAGTCCAACACTCTGTCACACAGTGGCCAATATACACACAGTTTGTTCAGGCTTGATTTGAAAACCCACCTTTTTGTCTTTCAGGCGGTCCACGGTATCTGTAAAACTCTTCTCGTTAATAACAATAATAAATTTTTATTTATACTCCGCCCTCCCCGCTGAAGCAGGCTCGTTTCAATTTAATTTTCTTCCTGCCAGCTTTCTTCACCATCCAACTTCCACACCCATACATAGTCATGGGGAACATTATGGCCTGACTAGACCTTCGTTGCCAGCAGATTCTTAGTGGGATCTTTTGTCAGCTGTGCTCTGCCTCATCAGGCATGTGGGACTGCCAGACTGCCTGACCTCACTTTGTGACAGCACACCCAGCCCCCGCCCTCTTTGTGACTGAGCCCCTGGGGACACCTAGCTGAAGTCACACTTTAAGCCTCTGGCAAACTGGCCTCCAACTTTCCTCTCTGAGGTGCCCCAGGGTTCTCTTCTCGTTTAACTCATCAGCCCACTTCTTGTCCTGAAGATTAGATACATTTTCCAGTGTGATTAAAAATCTTCCATTTCCCAACAGGCCTCTTTAAAAAGGAATATATTATTTCTGCATTGCTTTTTGGCTTGCGCGGAACGAGCTGCAGGCTGTGTGTACAAGCAAAACACACACATGACAAAAACGGAGTTTCTCGCCAGAAATGTTTGAATTACGTAAGCGCCTGGGCTGCATTGTGGAATGGCACAAAATGGGCTTATCAAAAGTCAAAACATTATCAGAACATTGCAAATGTTACACCAAAAATTACATCCATAGGAATTTCCTTGGATGCATTTTATCTATCCTCTGCTTCTGTGGTATTTCATTCCATCAAACGTAGACTACTAGATATCCAGTTGCAACGTCTGACTGAGGCAGCTCGGAAATCTTGCTCCCCAGGTCACTTGGGTTTATCCCAGACTCCTGGGCTTCTAGCTCCCTATTTCCACTTTTTAACTGATCCTCACCAAAGAAGAGCACTCATGCTGGCTAGATTCAATACATTACCATCAGCCATCCTTTTCGGAAGATACCACAGAATCCCCCACAATCTTAGACGATGCCCTTGTAGCCAAGGAGTCATCAAAACGGTCCCTCATGTTCTTCTGGACTGCCCTTTCTATAGCAGTCCACGTGCAAGATATCTAGATGCACTGCTCTCCGACCATCAAGGCCTTTCTGACAGTGCCAAGGTCCGCTTTTTACTCCACGGGAAACACAACTTTGTCACTACTCACGTTGCTTGCTTTTTATAGGTTGCGATCCAAATCAGAGAGGCTTTTACTCATGCATAGCCCACAGCTAGTTTATGTCATTTAACTCTTGCTGGTTTTTAAGGTTTTATTATATTCTATAGCAGGGGTCCTCAAACTTTTTAAATAGAGGGCCAGTTCACTGTCCCTCCGACTGTTGGAGGGCCGGACTGCCGTTACTGTACAAGGCCGCAGGCCGTCAGTTCTCCGTCTTCTGCATCTCTCTCCCTTCCCCACACCACACACCCTGGCCTGGGAACTCACCTCACCTCGGTATCACCTCACACTCTGTCTCCGCCGCCTCAGCCCAGTGCCGGAAGTGTGCGTCGCTAACGCGAGTTTAGGTCGAACATCACTTCCGGTCTGATTTTGCCATAACCCGGCAGGCCGCATAAACGTCCTCAGCGGGCCGCATCTGGCCCGCGGGCCGTAGTTTGAGGACCCCTGTTCTATATTGTTACTGTTGGTTTTAAACTATACTGCATTCTTACATTAATGCCAATAAAGGTCTAATGAATAAACATTGCAAACGTTACACCAAAAATGAGATCAGCTTAACGCTGTCAAACAGAGCCTGACTGGAGGGAAAGGAAATGAAATTCACATGGTAATTTATAGAATTATAGATTTGGAAGGGTCCATAGAGACCGTCTAGTCCAACCACCTGCTTGGTGCAGGATCAGCCTAAAGCTTCTCTGGCAAGTGTTGGCCGAGCTGCAGCTTCAAGACTGCCACGGCAGGGCAGCCCATCACCTTCCTGAGCAGCTGTTTTCCCACAGAAATACTCCCACTGTAAATTTGCCCCCTAATATGGAGAGCCAGTTTGGTGTAGTGCTTAAGTGTGCGGACTCTTATCTGGGAGAACCAGGTTCGATTCCCCACTCCTCCACTTGCAGCTGCTGGAATGGCCTTGGGTCAGCCATAGCTCTGGCAGAGGTTGTCCTTGAAAGGGCAGCTGCTGTGAGAGCCCTCTCCAGCCCCACCCACCTCACAGGGTGTCTGTTGTGGGGGAGGAAGGGAGAGGAGATTGTGAGCCGCTCTGAGACTCTTCGGAGTGGAGGGCGGGATAGAAATCCAATATCTTCATCTACCTCACAGGGTGTCTGTTGTGGGGGAGGAAGGGAAAGGAGATTGTGAGCCGCTCTGAGACTCTTCGGAGTGGAGGGCGGGATATAAATCCAATATCTTCATCTACCTCACAGGGTGCCTGTTGTGGGGGAGGAAGGGAAAGGAGATTGTGAGCCGCTCTGAGACTCTTCGGAGTGGAGGGCAGGATATAAATCCAATATCTTCATCTACCTCACAGGGTGTCTGTTGTGGGGGAGGAAGATAAAGGAGATTGTGAGCCGCTCTGAGACTCTTCGGAGTGGAGGGCGGGATATAAATCCAATATCTTCATCTACCTCACAGGGTGTCTGTTGTGGGGGAGGAAGGTAAAGGAGATTGTGAGCCGCTCTGAGACTCTTCGGAGTGGAGGGCGGGATATAAATCCAATATCTTCATCTACCTCACAGGGTGTCTGTTGTGGGGGAGGAAGGTAAAGGAGATTGTGAGCCGCTCTGAGACTCTTCGGAGTGGAGGTCGGGATATAAATCCAATATCTTCATCTACCTCACAGGGTGTCTGTTGTGGGGGGGGAAGGTAAAGGAGACTGTGAGCTGCTCTGAGACTCTTCGGAGTGGAGGGCGGGATATAAATCCAATATCTTCTTGTAATATTATTAACATCCATAGTTAATATCAGCATTTATATAGCACCAGCTGGGCAGCCGCATTGGTCTGAAGCACTAGAACAAAGTGTGAGTCTGGCGGCACCTTTAAGACCAACACAGTTTCACTCAAGGTAAGCCCCTCCCCCTTGGCTGGACTGGGAGGCTCCTTCTCTCACCCCCTGGCCAGCTCTCAATTCCCGCAGCTTGTGTCTCTGTGTGGAACTGCTTCCAGGGCAGGCGGAGAGGCTCATCAGACATCAGGGTCATGTAGTCCAACCCCCCTGCATTCTTTCCATCCTCTGGCTGAGTTCTTCCCCCTCAGAGCAGAAGATGGTCCCCCATCAAGGTCCAGAATCACCTCTCTTCTCTCCAATCTGTCCGAATATGCCCCTCTCACCTCAGCTAATCAAAATCCCTGCTCTTGGCTGGACTGGCCAATTGGAGGGCTTGGAGTAGCCTGTCAAAGCTCTCCATTCTTGAGGAGCTCTAACTCCTCACCTCCTGGTACTCTGAGAGTGCAGCATTTTGAAGCCTGTTTTAAGGGCTGTGTGTTATGATCTCTAGTAAACTTGTCCCGTACAACTTGGTACATAATTCCCAAGTACAGCAGAGAACTTGGGAGGTGACCTTCACCACTCAGGCTATTCAGCTTTTTCTAAATCTATGATTGACAAGCGATCACAGCTTCCAGCCCCGGAAAGGCAAAAGGCGGCCTTGACATTTAAGAAGCTTCACGTCTTCAGCCACGACAGGAGCTGCTGATGGCCTCAACACACCATTTCCTTGTTCCTCTTTCTTGAATTGGGAAAGCTCTGCATTTATTTCCTTGTAAGGTGGTTTGTTTTGATTTCTGCCCATACGACCCAGCGGAGAAATTTTTTGGGGGAAACTTCACTGTTGCAATTAAGGGCTAAAGATGGTTGCTCAGTGTGGTTTGGTGAGACTGTCTTTGAAAAGCAGCCATTCCTCCCCCCCCCCCCAAAGAATTACCCCAATTCCAATTGAGAGTCCTCCTCTCTGTTAAAAGCTGCTTGTGGGGAACTGAAAGAGGAACTGCCATTCCAGGCACCAAGACAGAATCAGGAACTTTAAAAACAGACCACTAAAATGAACAGTCAATTACAGAACAGACGCCTGCCCCCTGCAACTGCTGATTATATTAAAATACTGATATACCCCCTTTCTTTATACCAAGTGAGCCCAAGGTGGAGTTCACTTAAGAAAGAAAAAGGGGAAGGAAAGAAAAGGACCCCTGTGCAAGCGCCAGTTGTTTCTGACTCTGGGGTGATGTTGCTTTCACAACGTTTTGACAGCAGACTTTGTACAGGGTGGTTTGCCATTGCCTTCCCCAGTCTTTTACACTTCCCCCCCCCAACAAGCTGGGTACTCATTTGACCGACCTCGGAAGGATGGAAGGCTGAGTCAACTTCGAGCTAGCTACCTGAAAACCCGGCTTCCAGTGGGGATCGAACTCAGGTCGTGAGCAGAGCTTAGAACTGCAGTACTGCGCCACAGGACTCTTTTACTTAAGAAAGAACATACTGTTAAAACTCCCAGTGAAATACACAGGAGCACAATTTCCATGGGGCAGTCAAGAAGAGTACTTAGGAGTTGTACTCGGGACCATTACTGTTCCCTGCAATTCACTGGCTGTGCCATTTCCAGGTCCCTTTCCAAATTCTTTGTCCTCGTTCACCCTCTTTCCTTTGGCACCTTTCACAGATCCTTGTTTCTCTATCCTGAGTATTTTTGCCCTTCTGTGGGGTTAAAAGTGATGCACAAATGGAGTGGTTGAAGTGGTGGCGTTGGGAAGGTGGGGGTGAGAAGGTGGTCAAGCTGCAGCTGCATCCCAAAAAGTCCAGGCAGCCGGTCAGGGTCTCCTGAGCTCACAAGCTCCGTGTCAAGGATCAGATCTTGCCATGACTTTGCATTCTATGGATGCTTTGCTGTGCAATGGTAACTCTTGCTGTGTTTGACTGTGTAACATATAAGTAACCACTCTCCCCCGGATGACAGGAGGTTTGCTCAGACAGCCTGCATTCCTCCCTAGTCTGCAAAGGCCACCTGTTACCTGTTCTACCAGCATCTCCCAAGTTTCGTTTTTAGAAAACCGCCCAAAGGAGGGGGCTTCACTCTTCTCCTGGGAAAATACTTTGAACCTTGATTCCCACTTGCTTACATAGTAATGGTTAAGATAATAGTATAACTGTATGGGCTGGCCCTCCAGGGTCAGTTCTTCCAAGAAGTATATTGGCTGTAACATGTCTCAGTAAAGGACCTTATTTGACTTACATCATTACTAAGAATTGTGCAGGACTTGACACTTGATGCTGTTTGCCCTCATTTGGGGGCCTTTTTCCTTGAAGCTGGAGTTCTATCCAGGGGTCATTTTGTAGAAAAATAGGTGGTGGAGCTCATTAGCATATGCCGTCCCCCCCCAGCCAAAAGCAACCTGACATAAGAAAGGAGAGCCCTGGCCGAGCGAAGCCTGCTTGGGCTGGCTAGAGACCCAGCCACCTCAAGAAGGCCTCGCTCACTCAGGGCTCTCCTTTCTTGCATCGGGTTGCTTTTGGCTGGGGGGGGGGCATATGCTTATACATTCTGCCAGTTAGCTCCACCACCTGTTTTTCTACAAAATGACCCCTGCTTTTGTCTAAAACATTTCTCGGGGTGTCACCCTTTCAAGAAAATATTGTAAACATGAAGAGCTGAATGAGGGAATGGGGGAAGGGAGATTTACACCCTCAGACTCAGCCAGAAAAAAACCCTCCATCCTCACAATACCTGCCATAACTATAATACCTTATCTCACACACACAAAATCTATGTGCACATGTAATTGACTTCAGACAATTGATAGCCAGTTTGGTGTAGTGGTTAAGAGCAGTGGACTCTAATCTGGAGAACTGGGTTTGATTCCCCACTGCTCTCCATGCAGCTGTCGGGTGACCTTGGGCTAGTCACAGTTCTCTCAAGAGTAGTTCTTTCAGCCCCACCTACTTCACAGGGTGTCTGTTGGGTGGAGAGGAAGGGAAGGAAACTGTAAACTGCTCTGAGACTCTGAGTGAAGGGCAACTCTTCTTCTTCTTCAATTGGATTCCCCTCTCAGAGTCCCCGATTCTGCAAAGACTTGCAAAAGGTAACTAAAGTCAGAACTACAATTTATTTCAACTGGATAAATAACAGTAAACTGAAAGGTACCCAGAAGTTTCCTTGGCCCTGCAGGGAAATGGAAAAGTTTCATCAAAACTTTTAAAAGGAAGGGGGTTTAGAGCCATTAGCCAGACATGAAAGCATCTCCCCAAAGTCTTTCCTGTTGATACAAGTCGCTGTCTGGCACCAATTTTCCACCTGTGGCACCAACTCCCAGAGAAATTAGAGAAAGCCCAGAGGAGATAATTCAGCCTCACCTCTGTTGCTTTTCAGTCGAAGGAAAGAACAGTTGCCTTCACTTTAAGCAGACCAGGCTTATTACAAACTTAATCCCAACAAATGCAGTAGAACTTCCTCCTGCATCTGTGGTCCAAGACTCTTTTCTGCTAAGCAGAGTTCCTCCTCCACCAGGGCAAGGTCCCTCACTTGACGGAAGGGAATCGCCACATCCAGCCTTGGAGGTTTTCAATAACACCTTTTTAGTATATTTTGGGCACCCCACGTGTCATTGCTAACCTAGACCCTGGGTGAGGCTTCTCTGGATTGTGGGTTCTCACGGCTCTTCAGGGCTGCAAGGAGGACAATTAAGACAACCAATGGTGAGGGGTCCACAGCTCACTAGTGGAGCATCTGCTTGACATGCAAAAGGTCCCAGGTTCAATCCTCGGTAGTTCCAGTAAGGGTCCGGTCACAGACCTCAGCCCGAGACCCTTGAGAGGCACTGCCAGTTTTAGCAGACAAGACCGCCCTTGAGGGGTCAATAGAAGGCAGCTTCATGTGTGTTCAATGTCAAGATCCAGAAGAGACAGTTTTTGCATTTTGCAATGCATTGGGCCCCAGCCGCATTTCTGGACATTTGAAACATGCACCCAAAGTACAATAAAGTTGTCGACTAAGGCCCTGCCATAGTTGAATGGTGGCCTCAAATTGCTAGTTATCTATTTCCAGTTGGCACCTCTCAACAGACAGAGGCCTGGTCAATCTCACCCAGTTTCTAGAGGTGGGGAAGGATCACCTCCCCCACAACAGAAAACACACAATCATTTAATGAACCCTCTTTCTGGTGAAAGTGTATTTTGGCTGGCATACAGTTCAGCAGAAACACTAATCCACCTTTTATAGGCTTTGGAGCCTTAAAAATGTACAAACTTTAAAAAGAAAACCCCAATTACCCAGCTGTGGCATTTTGAAATTTTACAGCTTGAGCTGAATTTGGAGGGAATGAAACACCGTCAGGAGCAACCTCTAAATCTGAGCACTCCTTTAGGACAGAGTGAACTTTTAACCTGTGGGATAGTGCAGGGGGGAGACTGCTGGAACTGCCAAGTGGAAGCCCTAATTAAACTCACCTACATCCAATAGGAAAAGGCTGCAGATCCACACAGAGATGGCAGGCTGGCTACCAGCTGGAATGGATGCTGAGCTGGGCCTTCTGCTATTTCCCCCAGGCTGAGCCATCCATCAACGGGGGCCACCCTCTCATGTCAGTCTCCCTGATTAACCAAGCAATAGTCCTTCCCTTTTGCCAGAGGAAATGGGGTTTTCTTAAGCTCAAGGAGGCATTTCCTGAAGCTTCCCATTGCAATCTCATTCCCACAAGGTGGCCTTCCAAATTTCTGCCCAATATAGAATGGTGTATGCTGCAGAATGGTGGAAGACAGGAGGGCCTGGCATGACTTTATCCCTGGGGTCGCAAAGAGTCGGACTCGACTGTGCAACTGAACAACAAAATGCTGCAGAAATGGTGGCAGTCTCTGCCTCTTGGAGGAAAAGAATCCTTAAGTGACTTACCTCTGTCAGCTTGTATGACTTGAAGTTTGCTTTAGTATTTGAAATGTTTATTTACTACTAACTAACCCTATAATTCTTTGCTTCACTAACACCAGTACAGCAGGGGAATGTGGAAGCTGGACGGGAGGGGTGATTAAGGTGCCAAAGGTCTTTGAAGTGCAAAACATCTAGCTGGTTCTCAGGCGCCTGCCAGAGACGAGCAAGGCCACAGCAGGGGAGGAGAGACAAGCTGTGTATGTGGGAAGATAACAGATATGTGAACTGGTTACTTTCAGCGGAAAGGCCCCAGCTTTATTATGAGAAGTGATTTAAAACCCCTTTGCTTTGATGTATACCCATAAATGCCTATGCTTAAGCTTACCTCGCTATTAGTATCAATGAACCTGCGTAGAGAACAGTATTGTTGTAATCAATAAATGGAAACTTAGTTTTGAACAAAGACAAGTCTGTTCCTTCTTGAAACTTCAATGCCCCTGCACTGACAACCTCAGGTTAAAGTAATACATTCCAAAAGAATTCAAAGTGACCACCACACTGGTGGTGTTAACTATAGAGATATCGGAATTAACTGATCAGGATAACCATTTCTTCACTTATTTCAGTTACTGGCAGAGGCAAGGCAGCCTGTCATCACTGCTGGTGTATAGAGCTGTGCTGTCAAGCTGAGTATTTTTACAGAAGCACTCCTTCAAACACAGTCCAGCCAGAGAGATCCACTCAGTCATTGCCCCGCAACTTTTGTTGCTTCTGGTCACATCCTGCATCTTATCTCGGTTTTCTTCTGTCTTCCATTTCCACACTGCTTCCTGTTCTACCCATGACAGCGTCCCATTGCCAAGGATGTATGCTGTAGGGGATTCCTGCCCTGCCAGTTCCAGAGTGTGAAGCTTCTAGAAGACCCATGGTGCTGGTCTCATGGAAGGATCCCCAAACAGGGTTGAGCTGGCCTGATACTCTTGGAGACACCAACTAAGAAGAGTCTCTTTTAAAGCTGACAAGGACGGACAAAATGGTCATCCACAAAACATTGCCGAGGTTGTTATGAGCCGGTCCTCTAGTTCGAAGAACACTGCCAAAGCTGGCCCCGAATCCCAGCTGATATTTTCTTGCTGCATGAGTATATGTGCATCCAGACAGAGGAAGCTGAGGTTCAAAAGCAGTTGCAAAAGAAACCTTGGGAGGATGGAGAGAGAAAGTCACAGTTCAGGTGTGCTTGAGAACCTGACATAAGCTGATCCTTGATTAACATTAATTATGCGAGCCTCCTTGGCAATGAACACTGTTGATGACAGCCTGACTCAAAGATGCCAGAGAATAAAGGGAAAGCTCCAGGAACTCCTTCTAGAAGCACAGGCCATGGAGACAGTTTATGTGGTTCCAAGTCTACCTTGCAAAAAGGTGCTACAGCCCTCCAACTGAAAGCCATGAGTATTTTCCTCTCATCAGCATGTTCTCAGCCACCCTGAGCCTGCTTTGTGTATATGTTAAATCACCATCTGTGACGAAATACATTTTCTCCTGGGAAGCTGGCAAGGAGAAAACCTCCACCTAGCATTTTAAAAGATTTCCCCCCGCCCTTTTCTCTGGACAGAGAACGACCCTTGGCACTTACCGTGAGGGGTCCTTCTCCTAAGAGGATAGGAGGACATCTTGGGTGTTCCCCACCGTCCAATCAGGGAGGCAGGATCAAAAATCTTCCTCTTCCTGTTGCTGTGGGAACCACCCTCTTGCTCAGTTCGGGTGACTCCGAGCAGCAGTATGAATAACTTAACCTATATATAACCATCAAAAACTGCAACTTTAATCCGAAAGATATTGCTGTGAAAAAACAACTGGTATAAAGAGAAAAGGACAGGTCGTAGTACTTGACCTAATAAACATTGGAAATTTGGTGCTAGCCAGAAGGAAAAGAGATATAACATTCCACAGATAGGGCGATAGACGGGAGGGCAAGATGTCCTCCTATCCTCTTAGGAGAAGGACCCCTCACGGTAAGTGCCAAGGGTCGTTCTCCCTAAGAGGTGGAGGACATCTTGGGTGCTCCCAGAGCAGTGTTAGTCAGGGAGGGATCGCCCTAATCGGGCAGCACGTGCTGCAATATCCGTTTGCCAAAGGCTGCGTCCGCAGAGGCATAAGTGTTGATCTTGTAATGTCTGACAAATGTGGAGACAGATGACCACGTGGCTGCTTTGCAAACTTCTTCGACCGAAGCGTTCTTTCTCAAGTGCGGCGTTGGTTGCTGCGCTTCTTGTTGAATGAGCGGTAATCCCCTCGGGCACTTTGAGATGCATCCCTTTATAAGCCTCTGCTATGCATTGTTTGATGGCATAACTTATTGCCGCTTTGGACATTTTCTGGCCCAGTCTGGGCGATGTTATATTGATGAACATAGACTCTGACTGATGAATCTGTTCAGTTCTGGCCAGATAGATCTTGAGTGCTCTACGCACATCCAGTGTAGGCCATACCTTCTCCTTGTGATGTTTGGGATTCGGGCAAAACGATGGTAAGTTGATTTCCTGGTTTTTATGAAATTTAGAGGAAACCTTTGGCTGGAAGGTGGGGTCTGTGTAGAGGACCACCTTATCTTTGTGAAATACACATAGTTCCCGCTTGACGGATAGAGCCCCGAGTTCGGAAACCCTTCTGGCCGATGTTATTGCCACCAGAAAGAAGAGGAAGGTAATTTTTTTTTGTAAGTTAAGAGTAAGAATAAGGAAAAAGGGACAGGAGCCTATCCTGGAAACTTGCTCTCCCTGTCGAGGCAGGAAATGAACTGAGCAAGAGGGTGGTTCCCACAGCAACAGGAAGATTTTTGATCCTGCCTCCCTGATTGGACGGTGGGAAACACCCAAGATGTCCTCCGCCTCTTAGGGAGAACAGGCAGGAAGGGGGAAGTCAGTTCAATTGTACCTCTGCTGCCCGTCTAACAAATGCTACTAGATCCAGCAGGAAAGACAGTGGGATAGTCAAGCTTTCCCTCTTCTCTAGGCAGGGAACAGAATTTGGAGGGCTTTAGGCTAGAACAGCTCCAGGAACAATCTCCAGGAAGGAGCTGGAGGAGGAAAGGCTTATCTGGCCTGGCCTGACCAGGTCAAGTGGGAAGAGGAAACAGACGTGATAAAAACTCCCTGCTGCGGGAAGTGGTTCTTTTTCTTTGGGATGCTGCATCCAGGAGAACTTTGAGCTGTGGTCTGAAAGCAGGTGACCATTGACCATGTGTGTGCCTGGGAGTTTGACAAGCCTTGAGGTAGTGGCCACTCTGTAGAGGTCTAGAACATCTAAGCTAAGAGCCTTTCTCATATTTTACCATCTGATAGGACACGTATAGCAAGAGGGACAGAGGATTTGCATTTTTACCAATTTCTTTTGTATCCCTTGCTCAAATCTGGTGCTTGCTAAAAGTATGCTTGTGAACATTTTCTTTTAAACAAATACTTTAATCCTTTGATGCTGGGAGTGGTTCCCTGTACCACATAGACCTCCACCATCTCAAACATGTTATCTGAAGAGAGGAGCCAGAGGGTTGGCAAACAGCTATCCCTCCAAGGGCACCCAAGGCATTAATCTGTCCCCATAATGGCCGGGCACCAGGCAGCGGGAGACAAAGAGCCAAGGCTTCAGAACTGCAAAGGGACACTGGGATCCTGATCCACTCTGTGGGAATTCCCTACAACAATCTTTGGGTTGCTGCATCTTTGGTGCATTCTTTTGCTGCATCTGTGGCGCATTACTGTAGACAGAAAGCAAAGCCCCTCCAGGGAGCTGGGAACCCCTAGGAAGGTAGGGCAGAAGAGGGCCTTGTTATCAACAGTAATTTTTTTTAAAAAATCATTACCTAAAACAGCTAAAGCATTTCATTGTCAGTTTTCCTTGGAATAGGACATTTGTCCTAATCAGTAAATGAATTCTCACAGTAGTACAGGATAGCTTAACATTCCTAATGCATCTCCTACTGACAATAAGTCAACTGATTCCCAAACCAACACAAAAATAAACGTTGTTCAACACCTTTGTCATTTCAGCTGTAGAGAAGTGCCCAAATGCCTGATGTGTGGCAAATTATCATCTGTGGGTGAATCATGGAACACTTTTTAGCATGATGTCAGATGGGATGGGAAGGCAGGGAAGACGGCAGCTGACCCTGCAGTAGTTTGCGCCACAACCCAAATGCTAGGCAGCTTCAAGTGTTTGCTAGGAGCTTCTCATCTTGAGAACACCAGATATTGTTGTTCCTTCCACAGTGCAGTAACCTTCCTTGAATTTTGACCCACACGATACATTTCCTATTCAACTTATTGCAAACCTCAGGCAATTGTGACCATGTGAGCCAAATCACTCAAGAATCAACATTTGTGTCTCCCACTGGTCCATCTGGGAAACCTGCTAAACCAGTTTCAAAAACGACTGTGGGGCGAGGATGGCCTTTCCGTTGTGCCTTCAAGTCTTGCACAGTTAACAGCAGAGCAGAAAGAAATGGTATGAACAATTGCACGCTTTGGGCAAGTTGAAGCAAGGGATGTTTGCAAGACGAATTCCAACACGAATAAACAAGATACCGTATTTAAAAAAACTCTGAAACTATGCTCAATTTTTAAAAAGCACCAATTATGGAAAGAATATTAAGAAAAGGTGTAAAAAGACAATATACAAACTATGGAAAGCATCCAATACCACAGTGAAAGGGAGTAACTCCACAACTTTTGTGTACCAGTAAACCCATTTACAATGGGTCTTCAATGTTTTGTTTTCAAAAGTAAACTCTTGCTCTTTCCAATTATGTATACTTAACTGCGCAGAATGTGTACTTAATGAGCGCAGAAGAATAGATGCTTTTGAGATGTGGTGCTGGAGAAGACTCTTGAGAGTCCCTTGGACTGCAAGAAGTTCCAGTCAGTCAGTCCTAAGGGAAATCAACTCTGACTGTTCCCTGGAAGGTCAGATGCTGAAACTGAAGCTCAAATACTGTGGCCACCAAATGAGAAGGGAGAACTCACTGGAGAAGATCCTGATGCTGGGAAAGACAGAAGGCAAAAGAAGAAGGGGACGGCAAAAGAGGAGATGGCTGGACAGCGTTACTGATGTAACAAACATGAATTTGAGCAGACTTCGGAGGATGGTGGAAGACAGGAGGCCTGGTGTGACTTGGTCCAGGGGGTCGCAAAGAGTCGGACTCGACTGTGCAACTGAACAACAACAAACTGGTTTCTGGCTACTTTACAGTCATTCTTTTCCTGAACAGCTTCTGCGTGTCAGATTCTAGGGATGTCGACATGCAAGACACAGGAGAGGGTTATCAACACAAAATGACATTCAAACTTGCTGCTCTCCAAGGTTCCCCACCCTTCAACAGTGGCAGACTATTTTCTCTCCTAGTTCTGCAAGACGTACGGAGACTGCAAAAAAAATGGTATTTTCACACACAGATCAAAAATCGCTGCTTAGTGCAGTTGAAAAGCAGGTCTTGGGCTCAAAGTTTGAGTGCTGAGATCTTTGATTGCAAAGGAACACTTCACTTTACTGTATTTGGCAGAAGAATTCATATTAAAGTAATTACTGTGCCCAGTAATTATAACCACTTATCTTTCTCTTTTTTTAAATAAACAGAAGTATTGCACAATTGGGAGGAAGATGGCACAATCAAGGGAGAAACATGAGACTCCTCTTAAGCAGCTGCAATCACAGGGTTTTCTTCCAAGCAATCGGGGGTATTTTTGACCCCAGTGGTCATGGGGGGGGGTGGTTTATCTATTTAAAGCTTTTCTACAGGGACCAAACTCCTGCTATTCCTTCTCCCCACTGAGCTGCAGTGCCCTGAAGTCCCTCGCTTCCCTTCTCGCTGCCTTTCTCTTTAAAGTCTAAAGAGGGACCCCAACAAATATTGAATAAAGGTTATTTTAGTATTGTTCCCATGTATAAACAGATGGACCAACAATTATTAACTATTTTATAAAAAGGTGGAGCCAGGGTGCCCCAGGAAAGGCCCCGCTGCCCTCCTCCGCAGCACCCTTTCCACCCACACCCTTCCGTCCGTCCCCCGAGGGCACACACAGTGGGGGATGGCAGGGAGGGTGCATGTGACAGCCTGCCAAGCCTCTGAGTGCTGCAGAGGCTGCGTGCTGTCTGGGGGCTGTCACTCTGCTTCCGGAAGGGAGGCAGAGCGACAGCAGCTGCGTGGTGCATGTGCCTCTGGGGAGCTCAGAGGCTTCCCGGCCAGTCGCACAACCACCACGCATGCCCTCCCCCAACTTTGCCCATGGCCTGCGGGGTGCGGGTGGAAGGGTGAGGGTGGCAGGACGGTAAGGGCCCTTTGGAAGAGGACAGCGATGCCTCTTGAGGCTTGTGCCCTAGGCAAATGCCTAATTTGCTTACTGGGTGGGCCACCACTGGGTGGAGCAAACAGTGGAAACTAAAATTTACCTCCATGGTTTACATCTATTGTTGCGGAAAAAGTATTATCCTTCTGGCTTCGGGAGATAATACCACTTTTGGAATTGGGGGTTGAAAAGACGCCAAGGGAAACCAGTGTTTGCAGTCTGAATTGTTATGTATCAACTAGGAGCAGGTAGAAAAGCCCCGAGTTTGTGTGTCAAAGCTTTCGGCATGTTTTTTAGCCACATGGAAAAGCTCAAAATGAACTGTACTGCAATTTCGGAAATGGGGTCATTCTGTACTCCTGCAAGACAAGCCCGGACAAGTCTGACGGCATCCTTTGACTCTTACATTTTCTAGACCTGAAGGAGCCATTCAGCCTGGGACTTTAGATGACCCCTACCACCTGTCCACCGAGCTGATCCTTTCCTTTTGTTTTGCTAAATCAAATTGGGCTGTATTGCAAATTTAGGAAATGGGGTCATTCTATCCCCCAGCAAAACTTTTTTGTTATGTTGTTCCACGTTGCACCATTGTTATGTAAAGTTTCAGTACTGTAACATTGTAAATTGTTGTTTTCTTAAAAATAAACAGATTTACAGATTCCCAGCTGTCTTATGCTTTAAAAATGGTGAGGTCACTTTGACTCCATCTACGTTGCTGTGGGGTTTTTGATGTTCTCCTATATTTTTTAACCTGATTCCTAATTTTATCTTTCTCCAGCATCACTGATGACAATTATTCTTGAGACCTGATTTTTTTTTTCCTTAGTGGGTAATACCATGACTGAGAGAGCTAGCAGATTTCCATTACTTTTTGCTGTAGTATCAGGTCACTTTGACCTCAATGTTGAGGCAATATAGTTGTCCCCCACCCTTCTGTTCTGCTTCTCTTCCTTTCTTTCTTCCTTCCTTCCCTTCCTTCAGCTGGTCCCCATCCTTAGTTGAAGTCCACTGGCTTGGAATAACTAAGATGGGCATTTTATGTCCCTGCAGGACCTTGAGCAATTCCGCAGGGCTTGTAAGACCAGTTTGTTTCGAATGGCCTTCGCAGACTAGAACTGCTAATTAAGTTCGCCATTTAGACAATAGCACAATTTAATTTTACTGTTTTAGAATTTTAATATTTTTAATTAATTATGGTTTAAAATGTTGTTTTGTATTATGTATATTTGAACTTTGTTATTAGCCGCCCTGAGCCTGCTTCGGCGGGGAGGGAGGGAGGGATATAAATAAAAGGTATTATTATTATTATTATTATCCACTGATTTCAGTGGCAGAAGGAAAAAACAGGAGTCCAGGGGCACCTTAAAGATTAACCAAATTTCTGCTTTGGGATGAGCTTCCGTGAGTCACTGCTGACTTCTTCAGATACTTGGTTAGCCTTTCAGGTGCTTTGGGGTTCTTGCTATCTTCTGCCGCTACAGACAGGCAGACCCGGCTGCCTATCTTGATTGAGCTCAGTGGGAAAGAGCTGAGAAGACAGTATTGTTCAGTGGCTAAACTATGGGATTTAGATATGGGAGTTCCAGCTGTAAAGGTCACAGGGAAGCCTCAGCTAACCTTTGTGCAAATTTAACTTATTGCACAGAGTCAGTCAGAAGGTGGGATGGATACAAAGACAACAAAGCGAGCTCTAATATTCCAGTGCAGCTGCAGAACAACCGGCAGCCCAGGCCCCCTGACATTACGATAAACATTTTTACACCTCCATGCTGTAGATTAAAAAAAAATTAATTCCCTTCTTGACTAGTGTAATACCATAGTTTAGAAATGCTTTCTCTGAATGGAGTCCGTCAAAGAGATTGGCTGTGAGCAATTTCATCATGCATTAACATACACAAGTTCTTCTGATTTCAAAGACGCAGTTTGGAATCATTATTTCATCATAAACAAATCTGGAGTGTTGCTTTTCCCACATTCTGTGAAACCAGATACTGGAAACATAAAAAATGAAACTGAAGATTCAACTCAGCCACTGGCAGATCCTGTTTATGGGCATGGAAGCCAAAGCTTAATTGACCTCGTGTTGACAAGACGTGCCGTTTACAACATCTGAAATGGAATTTTGAAGTTTTTACGCCTGAAAGGGAAATAGTAGATATACACTTTGCCTTTAAGCAATCATACCAGAGCTCTATGCTTCAACACATCAAGATTTGTTAACTATTTTGAACCGTACGTCTGTAAAAGTTACTAGTAGCATGTTCAATTAAGATTAATCTGCAATGTTTAGCAGTGACTCTGCAGGCAACACAGCTGCTCAAGTGGTCGTGAGAATGGCTGGCCAAAGCAGCAGGGACGTAACTAGAAACAGCCCCTTCGCTGTCTCTTAGCACACACCTTGTTGGTTCTCAGAAAACTGATCCTACTGATCTGTTTCCAGATTAGTCTGGCCACTGGGCAATTTTATTTCCTTTCTTTTAAGGAGGGAATTCATTGTGCATGTCAGAAAAAAGATGGATTCTTTCCCCACTGCTCTGATCCTTCAAAGAGGTTGTCAAATAAGCCATTCTGTTCAAAGCACTAAATTGACGCACCACACTGAGTCAGGGGGACCTTGGCAATATCAATTTCTTTTTCAAAGAGGCCAGTTTAATAGTTTTCCTTTGATTTTATTAGAAAAAAAGCAGATCAACATTACAATTCAAGAATCTGACCTAAAGATGAATGACATCCAAACAGAAAGTGGAAAAGCCCTCCCAAGAATCACTCAGATGCCAGCTGCCTACGGCCCCAATCAGCCCTACTGTCAGGCTCTCTGTCCACTGGGATCCAAGAATGAGAGCGTTATTGCTGTGAATAGCAGCACGTGATAATGGCCTTGAAGCATCATGGGCTGGTTCTTGTGGGCCCACCTCCCGAGCGGAGCGGAGGGGCTTGCCTCCAGCAGACAGATCCTTTGCGGGTGGCAGCAAGGCATTTCTGCAGTGGAGGAAGACTCCTGCTGCTGGAGGAAAGAACAGCCACAAGTCGAGCAGAGTCACGGCTTCTCATCCAGTCACGCTCATCACCTTCCATGTGAAATGCTCTCCTACTTCCTTAAGAGGTGGCCTAACCCAAGGACAAATGAAATAGCCGATCCTGAAGGATGCTAAACCTTAAGATTTCAGACAATCAGAACATTTGCATTAGTCCTCCAAACAGCCCACAAGCCAACCAGGAAAAAAAAGGTGAACTGACATTCAAAGACCCAATTTTATTTATGTTCAGAATTTCGTTTTTGCCCAAAATAATTTCAGACCCATCAGGGGAGGAAAAATATATTAATGGACTACCACACAGTTGAACATAAAGTTGTTGTTCACTTGGATATTTTTTTCCACTGAGGTAAAAAAATCTACATATAAATTTGATGCTTTAAGTATTACAAATTGTACTTTTTATAGTTCTATTTGCTTTTGCCTCTAAACCCTGTTTACACATTTCGTTGATTAATGGTTTTTTAAAAAAATCTTGTGATGTTGTATCTGCTTCACTTCTATTTGTGTCTAAGTTTTGATACCTTGGTTATTAACGATGCAAAAATCTTCATGACAGCACTTTTGGCCAAGATTACCACTGTACAAGCAAACTAGATTAATGCCACTCTCCTGAGAGCATATTTCCTTGGTTACTCCTTGCCTGTCCAAGCGTTCTATATTAGTTGATGAAAGATTTTTTGATCTTGTAAACATCAGTGTTCCGATTCAGAAGTGCTCATTTGCTCCACATCCCTGGCTAGCTCACAGCTCTTGGGGGTGCAGAAGAGTCTGTCCTAGCGGCTGGGACGCCGGGAAGCCACCGCCTGCCACAGAAGGCTGCAGCCCGTTATGCTTGCTGGGGGAGCCCAGTCAATCCTTTGCCTAGAAATCTTCTCAGAACGTTTCTGGAAGGGTGACGTTGCGCAGAAGCCATTGCTGAGAACGGTTGCCATTGCAGTCTCTGATACTGGGCACCTGACTGTCGTCTTCTGTGGCTTTATCCAGGCACTGGTTACTGTTCACATGCAACAGGGTTAATTTCTTTATGGGGTGGGGAGGGAGAGAAGAGAGAAGGGTTTTACATAAAAGTCCAAAGACATCTGAAACATGCAAGTATAACTGCTAAGCCAAGAAAGTCAGCCTAAAATGGTTGGGTAATACTGTCAGTTCAAACGACGACAAGGCACAGTTTGTTTTTATGTGACTGTACTTCAGACACGCCTGCTGTTTTCCTCTCTGATGCAAGCTTTACTGTGTACTGAGCAAACTATCGTTTGGTCCAGATTGTGAGGAGGAGGGCAAGACTGGGTGACCAGCAGGGCATCTGGCATCCTCTCTTGGAACTCCTTCTTACTGCAGCCCTCTTTAAAAACTTGCCCCAACACTGAAAGGCAGCTTATAATAGAGTTTCTTTGAAATATAGTTTATTTGAAAGAAACCGAGTCAAACCTGAAGAGTGAGCCACGTGATTCCATGGACAGTTAAGGCACACTCTTAAAATTTAAGAACTGGAAAAACTGAACCTCCAATGAAGCATCTGAGTACAAACTTACATTCAAACACTTGATGCTTATACTGCTAAGTTAAATGGCTGATAAGGCAAGTCAAAGAGGGTTTTTTTTTACTGATTAAGGATATAGAGAGGCAAAACCTACATTAGATGTACCAAAGCCAATCATGTCTGCCCTAAAATGGCTTCAGTTATTAAGGACACACACAGGAGTACATGTGACTCGTAAGCAGGAGAAGATCAGGCTTGTATCCACATGAAATTGGAAGGATACAGCTCCAGTTTATATGCATGCTTGTAAATCATGCAATATGTGACCTGCCCAAATCCTTCAGTTTCATTCCAACACCTGAGCTGTCCCCGTGGCATCTGTAAACTGTGGCAAAGGATGGTCAGTATTCTCAAGAGGGAAGATGTGGCTGAAATCTCTCTGCCACCTGTGTAATACCTTAGCTGAGCTTCTGCCTTCCATTCCCAATTTAAAGCTTAGGTGTGGCCACAGGCAACACCCGAAGGACCAGCCCACAAAACAGACGGTTATTTTTGTTTCTTCATATGTATTTTTGTAGTGCCATAAACCTGTTTGGGTCCTCACCAGGGAGAAAAGTGGGACATAAATATCTAAATAAACATTCTCTGTTTGAAACAACACTTAATACACAGAATTATAAAAAAACATGCCTAACACTTATTGAATTTTCTAAAGTCATGACCTGCAGAAATGAGAAGGCTTACCACTGGATCATATTCCCAAAGCTGATTGCCTTTTAAGTGGTGGCACTTGAGCATTGTGACTGGGCCATTCAGTTTTGAGACATCTAAGCACAAATCATCTGTTCGAATCTCTTTGTTGGCTGTGTATGAGAAAACCTTGACAGAAAGGAGAATTTGGCCATTTTGAAATTTAAGAAGCAATGAGAAAGAAAACGACAGAAGTGTTTGGTGATTAAAGCACTGCATGATTACAAGATCCAAACATTACAATGATCAGGCAGTTTCCTGAATTGTACAGGTATACATGTCTAGAAAACAACCAGCCAACTAACAGTGCAATCCTAAGAATATTTCCCTGGGAGTCAGTCTCACTGGATAGATGTTAAGTAGGTTTCTGAGTAGATCTGCTAAGGACGGCACTGCAAATTGGTATGCTGTGGCGTAGAGGCACCGCAGTGCACTGTTGTCTTGGACTAGGTTGAAATCACCACTCTGCTTGCTGGGTGACCTTGGGCCAGCCATATTCTCTCAGCCTAACCAACCTCACAGGGGTGTTGTGAGGAGAATATGGATCCCAACGAAGGAGAAAGGTGGGGTATAAACGGAGCAAGCAAATAAACAAATAAGAAACTCCTCACATTAGAAGTTTTCCTAAGCAAGTGACCTGTTCAGCTCTGGCTCCAACCTGGTAGAATGAGCTCCCCACAGAGATCAGGGCCCTGTGGGACCTACTGCAGTTCCACGGGGCCTATAAGGTGGAGCTCTTCTGCCAGGCTTTTAGCTAAGGCCAGATCAGCCCCTTCTGCTGCGGTTGGCCCAGACCTGTTCTCCAACTCCTCATGAATTATCTGAACTGAACTGGAATTAGAATATTAATGAGCAGTCTTATTGTCATTTTGATGTTTTAAACTGCTTATACATATTGTTTTATACTGAGAAATTTTATATTCTTATGTTTTAATGATATATTGTATTATATTCTGTTTGTAACCTATCCTGAGCCTGTTTTGGCAGGATCGGTGGGATAGAAATCCCATGAATGAATGAATGGCCCCCAATATGTGGGAGAAGCATCGTGGAGCCTCCAGTTGGCCACCCTTCTCTCTTCCTCTCCAGCAACAGCACCTTGTCAGCAGTACTCTCTTTGGGTGCCAACAGGCAGCACAGAGCTCAGTCTGGGATCAAGAAAGAGCAGAGCCACAAGGCTTCCCTCCCTCCCCCATGATGCTTCTTTAACTGTTCTTCATCCAAGGTTTTCTGTGCAGGCACACATTTGGTCCACTCAGTCCCACACAGACAAACTCAATGACGAACAGCAGCAAAGAGGAACAGCAGAGCTGGTCTGAGGCTGTTGCTGCTGCTGGATGTTAGTGGAGGCTGGACAGGAAGGGCTTGGGAGTCTCTGCCTGTGGTTATGTGAGTTCAGTCTGTGCATGTCAGCGACAGGACAACAGAATGGGGGGAGGCATGTAGATTATTGCCTGCTTTTTGACTGTGGCGCAGTTCAATTCTTGCAGTGCCGATGTCATGTGTGGAAGGCATTGCCTGGTGAAAGGGAACATGGAAGGACCTGTAGCACTTGCATAACTTGGCCTTATCATACTGACGGCATTATTTATGAAGTACTATTACTTCATGAAGTACTGGAACCAGAGAATGCTGTTTAAGATTAATCAACCCCAAACTCTCAACAATCTTTAAGATAACAATGCAAGATGGGCCAATATTAGTATCCCTGAAGATTTTCAGAGGCGGGGCAGGTGAGAAGCAACACAAAGCCTTGCTAAGGCTACTTCAAGAATTCAAAGTCAACAAGATCTTTGATTCCTAGCTTAGGACCACACTTCTAACCAACCCTGCATTGAGGTTACTTTTGGTGTGACACCTGGACTATCAAGGGGTGCAAGTCCTGCTGCAGAGAACTTCTGCTCTCAGCACACAGTGCACAACCAGCTGAAATGCTGTAGTTGTCACATGGCCAGATTTGGCTACAAAACAATGGGTTGTATACACCAAATCACCAGCAAAGGCACTGGCGGATGCAAATTTCCCTTCCCTCAGTAGTCCTTTTTGACCCTCCAGAGATGAGGCCTGGATTCATGGGACACATAGGTCAGAAGAATGCAGCGAGGAAAGATGTGGCAGTAACTTTAGCTATTCAAAAACCTTTTTACTGTCTTACTCTCACTTTAACTGCCTGAAAGAGCTTGGGTGAACAAATCTGAAGGCAAGACTGGGATCAAAAGGCATTTGTTTGAAACATGTGCAGTGCTATTTGAACACTCAGCATCCTATGTCTAACACTCTTCGGCAGGAACTCAGAATTCCTTCCCTAGTCTACCAAATGGGCCCTAACGTGTCAGCAGGAACATCTCCCCCCTCCCTAGGAAAGAATGGGCAGTCATCCCTGCCCATCAAGCAGATGTATCTGTCATTCACAGGCACTTTGCCTTATTCCCTGAGATTAACTGTTTTTCTCTCACTATCTTAACTTATGCAGACACTGGCTATAGAAGTTCACATCAGCCAATGCCAAGTGTAAAAGTTCAATCCACTGAAACACAGACATGTGACACACTTGTCAGTTTAAAAAAACACTGCTAGGAAGAACCAGGCCAAAGAGAGAGTCAGCTGATTTTAGGAAGACACTTAAAGCTCTCTAGGGTGACAGTAAAGACATCAGGACCGCCTCCCTCCCCCCCCTTCTTCTCATGACCTGAGCTCAACAAAACCTTGCAAACTTTCAACCCTGCCCAGAGAGGAAGTGTCCGGCATGAAGCAGTGCAGAAACAGTTGCAGAATCTATTTTTATCATTTTTGCCATTTTAAATGTTTTCTTAAAATGCCATGTTGTCAAGCATGCTATTTCTACGTATGTCCATGCTATTTTTCTGTGTGTCCAGCAGACAGGCCAGATACAAAAAAGAGCATCACCCTGGCTCTTCCTCCCTCCTTTCTTTAACAAAAGGGGCATAATAAATCCATCTAGACCCAGGATGTATAGAGTAATCTTGTATTAACGGTGTAGAGTGCTTCTCCCCCAGATGCACACAGCCAGGTCTTATTAGTTCTCAGAGAATGTGTGAGAAAGGGAGATGTTTTTATAAGCTGACATTCCTTAGCCTAAAGAGATACTAGCGAATAGCCTTTGAACCCTTGACATAATTTGCATCTTTATGTTATCCTTTTGACGTTCTCCTAGTTACTATCCAGTACTATGTATGTCACTACTTCCAATGAGTCCATCCTTGGGCAAGCTATGGAGTTTTACAATAAAGCAACTTTTGATTAAAGAACAAAAGCTTGATTATTGAGAAATATCGATGCTTGACACATGTCAATTTCTGATCTACCATTTTACTGTACATAGCTGCACTGGAGTTTCCTTTGTCCACTCATGCTGCACACCAAGATGTCTGCCCTTGATACACTACTAGCCAAGCAGAACCACCTGTCATTTGCCGAGCCAGAATACTGGTGTGCAGCCCAATGGAAATAATGAAATGCAGACGGTTACTACTGCTACTCTCTAACTGCACTTCCATTGCTTTCCAAGAGATTCACATTAACTGGATATTGGCGGAGGGGAGTCCCCTCTTGTCCCTGACATGGACCAGCAAAAATTCTGCACCCCTTTGCAAAGAGGCGCAAACAAAGTCTAAAAGAAAGTGCAAAAACCCACCTCCAATGCTTCTCCTTTTCCTTAGACTACTTATAGCCATTATACTTCACTAAAGGTAGTTCCCTGTGTAAGCACCAAGTTGTTACCAACCCACGGGACTCCCACAGCTCTATTAGGAGGTTTGGCCTCCAAAGCGACTAGTTGGTCTCTGTGTGAAACAAGACACTGGAAAAAATGGACTCATAGTCTGATCTAGCAGAACTGTTCTGTTCACTAAGATCCCATGGTTAGGATAGGAATCTGTACCTTTCTGGGCAAATATCACAATACTGCCCAGTTCTCTAGACAGGCTCCTGACCATCTCGATCCTACATCACAAACACCTTTTCTTTTTCCTCAAGGTCAAGTTTGCAACCTTACAACCAGTACATAAGATAGTTTAACCAAATTAAACAGAAACTAAAAGCCTCCTCTAAGACAGCTAATGGAAAATTGAACAATGAAGTTCAGAATAAAGCAACCAGCATTATTTAGCCATGGAGATTACTTTGTTCAAAAAATGCATTATAGCTAAAGAGCTTTTTCAAAGCCCCATTACTGACATTAGCTTTGAAGGCTAATATTGAGGCAATTCTGAATCATTCCCTAAATGCCAGGCCATTAGTGCTATACTGCAATATAAGAGATACTTTTAAAAAGTGGAACACTTTAAATCTAGCGCAAAGGTAAGTTTTTAAAAGAACGTTGTATTGTTACCTGATTGCCACCCATTCCGTGACAGTTAAAAATCCCAACTTTTTCATTTTCTTTTCTTGCCATGTTATCCAGGCACTGATTCGTTTCCACATTTCGTATCTGAAGACAAAGAAAAATGTTCAGTTTACTTATGGAACATATATTATACCAGACACTCTACAACTGTCAGCCCTGAATACTTATAAGCAAAGCAAGCTTTTGTTAATCCTGCCCCACTGTGCCTTCTCCGAATGTTTCTCAGACTTGCTCCCTCCCACTCCACTTCCCTTGCTGCATACAAGACAGCCAGCACAGTGCAGTAGTTAAAGAAATAGATGTCCAGCTCCCGAGGCCTGGAAGCCAGACTCCGCCACCTCAAGCTCGTTGCAAGACTCCCCTTCAAGTCTGGAGTCTATTGCTGAAGCGCAAAGCATTGGCTGGGAGCCTGTGAGGCATGGAATCCTCAACCCCTGTCCCAGCAGAGAGGAGGAGGAGGCGGCAGCATCAACCATGCAACCTGGCACAGGTGCACCTCCTGCCTATCAAGGAGAAGGACTGGCCAACCAGGGAGGGAAAGTGCCACAATGAGGAGGAGCCGGTTTCACCTGGTGCTGCCAGAGTGACCAGGAGGACATCTGAAGAGGGCGCAGGGATATCCACAAAAATTGATGGGCATGGGTGATAGGACTGGCTCAGGGGAAAAGACGCAGGAAGAGAGGGAATAAAAGACAGAAGAGTCAAGAGTCAAGGAGGAGAAGCTCAGGCAACTGATGTGGAGCAGCCCAGGGAGAGAGGCGGCCCCATCTGAGGCTCCCTCAGAGGGATCAATGGGGCTGTTTCTGAACTGCCTTCCTTGGGAATTCTGAGACTCCTAAAGCATAACGGCCTCACTTCTCCACCCTGGAGGTCTTTTCTCCTGACGGAAACGCTGACATCAGACTAGTCTCTGCAAGACCCCGGTTTGAATCCACCCTCATGCCATGGAAGCTCAATGGGTGACCTTGGGGCAGTCACACTTTCTCAGCCTAACGCACACCTCACAAGGTTGTTGTGAGGATAAAATGGAGAAGAATAGAGCTGCTGTGGTTCCCCATTCAGGAGGAAAGCGGGATATAAAGAAAATAAAGGAAAAGTTGTGGTTATGGCAAAGGAGGAAGGAGGTGCACAAAAAAAGGGGAGGGGTGCAGGCAACCAAGTGGGCCCTGACAACTGATACCAGAAAAAACCATCACTATCAGCTGTAAAGAGGACAAGTGGGGACCCATGGAGGGGATCCCTCTTCCCGTTGCTGCCATCTCCAGGACACCCCTCCCCCATCACCACTGCAGCCATCCGGACTGCTGTGCCTCCCCACTCAACTTCCTGGCTGGGGAGCAGCGAGCACTCACGCATCCAACACGGAATCCCCATGGCTGCCTGTTCAAAGGGCAAGCAGGGGGCTTGCTGGCTTGGTGTGAGGGGGAAGGCGGTGAGGACTCATGGACATCCCCCACCTGATTCCTATCTTATGCCTCTAAGCTCAGCAGTGGTGACTGGGAGCCACTCCCAGTGGCGTCTTCCACTGCAGCAGCTGGGCCTGAAGCCTCATCCGGCTTCCTTCATCCCTGCAGCCGGGGCCTTGCCCAGCGTCCTCCACTGCAGCAGCTGGGTCGAGCTTTGCCTGTAACCTCTGCTGCAGCAGCCGGGCCAAGAGCCTTGCCCAGCGTCCTCTGCCGTGGCAGCCAGACCCAGCTCCTCCCTGTAGTGGCCACAGGCAGCTCTTCCAGTAAGTACTCTGTGTGCAAGTTTCTTTTTATTTGGGGGCAATTTAGCCTCCCCAGTATATTTTGTAAGGTTTTTCTGCAAAGAGTCCCTCAAGTTTGAAGAAAGATTTGTTTACCCTCCATGTGACCCCGATCTAGGAATTTAGCTATCCACAGATAGATGTTAACAAGTCAGGGTAGACAACAAAAGGGGAGGGAATGGCCAAACGGAACAGAAAAGTAAGAACAATTAGCTGGCTGGGCTGACGGTCTTCCTTGAACAAAAATGCTGGTTCATTCCATGTTGCCTTGCCATCTACACCCACATACAGCAGGGGTAATCTTTGAGCTACAGCTAATGTCATTAATGGGCTATAAAGAGATGTGAGGAGGATGTATGTGGGCGTAGATGGCAAGCCAACATGGGCTCTTAATGGACCTTACACTGAACATGAGTTAGCCATGTGATATAGTAGCTAAAAAGGGCTGCATCCGCAGAAATATAGCATCCAGATCATGTGAAGTGATGGTATCATTTTACTCTGTTCTGCTTAGATCTCACCTGGAGTATTGCGTTCTGTTTTGGGCGCCACAATTTTAAAAGGATAAAGACAAGCTGAAATGTGTCCAGAGGAGGGCAACGAAGATGGTGTGGGGTCTGGAGAACAAATCCCACAAGGAAAGGCTGAAGGAGCTGGGCATGTTTAGTCTGGAGAGGAGGCAACTGAGAAGCGATACAATCACCATCTTCAAGTCCTTGAAGGGCTGTCATACAGAGAATCGTATAGAGTTGTTTTCTGTTCCACAGAAGGCTGGACCAGAACCAATGGGTTGAAATTAAATCAGAAGAGTTTTTGGCTAAACATTAGGAACCTCAGTGGAACAGGCTTCCTCGAAAGGTGAAGGGCTCTCCTCCTTCAGAGGCTTCTAAACAGAGGCTAGATGGCCATCTGATAGCAATGCTGATTCTGTGAACTTCGGGGTAGGTATTTGTGAATTTCTTGTATCGTGCAGGGGGTTGGACTAGATGACCCTGGTGGGACCCTTCCAGCTCTATGATTCTCTTGCCCACCCTCATGTCTTATTAAGAACTGAAACAGCCACACACCCACACCCAAGCCTGTTTGGCTTCTGTGATGCAATTTTTTGGAGTTGTTTTTACTGTTTTACCAGGAAAAAAAAAGTTTTTGATGCTAAAAACCACCCTATTGTTTTGACATTATAAAATAGGATGTTTTAAAAAGTAAAATAAATGAAATCAACCAGCACCCTCTTATTTAAGTATCAAGACTATTAGCTAAAAACTGTGCACATCAGCAGTTCTCTGCTTTTCAGAGAAAAGTTTTCCTCAAAACCTTAAATTACATCCGCTCTACCAACATACACAAGCTCTTAAACATTACTGGTCAACTTCTCTCTCAAGAAAATATATCTGCCCATTTTCTGAAACGTTAAAGCTTTGTATGTGAACTGAAAAAAGTTGTGACATTTTTATTTCAGTGCTGGACAAATATTAAGGAATCCTTAGGATAATCTGATGATTTCTCAAGAGTTCTGCACTTAATTTTTTTTACCTCTCCCAAAGAGAAATAGTGGCGTGGAATTTGGGAATCAGGATAAACATTCTCAAGGTACCAAGCAAAGGGCTTGCATTGCAGCTTCTGTCTTAATCCAACTCGTGATGATATGTCTCCATAATCAACCTTTGTAACTCCTGGAGAGAAAGTTATAGGCTGTTAGCTAAAAAACTGAAACAAAGTGGAAACATAATTAAACAGATTACTGCACAGAAATTATACTGCTTGAACCGGGCCAGGTCTATCCATAACTTTGAAGATGAGCTCTGCAATAATAAGACAGGATATTTTTACAACCATGGATAGTCTCACAGTGGTTATTTATACCTTTAAAAATGCAGTGATGATCTCTGTAATGCCAGCATAGACACTGTTGATTTCTTATTTATATAGCAGTTCCCAATAAAACTGCTTACAGAGTTCAATGAAGAGTAAGTAACCAGCAGCTGGAAGCCAACAAATATAGGTCCAAACAGGCCAGCTCAGAATTGACCTCAAAATTCAGAAGTTTGGTATATTTATTTAAAATCTGGTCAGATTAAATCTCCATACAGTAACTGCAGCAGCAATAATGGCACAGAGACTTTGACCAGCACGAAAATGCTGAGAATGGTGTTGCCCAATCTCATCAGATCTCAGAAGCCAAGTGGGGTCAGTACTTGGATGGGAGAAAATCAGGCTGCTTACCTGTAGCTGAGGATCTTTGAGTGGTCATCTGTGCAGCCACACACAAGAGTTCTGCACCTGCCCTCAAACCCAACCTCAGAGAACTGCAAGACTTTTGCATGCTTTTCTCCTGTGCTCTGAGAATCAGGCATCTACTGCGCATGCCTGGAGTGAGGAGAAATTACTCTCCCAGTTCCTTCCAACTGTCACCGGCTGAAAGTTGAAATGGCCGCATATAATTCTTGGTAAAGGGGATAATGAATGTTGCCATAAGGCTCAATAGGCACTGAAGCAGGCCTTGAATTCAGCAAAAGCTCACAGAAGCATAGCTTCTGAACCTTCCAGTTTGGTGTAGTGGTTAAGTGTGCGGACTCTTATCTGGGAGAACCGGGTTTGATTCCCCACTCCTCCACTTGCACCTGCTGGAATGGCCTTGGGTCAGCCATAGCTCTGGCAGAGGTTGTCCTTGAAAGGGCAGCTGCTGTGAGAGCCCTCTCCAGCCCCACCCACCTCACAGGGTGTCTGTTGTGGGGGAGGAAGATAAAGGAGATTGTGAGCCGCTCTGAGACTCTTTGGAGTGGAGGGCGGGATATAAATCCAATATCTTCTTCTATCTTCTTCTTCTTCCTGACGGTTACCCCCTCCTCCTCCTACCCACCTTGTCCATTGAATAGTAGGTACAGCTGCATAACAATTCCTGGATGAGCTCCACCATCTATTTTTCTACAAAACAACCCCTGCACTAAAGGACTATCACAGGTTGACAGGATGATGCTCTCTGTGAGAGAACAGAGGGTGGTGGCTTGGTCTTCCAGAAGGTATCCTTCTAATGGATTGTCTGGATTTGGGCTCCAATGAATTGCAGAAACTTAGTTGCAAACATGACTTCTTCAGATTGACACTGTCCCAAAGCTGCTCTGAAGTTGCTGGGAGGACTGGGACACCATCAACCGATCATCGATGTATGAGAAGATGATAATCCCATTGTCCTAGGGCCGTGGACACCACTGCCATGCATTTTGTAAAACCCTTGGGGATGTGGACAGGCTGAACAGTAGCACCATGTATTCATAGTAATCAGGCCCCACAGTGAATCTGGGATAGCAATGGTGCTGTGATCTGATGGTGATGTGGAAATAGGCATCCTGAAAATCCAGAAACGCCACCCAGGCATACTTGGGGATCAGGGGAAGGATGGATTGTAGGGTTACCATCCAGAACTTCCAGCACAGGATATAGCGCTTTAGCTTTTGTAAGTCCATAATGGGGCACTTGCCCTCATCTTGCTTTGGCACAATGAAGTATTGGGAGTAGAATCCCCACTGCTCTTCATGACGGAATGATTTGTCACCACAAAACTCTACAGCACACCACACCTGAATGATGGTGAGTATCTAGGAGTCCGAGGGGACAAATTCCCAAGCTGGGATGAAGGGATGTAACCTGGTGCCCAAAGATGGTGTGATCTAAAGAAGTGGGGGAAGGTCCAGAAAGATGGAAGAATCAAAGAGATTGGGCATTTTCGCACTGACCTTACTCCGGAGCGACGTCCCTCTTCACTGCGCAGCGTCTGCGCGGATTTCGCACCAATTGCTTCGCAGAACCCGGAAGAGCCGCAAAGTCCCGCGGCTTTTGCGTCACAAATGTAAACCGCCAAAACCCAGTTTACATTTGCGATGCAAAAGCCGCGGGTCTTTGCGGCTCTTCCGGGTTCTGCGGAGCAATTGGTGCAAAATCCGCACAGACGCTGCGTGGTGAAGAAGGACATCGCTCCGAAGTAAGGTCAGTGCGAAAATGCCCATTGCTTCTGTTGAGGAGTTTGCTTTTTGGTGGGTTGGCTTTTGTGTCTTGGCTGGCACTGTTGTTTGCCAAATGATTCTGCATTTAGGTAGGAAAAAAATCCAATACATAATAATAGGATGGGGGAGACTTGTCCTGGCAGTAGTATGCACAAAAAGGATCTCGAGGTCTTGACTAGGAGTTCATCCATAGTCGAGTGGAATAGACCACCTCCATCAAATGTTAGATTCTCTACTTTTGTCTTTATGTTAAGTTGTATGGATGTTAACCACAGCCGCACATGGTGTTGGAAAACGATGGATGAAGCCAGGGATTTTGATGAGCAGGAAATTGAATGCTGCAAGGTGTTTATCTGTTGCTTCGAGAGTAGAGACAACTCTGTGACCAGGGTAGATGCAGACGTCTGAGAGGTGTCAGAAAGTCTGGAACCAAAGCCCCAGCGCTAAAGGTCCGGAGAGTGCTGGAAGGCCGGCAGAGGAGCGCTGGCCTCCCCATGGCTTTTCCCACCAATCAACTGATCGGTGGGGGGAGGGGCCTTGAAAGAGCCCCAGGAGCTGGCGCTTCACAGGTGAGAGGGAGGAAGGGAGGGGGAGGTGCCATGGGGGGGGGCCACCAGAGTGGCAGGGAGATCGGAGGCCGCTAGAGAAGTGGTGGAGGAGAGTAGTTCTCCGAGGCTGGGTTCAAGGGCAGGCAAAGAACCCATGTATGGGACTGCACAGAGACCACAAAGATTAGCAAGGAAGGCTGTGCAGGGGAAGGCAATATCAAACCACCTCTGCTTTTCACTTGCCTTGAATGCACCTTGCTGAGAGTGCCTTAAATTGGTTGCAAATTGACAGCACGTAACTTATTTGCTTCCTTCACTGGTCAGGCTGCAAGCATGAAGGAAGAAACCGAACATGAGATTTGGATACCAGGCCCCCAATGTCGTTTCCAAGGAGGAACAGACATGGATTATTTTATTACTATAGTTGAATGATAATCTGGCATTTTCTCAGAAAAGCTAATTCAAGGCACAGGGTTAGGGATAATCCCATTTAATGTTTTTGCAGCATTGAACTATATATCCAAGAGTTCCACATAGCTGAACACTTTTTACTAAGCAATTTCAAAGGCTGGAGCATGTTTTGGCTCATTTATAACCAGTTATCAGGCTACAATTTAAACCCCAGAAAATGTAATGGCTGCCCAATCGAAATGAGATCCCTTTGCTACACAACCAGCAATAAATACTATGGGACTTAATGGTAGTCCAAATAATATGCCATTGATGGGAGTCCAAATGACAAGCCACCCCCACCCCCAGCCGCCACATTAAAGGCACTAGGTTCAAAGCATCTGGTGAGACTCACTCAACAAACTACTATCAATGACATTCAAAGTGCATTAGAACTCAAAACAGCCAAACTTCTGAAGAGAAACATCACCCCAGATCATCGCAAAACTACATGACCAACCGTAAGAGTTGGAAGGGACCTCCAGGGCCATCTAGCACAATGCAGGAAATCTTTTTGGTGCTCTTTGTCTTTTTAAAAATTATCCAAATGGAAGGAAAATCCAAGAATACGTAAGAAAAATGTATCCATCTGATTTGTATTTGTACTTCCAGTAGACGCCCCTCCCCCCAAACAAATGCAAACAGATGTTGGGGGGGAGTACAGAGTTCAGTGACAAACCTTGTTTTGCATCCAGAAGGTCCTGAGATCAATGACTGACAACTCTGGTTAAAAAGATCTCCGGTAACAGCACGAGCCTTTGGAGAGTCATTATTACTGGCCAAACAGAGCAGTAGTCCATTGTTCCCCAATGCAATTATTATGGGTGCTATGGCACCCACCAATACTTACCCCGGCACCTTCCAAACTTTTCAGAAAGTGGGCAGGGCCACACCGTAAGGCAGAGCTTGTTACTGGCCACCTACATTCAAATGAAAGGGGTTTCCATGGTTGCAACGGCAGCTGCAGATATTAGAATATCACGCATACTGGTAAACACCAGTGGTTATAGTTTCATTTCCCCTTCAGGCTTTCCTTCTTTTCACCTACCATCTTTTCTTTGATTTCTTTTTATTGCTCCTTCTGTAATTCTTCTGCTAAGCAAGGAGGGAAATATTGCATCTAACTCTGTCTCGTCAGGCCGTCGTTTGGCCCCACCTCCTGAAGCAGCCATTTTGGCATGGCATCACCCCTCTCAAAAACGCGTGCAGTAGACTGACTCCACATGCTATTTTCATGTTGATTATTTGCTCACCTGGGGAAATGATATAGAAAAAGTTCTTGAACTCATCCATCCAAACTTCTGCAAGTCGTCTGTTATTTTTATTGATAATCTGTCCTGTGCCTCCTGGGAAAGTATAAGGAGTGGCTTTTCGAAAAACATGGCCAACATGTGAACATGTCACGATTTCCAGAGTTCCACCACACTGCCAAATCTAAAAATGTCAAAACAAAGTTTGTCATTTACTTAAACAGAAATTATCAGCACATTTTTCAGTACAGCAGCCAAGCCAAAGATATATGTCTTAAAAGCCTGCATTTAATTTATAAAAATTGAATGTATATTTAATTTTATTTATTTATTTATTTGTCATTTATATCCCGCCCTTCCCACCAGGTGGCTCAGGGCGGCTTACAACATATAAAATTTGACATAAAAATATAAAATTATGCATAAAAATTAGACATTCTACAATTTACATAATTAAAATCTAAACATTCACATAGTTATGTACTTAAAACATCCGAGACATACGGCGGTCTTGCAACTACACTCAGTTTCAAGTTTCAGTGCTGGTTAGTTGTAAGCCAGCCGGAAGAGGACTGTCTTACAGGCCCTGCGGAATTGAACAAGGTCAATTTATGCCTCTCACTCAGCATACCCAAGAACAGGGGTCCCCAACCCCCGGGCCACAGACTGGTACCACCCCGTGGCCTGTTAGCAACTGAGCTAAGGAACGAGGCAGAAGTGCCACACCACCCCTTTTGCCTACCTGGGACCCCGGGGAATGAAAGAGGCAGTGCGGCCTCGCTCCAAGGCTGCCTCCCCTCAGAGTGAGCAGAGCAGCCCCGCCACTCTTTTTGCTCGCCTGGGATCAGGCAGACAAAAGAGGCAGTGCGGCCTTGCAGAGCAGCATGCACCTCTTTCATCTTCCCAGGTCCTGGTCGGGTGGAAGGGGCAGCGACCTTCGCCTACCCCTCATTTAAAGACCCCCAAGTGGGGGGGGGGGCTGGGACGGGGCACGGGCCTGGGGCGGCAAAAAACCCAGCACTCCACCACCACCGGTCCATGGAAAAATTGTCTTCCACAAAACCAGACCAAGCTCTTGCTGAGGAGCTGACAAGGGGCCATAGGAGGCTGAGACCCACCCCAGCTCATGGCAAAGAGCTTGAAGGAGCCATCAGTCTGGCAAGGCCCTGAAACTGCAGTCCCACCCTGCAACCCAGATGGGTGTCAGGGCCTAAATATGGGGGCAGGGCCAATCAGGAGAGGGAGAAACAAGGGGGTGGGCACTGGGATGGGGAGAATAAAAGAGGAGTGAACCAAGTGTCCTCAGGCACATCCCAATGCAAGGGCAGGGCGTTCACCAAGGGCAGGCAAGCCTGTAAGGCTATGCCAAGGCACTTCAACCAGAAGAAGTCAGCAAGAACAATGGCTACCAGCAGGCATCCCCCAGGTGAGAAGTTGTGGTGTGACATATTTTTAAAGGCATTCAGGCTGCAATTCAAAACCAATATCCTAAACATGCAGTCTGTGGCCACTGGATAATAAATGATGCCTGCTGAACATTACAATCAGCTCCCTGATTTCAATCGCTGCTCAGTCCCTGCGTACACAGATGCAGGGAAATGGCCACACGTGACCTGCAGTTTTGATTCTAAGAGGTGTCAAGAACATATTTTGCACTGTTACCAGAAAGTGCTATGCCCCTCTGATCTCCAAATTTACCCACATAGTACATTGCTGAAGCATACCATTCACTGTTGACATCTGCCCCTTGGCAATGTTCATAGATGCCTGCGCTGGAAGAATCACTCTGAAAACTACTGTGAAACACTAACATATAGAATCCAAAGTTATATGTTTACCCGAAATGAAATCTCTAGATTTTCTCCTCCCCATATATCCATTCCAGCATCATATGTTCCGATTTCCTGAAAATAATCCCTGTCTATGGAAAAAAGGCCTCCTGCCATTGTAGGGGTTCTGAAAGAAAGCACAAAGTTTTAAATTCATGGTGAGATAGATGGTGTGGCATAGCACCCTGCCTAAGACTGCACACCGGGGAGTTCTGCGGTGAAACCTTTAAGTGACCCAGCTCATGAGGTAGTTTAGGCAAATCACTACCCCTGCAACCTACTTACAGGGATGCTGTAAGGAGGACAGACAGAACCAAGTGTTTTGAATTCTCTTTCATACTCAGGATCCAGAGCCCCACCTTCCCTCCCACTCCACTCCATCATGACAGTGACATGCAAACACCTCCGGTCAAAGGTCACGTCTCTTGACTGCAGGAAGTATGTGTCAGGGGAAGGTGGCCTGGTTGTGGAGATGAGGGGTGTGCCATCCATAAACTTCCAGAAGTGACTGTGAGCCACCAGGTGAGGAGAGGAGAGTGGATTTATACCCCCGCCCTTTGCTCAGAGCAGTTGATAATCTCCTTCCCTGCCTTTCTCCACAACAGACACCCTGTGAGGTAGGTGCGGCTGAGAGAGCTCAATGAGAACTGCTCTGGAGAAAACAGCTCTGTGAGAACTGTGGCTGACCCAAGGTCACCCAGCAGCTGCATGTGAAGGAGTAGGGGAATCAAACCCGGTTCTCCAGATTAGAGTCCACTGCTCTTAACCACTACACCAAACTGAGAATAAGGGAAATAATTTTCCTGCCCTGAGGATCCCCCAAGAGGGAGAGCTAGGCCCATGGCACAAGTGAGCCCTTTAAGATTTATGTAGCTATTTATTAATGTTGATCCTGTGTTCAACTTCGTAATGCTAAAGAGGAGGCAATACATTTTATTTAGCTGTTTCTTAAAGTTAATCTTTAATTTGATCTAAGAAGGAATGGCAGATAATCTTCCACCAAAATAATACCAACTTCATTTGTTGTTGTGTCTTATACGACCTTGCCAAAATGTACAGCCATTATCTCACAAGTGTGTTTTGGATCACTTGCCTAAACAGGAGCCCACACACACACACCCCCGCTTGCCACACACTGCTTTCAACATTCGAGGGCGTTTCAAGAGCAACTTGTACTATGGAATGGGAAGTTACTGAAAGTGAACCTAAAGGACTCTTTGGATCTCAGCTCGTATTTATAGTTAATATACTCTGAGTCTGGAAAAGAACACTGACCAAAAGGGAAGCTACCCTGAAAGTTAATCATATGATTTCTGAAACAAAAAACAAATGAAACTACAGTGGTAAGCAAGACACAACTCCTGGAAAGTTAAAAAGCTGCTTTTTCACATATTTATACCACACTCTGACATGCGATAAGATCTGAAGAACAGCTTCAGGCACTATCTGAGACTTTGAATTATTCATTTTTGTACCATAATACAGTGTGTGTGGTGGTGGTGGTAGTGTGGAGTCTAATGCTCAGACAATTCTTGAAAGTCTCGTGAGATTTTTAAATGCTTCGCCACAAGGCATGAAGTGCTTCTGACTAAGAAATACAAGCGTCGCTAGGCACACAGAGTTCTTTTAATCCCAGCCAGATAAGCGGCGAGCCAATGTGCAGCAGTGATGAGAGTGTTGGATTATGATCTGGGAGACCCAGGGTCAAATCCCTGCTCTGCCATGGAGATCTGCAGGGTAACCTTCGGCCAGTCACACACTCTCTGTCTACCTTTGCTGTAAGGATAACATGGAGAATAGGGGAACATTTGCTGACTTGCATACAAACATCTTCATGGTAACCAAAGGGTTATTGACAGAACTGGAGCTTTCCATAGGGAATGAAAGTTAAACAGAAGTGATCAAGATCAAAGTGTTTCCTCAGCACTCTTATTGCACCCATGCAGCCTGGAGGGAAGTTTGCAGCTGTACTGCAAAGAGGAAAACAGCTCCTGCAGCCCCGTTTACAACACAGCAAGTTCCTCAACACTGCATTGAGCCTCGCTTTAAGCTGGGCAGCTTTCTTTCCTTCCCTCCTGGTGCATTCTTTTAAGATGAGCTTTGCCCCCACCTGCAATTGACGCCCTGAACAGACCAGTGTTCTACCATTAGCATTGAATAATGAAAAAGGACCAAGATGATCTGAAGCAGTCTTCACCCCACACAATGCAAGGAGGTGCTGGGAGAGGGGGCAGAAGTCAGGAACCTAAGTGAACACTTCTGCTGGCACTTCAGTTTCCTTGACTCCAACCCACTAGTTTGAAACTGATCTCCAATATCCAACTGTAAATACCCAAACTTAGGGGACAGATTTCTACAGGAAGCACCCTGAAGGGCAAATGAAGAAGCTTGCCATAGAGCAGTGATCCTACGTGGAAGGGACACCTCAGTGTTTAACTCTCAGGCACTCTGGAAGGCTTGTGAGTTCTCCCCATTTCAGCAGGCTTGCTGGGATATGCCTTAACGTACTTACTTTTCTCAGTTATTCAGATAACTGCTTAATGATAACATAATGACTTCATGCCGAAGTCAGCTGAGGAATTAAGTATCACTGTAAGTCATGGCAGCCCAGGAGTGGAGATTTCACTACCAGCCTTCGACGGGGCACCAGTTATGATGACAAAGGTTGAGAGCTTTCGGATGCTTCTGGATCCCTCTTTAACAATGGAGGCCCAGGTAGCAGCCACGGCCAAATCAACCTTTTACCATCTTCAGCTGATAAGGCAGTTGGTCTCCCTCCTCAAACGTAACAAGAGCGACAGTGAGCCATGCTACAGTCACCTCCAGACTGGATTACTGTTATGCCCTCTACATGGGGCTGCCCTTGTCTCAAACCCAGAAGCTTCAACTGGTGTGGAATGCTGCGGCTAGACTGCTCTTGGAGCTCTCCTTGTGGGAGCACAATCAGCCTGTGCTGAAAGGGCTGCCCCTGTTACCTATTGCATACTGGATTTGTTTCAAAGTACTGGTTCTTACCTTTAAAGTCCTATATGGCCAGGGACCTGCATACCTTCGGGACCACCTTTCCGCAGACATTCCCCAGAGAGTACTTTGGTTGGGGTGTCAAAACCTTCTCTCAATCCCCAGCCTTAGAGGCCAGGCTGAAGATGACCAGAGCCAAGGCCTTCTCTGTGGCAGCTCCACACACGTGGAATGAGCTTCCAGAGGATGTTAGGGCCCTGCAGGATGTTGCTCAATTCCGCAGGGCTTGTAAGACCGTGCTTTTCTGCAAAGCCTTTGACTATTAAGACTGGAGACTGCCACGTCGAAGGAAATGAACTGAATCATCATGAAGCACAGATACGATCTTATGTCTTCATGGAACATCCGGATGCAATCAGTTGAAGTCATGAAATTAGATTTGAAAAGACATGCTGTCTTCTGCCATCATTAAAGATACCATCATCTTAAGATTTCTGATATAGCACCTGTGTTCTCTAATGTTTTATTGTGTTATGCTTATATTTGTTTTAAATTGATTTTATATAGAGTTTTACTGATCTGTAAGCTGCCCTGAACCTGCTTCAGTGGGGAGGGCAGGATATAAATCAAATCAATAAAAAATAGACCTGGGCTGCATTCAAGCATCACTTTTATCTACTATTAAGCCAGGATATGCATGGAGGGACAGTGGCTAAGTGGTAGAGCATCTGCTTGGTAAGCAGAAGGTCCCAAGTTTAATCCCCAGCATCTATAATTGCCAGTTTGGTGTAGTGGTTAAGTGTGCAGACTCTTATCTGGGAGAACCGGGTTTGATTCCCCACTCCTCCACTTGCAGCTGCTGGAATGGCCTTGGGTCAGCCGTAGCTCTGGCAGAGGTTGTCCTTGAAAGGGCAGCTGCTGGGAGAGCCCTCTCCAGCCCCACCCACCTCACAGGGTGTCTGTTGTGGGGGAGGAAGGGAAAGGAGATTGTGAGCCGCTCTGAGACTCTTGAGTGGAGGGCGGGATATAAATCCAATATCCTCATTTACCTCACAGGGTGTCTGTTGTAGGGGAGGAAGGTAAAGGAGATTGTGAGCTGCTCTGAGACTCTCCAGAGTGGAGGGTGGGATATAAATCCAATATCTTCATCTACCTCACAGGGTGTCTGTTGTGGGGGAGGAAGGGAAAGGAGATTGTGAGCTGCTCTGAGACTCTCCGGAGTGGAGGGCGGGATATAAATCCAATATCTTCATCTACCTCACAGGGTGTCTGTTGTGGGGGAGGAAGGGAAAGGAGATTGTGAGCCGCTCTGAGACTCTTTGGAGTGGAAGGCGGGATATAAATCCAATATCTTCTTCATCTTCTTCTTCATCTCCAACTAAAAAGGATCCAGGCAAGTAGGCATGAAAAACCTCAGTTTGAGACCCTGCCAGTCTGAGTAGACAATACTGACTTTGATGGACCGAGGGTCTGATTCAGTATAAGGCAGCTTCTAACTACTAACTGGGTCTGTGCATATCTCACTCTCCTCCAATTGAGAGTCTCTGTGTGAGAAGGGAGTACAGTAATTTATGAGAGATTTATGAATGCAGGAGCAAAGGCTAACTGGAGTTAAGCCAGGATTCCAATGGTTTAGGAGTAGGGGTAAAGGTAGTCCCTTGTGCAAGCACCAAGTCAGTAATTATCCATACAAGAAAGGAAAAGAAGGGTTTGCAGGCAACCCTGGCAATAAACCAGGGTCACACACACCATGTTTCATGCCAGGTAAGGGGAGGGATGGTGGCTCAGTGGTAGAGCATCTGCTTGGGAAGCAGAAGGTCCCAGGTTCAATCCCCGGCATCTCCAAGAAAGGGTCCAGGCAAATAGGCGTGAAAAACCTCAGCTTGAGACCCTGGAGAGCCACTGCCAGTCTGAGTAGACAATACTGACTTTGATGGACCAAGGATCTGATTCAGTATAAGGCAGCTTCATATGTTCATATAGGTTCAGGTAAAACTGACAACTGAATGCCGTCCCAGACATCATCAGCATCTGCACAAAAGCAACTGATTCATTTAGCAGCAGATATTGATAAACAGATGTACACATTTCAATAGATTAGGTTCTCTCACCTGACTGGAAGGGTCCTATCACCTTTCCTTCGGTCCATTTCTCTCTGGGGAACAGGATACCATCGGAAATTCAACTTCCAGTTGAATCCACCATAAGTCATATCAGAACCTGCCATATATTCAAAGGTATCATCGCTGATGACATCAATTATAGGACAAACTACCGTTCTCCTAAAGACAGAAGAAGATAAATGGATCAGAGCAGAAATACAAGAATATAAAGTATTATCTACGAGACATCACAGAACAGCAGCCATACAACTATCGGCACCCTTGCTCATTTAAAACATTTATACACCACTTCTCCAGAGAATCTGCTCCAGGCAGCTGACAAACTAGCACATGACAAACAGTGCAATACTTTGCAGAGATACCCCAGTCTAGGCCTACTGACTTCCATGGGCTTAGAACAGAGCATAGGATTGCACTGAAAAACATAAACCATTTTAAAATCATCAATATTGATTATGAAAAATCAAATAATAAAACCACAGAATATTTAGCAGCCTTGTAACACTCAGATACTATTTCCAGTGTTCCCTCCAAGCTGAGTTAGTGTGAGCTAGCTCACAGTTTTTTAGCCTCCGGCTCACACATTTTTGTCTTAGCTCAGGAAAAATGACCCCTGAGAAAATTAATTTATGCAGCAGTTCACAACCTTAATGCCAAGTAGAATTTTTGCTCACAAAATTCCACAGCTTAGAGAGAGCATTGACTATTTCTACACTCTCTCAGCACAAAGGATCACTACACCTTTGTCATTTTATAGAAGGACATGTCTGCTTAGATCATATTCAATGTTCATCAGCGCAAGTATTCTCTATGACAGAGGTGGCCAAACTTGCTTAACGTAAGAGCCACAAAGAATAAATGTCAGATATTTGAGAGCTGCAAAACATGAACAAATATCACTGACCACTGTTTGCATCAATATGCATTTCTCTGCCTTGACACCTGATTTAGTGAATACAATTCCTACAAGAGCTATGAAACTAAGGGGGAACCCTGCACCGCCCTCTTTAATTCCATCCCTCCTTCCAGTGGCTGCCCTGGCTCTTGCATTCTCTTTCCCCATTCTAAGTCTCTGGGTGACCTCTGTAGTGGAAGAGCTTGCAAGTCTGCCAATTTCTCCCTCGTTCCTCACTTCACACCCAGTGGAAATAGTGGCCTACCTATGATCAGTGCTCAGAGGCTGACTGAGGTCCTGATGCTAAGCATGCTTACTTGAGAGTAAGCCTGCATTAAGTTCCTCGGCCTCCAGTATGTGTGAAAGAGCCACATGTGGCTCCCGGGCCACAGTTTGGCCACCCATTGCTCTGTGAAAGATATAAAGTTGTGTTTGGGTGGTGGGCGTGCCCCAAAACTTCTGAATATTGGGATATGTTAGTTTATTTCAAAAATGTCATTTAGAATCCCCAAAAAAATCAAACAGGTATCATCAGGTATCCTACTAGAACTGAGTAAAGATAGGATAATTGAGTATATTGCAAAAAATCATTTGTACAAGGCACTGGAAATAGTATATAATTCCAGAACAGCGGGAGTACATGTGAAAAGTATTGATGACTGAAATGAAGAAGTTAACATGTATTAGAAAAGCACAACTCGATGAAAGGGAATGTGGAGGTATCACTGGACTGTACAAATACACTCCACAGCAAGTATTCAATGTATTGAGAGTTTGGTACATGGGAACGGATATATGAGGTATGTTCTAGTACATTTAAGTAAACAGAAGATGATATGTTCAGTAAACCACACAATACTGAGCACTTGAAACAAATTTAGACTGACCAGTCAAATCTATCATTCCTACTACATAGTTAAGAAAAGATAGATAGATGATAGATAGATAGATAGATAGATAGATAGATAGATAGATAGATAGATAGATAGATAGATGATAGAGAGATGATAGATAGATAGATAGATAGATAGATAGATAGATAGATAGATAGATAGATAGATAGATAGATAGATAGATAGATAGATAATTTTATTTATATCCCGCTCTCCCCGCCGGAGCAGGCTCAGGGCGGCTAACAACATCGTTCAAATTCCATTATACAAAAGACAAAGTTACATTTAACATTAAACATTAACATTAAAATTCTGATAAGTTTAAAATTAATTAATTTAAATTGATAAAAGTGCTAATGCTATTTGTTCTTTTATGATGGCGGTAATCATTAGCGGTAAAAGGACAGGAAAGGTCACCTCTGTGCAAGCACCAGTCGTTTCCGACTCTGGGGTGACGTTGCTTTCACAACATTTTCACGGCAGACTTTTTACGGGGTGGTTTGCCATTGCCTTCCCCAGTCATCTACACTTTCCCCCCAGCAAGCTGGATACTACATAGTTAAGAGTATGTCAAAAACAAAGACTTAGTACAATTTTAAACCAATGCATATTTGACAGGGACAAATGTGACAGTTACAACACGCAAGATTAAAGCTCAAGATAATCAGATGCAAAAGTGTTACTACTCTAAATAAGATTCAGGTGTGTCACCGTGTTGATCTGAGGCAGCAGAACAAAGTTTGAGTAGAGCAGCACCTTTAAGACCAACAAAATTTTATTCCTGGAGTAAGTGTGCACATATGAAAGCCTAGAGCTGGAATAAAATGTTTTTGGACTAAAAGCTGCCACTTGACTCCAACTTTGTTCTGCTTTAACCAAGATATTTGTAAGAGATGGTATTTATTTTCCACGGCCACACCTGCAGCAATGGTTTATAAGCAAAGCAGCTCTCATGATAATAGTAATGCACCGCTATAGACTCCAGAGAGTATTTTATAGCTTCCCAGCTGCACGTGCCCTAGACATCCACAAATGATGACCAAGCTCTGCTTAGGTGTCATGTCCTTTTGTGAGAACCCATTACAAATTTCTGAAACTAAGCTTCCAAAGAAGCAAGTTACACTTTACCAGTAACAACTTCGCTAAATATTCCACAGCAGCCTTTAATACGTTTTATTACATAACCACCTGTCGGCTTTTATCCGTGCTAACAGAGGTTCCAGCCATCCTACTGTACATTCACAATGAGCATCTAGGAATGTGATGACTTGGCCTTTCGAGGCAGCGGCGCCTTTCAACCTGGCTCGAATCAATCCAGAACGCTGCTCCATTCGAATCACATAAACTGGTACTTTTAACTTCTTCACATAATTCTCCAAGGGTCTCTTCAAAAAGTCTGAAGAATGAAGGAAAATGGAGAAAAGTTATGCATTCAAGCAGCAAGATGGCCAGTATGTCTTACACTGATCTCCATTAGTCTAAATCACCTTTCAAACAAATTTTTCAGAAAGACAGGATTATCCAGATTCTGATTCCTCTCACCTCAAGGGTCACAAAGGTGTGTTGACTTCTATTCTTTCCCTTCCCTACAAGAGAGAAGAGCTGGCAAAACTTGTGGTCAAGGCTGCCAGTCTACATCTGTTGCTTCTATACATTTGTGTATGCATTTTCACAAGTTTCCACATCATTTTTTTTAATGAGTGGGGACTCAAACACTGCTGATTGTTTTTAGTTTGTTCCTCTTCTTTCCCCTTAAAACT